>NW_026781284.1:0-300000 GCF_030144855.1 Hypanus sabinus
GCCGTGAGGAGAGAGTTGGACAGTGTGATTAGTTCGGGGACTGACACGGGCCGTGGGGAGAGAGTGGGACAGTGTGATTAGTTCAGGGACTGACACGGGCCGTGGGGAGAGAGTTGGACAATGTGATTAGTTCAGGGACTGAGACGGGCCGTGATGAGAGTGGGAAAATGTGATTAGTTCGGGGACTGACAGGGTCTCTGGGGAGAGAGTTGGACAGTGTGATTAGTTCGGGGACTGACACGGGCCGTGAGGAGAGAGTTGGACAGTGTGATTAGTTCGGGGACTGACACGGGCCGTGAGGAGAGAGTTGGACAGTGTGATTAGTTCGGGGACTGACACGGGCCGTGAGGAGAGAGTTGGACAATGTGATTAGTTCAGGGACTGACACGGGCCGTGAGGAGAGAGTTGGACAGTGTGATTAGTTCGGGGACTGACAGGGTCTCTGGGGAGAGAGTGGGAGAATGTGATTAGTTCGGGGACTGACAGGGTCTCTGGGGAGAGAGTTGGACAGTGTGATTAGTTCGGGGACTGAGACGGGCCGTGATGAGAGAGTTGGACTGTGATGATTTCGGAGACTGACACGGGATAAAAGGAGGTAGTGGGACAGTGTGATTAGTTCGGGGACTGACAGGGTCTCTGAGGAGAGAGTTGGACAGTGTGATTAGTTCGGGGACTGACACGGGCCGTGAGGAGAGTGTTGGACTGTGATGATTTCGGAGACTGACACGGGATAAAAGGAGGTAGTGGGACAGTGTGATTAGTTTGCAGACGGTCTCGCTGCTGCGGGAAGGGAGAAGGACAGAGGTATAACTGTCACACGCCTGTGGCCACAGTGCGGTACAGTGGGATTTGTTTGGCGACTGATGGACGGCTGGGAGATTTAGGGTGGTTGCTGACTCGGGGCTGTGAGGAAAAAGTGGACATAGGGACTATTTTTAGTGAGTGACGAGGCGCCGTGCGTTTAGCGTGAGGCCTGACACAGAGATGTGGGAGTGAGCGCATTGTGGCATTTGTTTCGGGGCCGTCACAGGTCTGAGGGGATGGAACCGTGCGCAGTGGCGTTTCCTTGAGGATTTACCCGCTCCTGGGAGTGAGCGCGGAGGAGTGGGGCCTGACTCGGGGCTGTGGGGAGAGAGAGCGGCACTGAGTTCCAAAGTATGTATACAGGGGGAGAGGGAGAGAGAGAGAGAGAGAGGAGAGAAGGGGGTATTAGGGGGATATTTTTACTTTGCATTCAGTCTTTCCGTTGCTGTGCAAGTGGTTAATGAGGAGTTTTCGTATCATCCTAGTAAAACGCTGTTTTTTGACCCCGGTTCCGTGGTACGAACAACTGCCACAAGTTCCGTTTCCCTTTCGTCGCACTGGATGACCAGGGCGTATTCTGTGCCTTGTCACGTCCTGAGCACTCCACGGAATTACCTCACCGCCTTCCTGGCCGTTAGTTCTCCCTGCAGATCCCATCCGCCGAAGCTGAGTTCGCAAGTCAGGACAGCCACGTCCCTACGTCACCGGGCATGTGACTGCTCTCACGTGGTCTCGCTGGGCAGTGGAAGCGGTGCACCGCGTTCTGGCCAATGTCAGCTGCAGACAGCTTAGAGCCGCGGGTAAAAGCTGAGTGTCGGGAGTGATGAGACCCTGAAGCGGAGGTGTAACACCCCAATACATCCGAATAAAACAAGAGCCTTATATCCTTCAGCCGGTCTTACCCGTAGGCCTCTATTTTTTCTAAGCTCCATTTACAGACCCAAAAGTCTCTGAAAAGACACAGAGATGTGTCACCACCACCGCCACCTGCAGCCCATTTCACGCACTCCCCAATCTCTGAGTAAAAAACTTACCCCTGACATCTCCGCTGTACCTACTCTCCAGCACCTTGAACCAGTCCTCGTGTGGCAGCCATTTCAGCCCTGGGAAAAAGCCTCTGACTATCCACACGATCAATGTCTCTCATCATCTTATACACTCCTATCAAGTCACCACTCATCCTCCATCGCTCCGAGGAGTAAAACCCGAGTTCACTCAACCTATTCTCATAATGTATGTATCCGAGATCCCAGCTCATCACCTTTGTTCCTGATGCTTCTCGCATTGAATTACACACACTTTACACCTTCTACATTACTGACTTTATACCCTTCATTCTGTTTCTCTTTGCTTAATGCCTCTCTATTTGTTAGATTTGTCTTTACTCCGTGCACTATACTTGCAGTACTCGCATGAACTTTATCCTCCTCCACCTCACTATCTGCTCTGACACTCTGGTTCTCCTCCCTTTGCAAATCTAGTTCAACCCCGCTCCTGTGCCTCCTAAACGTTTCCACTATGCTTCTAGCATCGAACTATCCGCAGCCCAGTCGAAGATTAGTCGAACTGTGCTCAACCATTTGACAAAGGTCTAAACAACATCTAGCTGCGACAGCTCTCCAGTATCAGTTCTGGCTCTCCGAATACCAACCCCCTTCCACTCCGGTTTAAACCCCAAACTCCATCCCGTACACCACAAGCAAACGTTCCCACTAGGGTATTAGACCCCTTCCAGTTCATCGCAAACCATCTTGTCTACTCAGCTCTCAAATTGCCAGGGGCAGGGTCCCGTCACCGTTCGCTCTCACTCTCACTATCAGAAGAAAGGACACTGAATGACCGTGGTGTTTAGAAGGGAGAATGTCTCCGACTGATTTATTTGAAGAAATGGTTTAAGACTCGCCGAAAGTTGGGAAGCAACTGTAAGAATTGCCTTGCATCTTATTTTATATTCCATTGTGTCATGGAGTCTGCTGAAAACAGAAATGGTTAAACATAACATCATGCTATCTTTGCTCACATCTGCAGGTGGGCGGCGACTGTCCAACCGGTTGAACCTGATTACAGCAGAAAGGCCTCACCCTGTTCTGAGAAATGCGTACGTGGGGGAACCTGGCCAACATTCAGGGCCGCAGCTTGCACAGAGACAAGGAGCTCTGAGTTTCACAGAAACGCAACCGGCGACGTCCTGCACTTAGGAAGATCTTCTGATTCGGAAACCCAGAGCAACACACACAAAACTCTGAAGAAACACAGAACAGCACAAAACAGTAAACAGTCGACATTTCGGGCCGAGACTTTTCATAAGGAATTAACCTTATTCCTAACCCACAACTCCTAAAACAGCCAAATATTCCTCGGCTCATTGTTTGAAATGAAGGGCGAAGGCCATTACTTGGAAATATACCCACAGGGAAATCGAACATTGTTAATATTTTTCCGGCTTTTCATTTCCAACCAGACTACAGCCTGCGGGTTGTATCAGTGATCAAGAATTCATTAGCTCAGTGATAAACGTCTTCTCGTCATGCTGGTCTTTGTATCCCTGAGGTTGTGTTCACATGCTGGGATTTTTCCGCACATTATATCAAGATTAGGAACTGTTCTAGAATCAGAAATAAACGTTTCAAGCGGGGGCTGTACAGCCCTTCCCTGCACGATTTTCAAAATGCGTTACTTCAGGTGAATACATCGATATATATCTGTTTCTTTTATTCTGCTCGGGTAGATTGTAATGGTTTGGATCCCATCTCGGTGGCCGGTGGAAGTAAAGTTTTTTTGATTATATTGAAGGTCTGGATTCTTGATAAACACCGGGGAAGAGAGTTATAAGACCGAACGACAGAGTAGCAGAATGAGGCTGTTTGGTCCATTGAGTCTGCTCCTCTAGTTCATCATGGCTGATTCAACATTTTATTTGACGCACAAACTCCTCCCTACTGCTCGCATCCCGTCAGTAAATTAGGATTAGTAAGTACTGGTACTAGGAGAGTTGTCGTTGTGGATAATGATGTAGGTTTTCAAAGCTTGCAGGGAGATTTAGGCCAGTTAGACGAGTTGGCTGAAAGATGGCAGATGGAGTTTAATGCTGATACGTGTGAGGTGCAACATTTTGGTAGTAATAATCCAAATACGACATATATGGTAAATGGTAGAGCTTTGCGGAATACTTTAGAACAGAGTGATCTAGGAATAATGGGGCATAGTTCCCTGAAGGTAGAATCTGATGTGGATAGGGTGGTGACGAAAGCTTTTGGTATGCTGGCCTTATAAAGCGCAGCATTGAGTATAGGAATTGGGATGTAATGTTACAATTGTACAAGGCATTGGTGTAAGTTGGAATTTGGAGTAAGTTAGCTCTTTATTCTTTGGACTGTAGAAGGTTGAGGGGGGTATTGATAAAGTTATTTAAAATTATGGGGGGTATAGATAGAGTTGACGTGGATAGGCCTTTTTCCACTGAGAATCGGAGATTCAAAGAAGACGACATCAGTTGAGAATTAAGGGACAAAAGTTTAGGGGTAACACTAGGGGCAAATTCTTTACTCAGCGAGTGGTAACTGTGTGTAACGAGCTTCCAGTAGAAGAGTTAGTGGCAGGTTCCATATTATCACTTGAAGTAAAATTGGATTGGTATGTGGGCAGGAAAGGAATGGAAGGTTACTGGCTGAATGCAGGTCGGTGGGAGTAGGTGAGAGTAAACTTTCGGCACGGACTGAAAGGTCCGAGATGGCCTGTTTCCGTGCTGTGATTGTTATATGGATATATGGTTAAATAAGTATTCATTGAGGGCCTCGCTCACTTCCACAGCCTACAAGCACATCTTCCCACCTTTATCTCCTATCTTCACTCCTGTCAAATTTTGGTTCTTCACATAATTGATGAATGCCTTGGTGTTTATATTTACCCTACACCCCAAGGCCTTCTCATGCCCCTTATTCCTCTCCTCATCTCCTTCTTAATCTCCTTTCCAGCTCCCCTATATTCCTCAATAGAGTCATCTGATCCTTGCTTACGAAACCTCACGTATGCAGCCTTCTTCCATCTGAGTAGATTCTCCACCTCAATTGCACCTGTGGTTCCTTCACCCTACCATTCTTTATCTTCCTCACTGGGACAGATTTATCCTTAACATCCTGCAAGAGATCTCTAATCATCGACCACATGTCCATATTACATTTCCCTGCAAAGAAATCATCCGAATTCACACCCGTAAGTTCTAGTCTTATAGCCTCATAATTTGCCCTTCCCTAAATAAAAATTTTCCTGTCCTGTTTGATTCTATCCTTTTCCATTAAAATGGTAATGGCCAGGGAACGGAGATCACTGTCCCGCAGATGTTCACCCATTGACAGATCAGTGACCTGACCCGGTTCGTTACCTAATACAAGATCTAGTGTGGCATTACCCCAGGTCGACCTGTCAAAATACTGTGACAGGAATCCATCCTATACACACTTAACAAACTCTGCTCCGTCTAAAGCATTGGAACTAATCAGATGCCAAGCAATATTTAGTAAGTTAAAGTCACCCATGATAACCACCTTGTTATTTTTGCACCTTTCCAAAATCTGCCTCCCAATCTGCTCCTCGGTATCTCTGCCGCTACCAGTGTGCCTGTAGAATACCCCCAGTCGTGTAACTGCTCCCGTCCTGGTCCTGATTTCCACACATACTGACTCAAAAGAGGATCCTGCTACATTACCCACCCTTTCTGTATCTGTAATAGTATCCCTGACCAGTAATGCCACCACTCCTCCCCCCTTCCCCCACTCTATCACTTTTAAAGCACTGAAATCCAGAAATATTGAGAATCCATTCCTGCCCTGGTTCCAGACAAGTCTCTGTAATGACCACTACATGATAATTCCATGTACGTATCGAAGTTCACAGTTCATCACCTTTGTTCCTGATGCTTCTTGCATTGAAGTACACACACTGTAGCCCTTCTACGTTACTAACTTTGTACCCTTTATTCTGTTTCTCTTTGCTCAAAGCCTCTCTATATGTTAGATCTGAGTTTACTCCGTGCACTATACTTGCAGTACTCGCATGACCTTTATCCTCCTCCACCTCACTATCTGCTCTGACACTCTGGTTCTCCTCCCCCCGCAAATCTAGTTCAAACCCTCTCCTGTGCCTCCTGAACTTTTCTACTATGCTTCTAGCATCGATCTATCCGCAACCCAGTCGAACATTAGTCGATAATCCAAATAGGACGTGCTTGGTAAATGGTAGGACATTGAAGAATGCAGTAGAACAGAGTGATCTAGGTATAATGGGGCAGTGTTCCATGAAGGTGGAATCTCATGTGGATAGGCTGTTGAGTAAACTTTTGGTATGCTGGCCTTATAAATTCCTGCATTGAGTATGGGATTTGGGATATAATGATAAAATTGTACAAGGAATTGGTGAGGCCGAATTTGGAGTAAGTTAGGTCTTTATTCTTTGGAGTGTAGAAGGTTGAGGGGGTTATTGATGAAGGTATTTAAAATTATGGGGGTATAGATAGAGTTGACGTGGATAGGCTTTTTTCCACTAAGAATCGGGGAGATTCAAAGAAGACGACATCAGTTGAGAATTAAGGGACAAAAGTTCAGGGGTAACACGAGAGACAACTTCTTTACTCAAAGAGTGGTAACTGTGTGTAACGAGCTTCCAGTAGAAGAGTTGGAGGCAGGTTCTATATTGTCGCTTGAAGTAAAATTGGATAGGTATATGGACAGGAAAGGAATGGAAGGTTATTGACTGAATGCAGGTCGGTGGGAGTAGGTGAGAGTAAGCTTTCGGCACTGACTGGAAGGTCCGAGATGGTCTGTTTCCGTGCTGTGATTGTTATCTGGATATACGGTTAAATAAGTATTCATTGAGGGCCTCGCTCACTTCCACAGCCTCCAAGCACATCTTCCCACCTTTATCTCTAATCGGTCCTATCTTCACTCCTGTCAACCTTTGGTTCTTCACATAATTGATGAATGCCTTGGTGTTTATCTTTACCCTACTCGCCAAGGCCTTCTCATGCCCCTTGTTCCTCTCCTCAGATCCTTTCCAGCTACCCTATATTCCTCAATAGAGTCATCTGATCCTTGCTTCCTAAACCTCACGTATGCTGCCTTCTTCCATCTGAGTAGATTCTCCACCTCAATTGTCACCCTACCATTCTTTATCTTCCTCACTAGGACAGGTTTATCCTTAACATCCTGCAAGAGATCTCTAAACATCGACCACATGTCCATGGTACATTTCCCTGCAAATAAAAATCATCCCAATTCACAGCCGCAAGTACTAGACATAGCCTCATAATTTGCCCTTCCCCAACTAAAAATGTTCCTGTCCTGTTTGATTCTATCCTTTTCCATTATAATGCTAAAGGCCAGGGAAAGGTGATCACCGTCCCCCAGATGCTCACCCAACTACAGATCTGTGACATGACCCGGTTCGTTACCTAACACTAGATCTAGTGTGGCATTACTCTACGTCGCCCTGTCAACATACTGTGACAGGAATCCAACCTGGACACACCTAACAAACTCTGCTCCCTCTAAATCATTGGAACTAATCAGATGCCAATCAATATAAAATAAGTTAATGTCACCCATGATAACGACCCTGTTATTTTTGCACCTTTCCAAACTCTGCCTCACAATCTGCTCCTCGGTATCTCTGCCGCTACCAGGGGGACTGTAGAATACCCCCAGTCGTGTAACTGCTCCCGTCCTGTTCCTGATGTCCACCCATACAGACTCAAACGAGGATCCTGCGACATTACCCACCCTTTCTGTCGCTGAAATAGTATCCATGACCAGTAATACCACCCGTCCTCCACTTTTCCCCCCTCTCTATGCCTTTGAAAGCACTGAAATCCAGGAATATTGAGAATCCATTCCTGCCCTGGTGCCAAACAACTCTCTGTAATGGCCACTACATCATAATTCCATGTACGAATCCAAGCTCTCAGTTCATCACATTTGTTCCTGATGTTTCTTGCATTGAAGTACACACACTTTCGCCCTTCTACATTACTATCATTAAACCCTTTCTTCTGCTTCTCTTGGCTGAATGCCTCTCTATTTGTTAGATTTGTCTTTACTCCATGCACTACACTTGCAGTACTCGCATGACCTTAATCCTCTTCCACCTCATTATCTGCTCAAACACTCTTGTTCCCCTCCCCTCAGTAAGTCTAGTTCAAACCCCCTCCTGTGCCTCATAAACTTTTCTACTATGCTTCTAGCATCGAACTATCCGCAGCCCAGTCGAACATCAGTCGAACTGTGCTCAGCCATTTGACAAAGATCTAATCTACATCTAGCTCCGAAAACTCTCCAGTATCAGTTCTGGCTCTCCGAATATCAACCCCCTTCCACTCCAGTTTAAACCCCCAACCCCATCCCGTATGCCACAAGCAAACGTTCCCACTAGGGTATTAGACCCCTTCCAGTTCATCGCAAACCATCTTGTCTGCACAGGTCTCAAATTGCCAGAGGCAGGGACCCGTCACCGTTCGCTATCACTCTCTCTATAAGAGGAAAGGACACTGAATGATCATGGTGTTTAGAAAGGAGAATGTCTCCGACTGATTTATTTGAAGAAATGGCGTAAGACTCGCAGAAAGTTGGGAAGCAACTGTAAGAATTGCCTTGCATCATATTTTATATTCCATTCTGTCATGGAGTCTGCTGAAAACAGAAATGGTTAAACATAACATCATGCTATCTTGGCTCACATCCGCATGTGGGCGGCGACTGTCCAACCGGTTGAACCGGATTTCAGCAGAAAGGCCGCACCCTGTTCTGAGAAATGCGTGCGTGGGGGAACTTGGCCAACATACAGGGCCGCAGCTTGCACAGAGCCAAGGAACTCTGAGTTTCACAGAAACGCAACCGGCGACGTCCTGCACTTAGGAAGATCTTCTGATTCGGAAACCCAGAGCAACACTCACAAAACTCTGAAGAAGCACAAAACAGTAAACAGTCGACATTTCGAGCCGAGTTCTTTCATCACGAATTAACCTTATCGCTAACCCACAACTCCTAAACCAGCCAAATATTCCTCTGCTCATTGTTTGAAATGAAGGGCGAAGGCCACTACTTGGAAATATGCCCACAAAGAAATAGAACATTGTTAATATTTTTTTCCGGCTTGTCATTTCCAACCAGACTATAGCCTGCGGGTTGTATCAGTGATGAAGAATTCATTAGCTCAGTGATAAACTTCTTCTCGCCATGTTGGTGTTTGTATCCCTGAGGTTGTGTTTACATGCTGGGATTTTTCCACACATTAGTTGTACAACGCATTGTACAAGTTGTACAAGGCATTGGTAAGGCCAAATTTAAAAATACTGTGTGCAGTTCTGGTCACCGAATTATAGGAAAAATATCAATAAATTAGAGAGAGTGCAGAGACGATTTACTAGGATGTTACCTGGGTTTCAGCAATTAAGTTACAGAGATAGGTTGAACAAGTTAGGTCTCTATTCATTGGAGCGTAGAAGGTTGAGGGGGGATTTGATCGAGGTATTTAAAATTTTGAGAGGGATAGATAGAGTTGACGTGAACAGGCTGTTTCCGTTGAGAGTAGGGGAGATTCAAACTAGAGGACATGATTTGAGAGTTAGGGGGCAGAAGTTTAAGGGAAACACGAGAGGGTATTTCTTTACTCAAAGAGTGATAACTGTGTGGAATGAGCTTCCTGTGGAAGTAGTAGAGGCCAGTTCAGTTGTGTCATTTAAGGTAAAATTGGATCGGTATATTGACAGGAAAGGAGTGGAGGGTTATGGGCTGAGTGCGGGTAGGTGGGACTAGGTGAGATTAAGGGTTCGGCACGGACTAGGAGGGCCAAGATGGCCTGTTTCCGTGCTGTGATTGTTAAATGGTTATATATGGTTATATTATATGAAGATTAAGAACTGTTCCAGAATCAGCAATACACGTTTCATGCGAGGGCTGTACAGCAGTATCCTACACCATTTTTAATATAAGTTACTTCAGGTGAATACATCGATATATACCTGTTTCTTTTATTCTGTCCAGGTAGATTGTAATTGTTTGGAGCCCTTCTCGGTGGCCGGTGGAAGTAAAGATTTTTTTGATTATATTGAAGATGCTTGATAAACAGCGGGGTGGAGATCTATCAGACATAGAACATGGAACATAGGACAATGCAGCAGATTACAGGCCCTCCGGCCCAGAATGTTGTGCCGATCCCCAGACCCTGCCTCCCATATAACCCCCCAACTAATATTCCTCCATATACCTGTCCAGTGGTCTCTTAAACTTCACCAGTGTATCTGCCTCCACCACTGACCCAGGCAGTGCATTCCACGCACCAACCACTCTCTGAGTGAAACATCTTCTTCTAATATCCTCTTTGAACTTCCCTCCTCTTACCTTAAATCCATGTTCTCTTGTTCTGAGCAGTGGTGCCGTGGGGAAGAGGCGATGGATGTCCACTCTGTCTATTCCTCTTAATACCGTGTACATCTCTATCATCTCTACTTTCATCCTTCTTCTCTCCAAAGAGTAAAGCCCTAGCTCCCTTAATCTCTGATCATAATCCGTACTCTCTGAACCAGGAAGCATCCTGGTAAATCTCCTCTGTATCCTTTCCAATGCTTCCACATCCTTCCTATAGTGAGGCGACCAGAACTGGACACAGTACTCCAAGTGTGGCCTAACTGGAGTTTTATAGAGCTGCATCGTTACATCGCGACTCTTAAACTCTATCCCTCGACTTATGAAAGCTGACACCCCATAAGCTTTCTTAACTACCCTATCTACCTGTGAGGCAACTTTCAGGGATCTGTGGACATGTACCACCAGATCCCTCTGATCCTCCACACTACCAAGTATCCTGCCATTTACTTTGTACTCTGCTTTGGAGTTTGTCCTTCGGAAGTGTACCACCTCACCCTTCTCCGGGTTGAACTCAATCTGCCACTTCTCAACCCACTTCTGCATCCTATCAATGTCTCTCTGGAATCTTCGACAATCCTCTACACTATCTACAACAACACCAACCTTTGCGTCATCTGCAAACATGCCAAACCACCCTTCTACCCCCACATTCAGATCGTTAATAAAAATCACAAAAAGTAGAGGTACCAGAACAGTTCCTTGTGGGACACCACTAGTCACAACCCTCCAATCCGAATGTACTCCCTCCACACGAACCTCTGCCTTCTGCAGGTAAGTCAATTCTGAATCCACCTGGACAAACTTCCCTGGATCCCATCCCGTTTGACTTTCTGAATAAGCCATTACCTTTTTTGAACAAGGGGACAACATTCACCTCACTCCAGTGCTCCGGTACCATTGCCGTGATCCCTTCAGCCACAAGGACCATATCTAACTTCCTCTTAAACATAGCCAATGAACAGGCCTCAACTGTTTCCTGTGGCAGAGAATTCCACAGATTCACCACTCTCTGTGTGAAGAGGTTTCTCCTCATCTCGGTCCTAAAAGGTTTCCCTTTATCCTTAAACAGTGACCCCTCGTTCTGGACTTCTCACATTTATCCACATTAAATTGCATCTGCCATGAATTCGCCCATTCACCTAACCTATCCTAGTCACCCTGCATCCTCTTAGCATCCTCCTCACAGCTAACACCGCCGCCCAGCTTCGTGTCATCCGCAAACTTGGAGATGCTGCATTTAATTCCCTCGTCTAAATCATTAATATATATTGTAAACAACTGGGGTCCCAGCACTGAATCTTGCGGTACCCCACTAGTTACTGCCTGCCATTCTGAAAAGGTCCCGTTTACTCCCACTCTTTGCTTCCTGTCTGCCAACCAATTCTCTATCCACATCAATACCATACCCCCAATACCGTGTGCTTTAAGTTTACACACTAATCTCCTGTGTGGGACCTTGTCAAAAGCCTTTTGAAAATCTAAATATACCACATCCACTGGCTCTCCCCTATCCACTCTACTAGTTACATCTTCAAAAAATTCTATAAGATTCGTCAGACATGATTTTCCTTTCACAAATCCATGCTGACCTTGTCGGATGATTTCACCTCTTTCCAAATGTGTTGTTATCACATCTTTGATAACCGACTCTAGCATTTTCCCCACCACCGATATCAGACTAACCGGTCTATAATTCCCCGGATTCTCTCTCCCTCCTTTTTTAAAAAGTTGGGTTACATTAGCCACCCTCCAATCCTCAAGAGCTAATCCAGAATCTAAGGAGTTTTGAAAAATTATCACTAATGCATCCACTATTTCTCGGGCTACTTCCTTAAGCACGCTGGGGTGCAGACCATCTGGCCCTAGGGATTTATCTGCCTTTAATCCCTTCAATTTACTTAACACCACTTCCCTACTAACATGCATTTCCCTCAGTTCCTCCATCTCTCTAGATCCTCGGTCCCTTACGATTTCCGGAAGATTATTTATGTCCTCCTTAGTGAAGACAGAACCAAAGTAGTTATTCAGTTGGTCTGCCATGTCTTATTTCCCTATGATCAATTCACCTGTTTCTGACTGTAAGCGACCTGCATTTGTCTTGACCAATCTTTTTCTTTTCACATATCTATAAAAGTCTTTACAGTCCGTTTGTTCCCTGCCAGCTTTCTGTCAGAATCTTTTTTCCATTTCCTAATTAAGCCCTTTGTCCTCCTCTGCTGGTCTCTGAATTTCGCCCAGTCCTCAAGTGTGCCGCTTTTTTTTGCTACTTTATATGTTTCTTCTTTGGACTTGATACTATCCCTAATTTCCCTTGTCAGCCACGGAGGCACTACTTTCCCTGGTTTATTCTTTTGCCAAACTGGGATGAACAATTGTTGTAGTTCATCCATGCGATCTTTAAATGCTTGCCATTACATATCCACCGTCAACCTTTTAAGTATCATTTGCTAGTCTGTCTTAGCTTATTCACGTCTCATACCTTCAAAGTTACCCTTCTTTAAGTTCAGAACCTTTGTATCTGAAGTAACTATGTCACTCTCCATCTGAATGAAGAATCCCACCATATTATGGTCACTCTTACCCAAGGGGCCTCGCACGACAAGATTGCTAACTAACCCTTCCTCATTGCTCAATACCCAATCTAGAATGGCCTGCTCTCTAATTGGTTCCTTGACATGTTGGTTCAGAAAGTCATTCCGCCTACATTGCAAGAAATCCTCTTCCTCAGCACTCTTACCAATTTGGTTCACCCAATCTATATGTAGATTGAAGTCACCCATTATAACTAACGTTTCTTTTATTGCACGCATTTCTAATTTCCTGTTGAATGCCATCCCCAACCTCACTACTACTGTTAGGTGGACTGTACACAACTCCCACCAGCGTTTTCTGCCCCTTAGTGTTATGCAGCTCTACCCATATCGATTCCACAAACTCCAGGCTAATGTCCTTCCTTTCTATTGAGTTAATCTCCTCTCTAACTAGAAATTCTACCCCAACTCCTTTTCTTTCCTGTCTATGCCTCCTGAATATTGAATATCCCTGGATGTTGAGCTTCCAACCTTGTTCACCCTGGAGTCATGTCTCTGTGATCCCAACTATATCATATTCATTAATAACTATCTGCACATTCAATTCATCCACTTTGTTACGAATACTCCTCGCATTGATACACAAAGCTTTTAGGCTTGTTCTTACAACACTCTTAGCCCTTGAACATCCTCCTGAACAGCAGTAGCAAACGCTCCCCCTAGGACACTGGTTCCAGTCCAGCCCAGGTGCAGACTATCCCGTTTATACTGGTCCCACCTCTCCCAGAACTGGTTCCAATGCCCCGGAAATTTGAATCCCTCCCCCTTGCACCATTTTCAAGCCACGTATTCATCTGAAATATCCTCCTATTTCTAGCACATGGCACTGGTAGTAATCCAGATATTATTACCTTTGAGGTCCTACTTTTTAGTTTATCTCTAACTCCCTAAATTCACCTTGTAGGACCTCATCCCGTTTTGTACTTATATCGTTGGTCCCTATGTGCAGCACGACCACTGGCTGTTCACCCTCCCATTCCAGAATGTCCTGCAGCCGCTCAGAGACATCCTTGATCCTTGCACCAGGGAGGCAACATACCATCCTGGAGTCTCGTTTGCGGCTGCAGAAACGCCTGTCTATTCCCTTTACAGTCGAATCCCCTTTCACTATAGCTCTCTCACTCCTTTTCCTTCCCTCCTGTGCCGGAGAGCCACCCACGGTGCAATGAACTCGGCTGCTGCTGCCTTCCCCTGATGAGACATCTCCCCCAACAGTATCCAAAACAGTATATCTGTTTAGGAGGGAGATGACCTCAGGGGACTCCTTCACTACCTGTCTCCTGCTACGCTGTCTCGTGGCCACCCCTTCCCTTTCTGCCTGTGTAGCCTTTACCTGCGGTGTGGCCAACTCACTGAACGTGCTATTCACGACTTTCTCAGCATCGCAGATGCTCCAGTATGAATCCAATCGCAGCTCCAGACGCTCAATGCGGTCTGCCCGAAGCTGCAGTTGGACACACTTTCTGCACACATTGTCGTCCGGCACACTGGAAGTATCCCTGATTTCCCACATGCTGCAGGAGGAACAAACCACGGGGCCGATCTCAGCTGCCATGACCTACCCAATACTTGCCACAACTTTTGAATCTTTCCCCTTTGAAAGGAACTTACCCGGCCTTACCTCATTTGCAGTGAAGCTCGTCCTCAGCCTCTGCTCGCCGAAGCCTCTCGAGTCAAAGCCTCAGATCTCCACTCCTTCACTGGCCCACTCACGCACTGGCCGCTTTCCACTGGTGGAATGGTGCGATGGCGCTGAATTTCCACTGAACAGGTCGACAAAGACCAAACGGATAATTCCGCCGCTGCTCACGTACTGACACTTTAACCCTATCTATAATACAAACACAATCACACAAAACAATTCTCAACTGCAAGATCCAGTACCGGCAGTCGGTTGGACTGAACGTCCCCACCAAATACCCTCAGACAGATCACAGCAATTCACACCCTTCCAGCAAACATGTTTCAATAGCAGCTACAACGTCATATTTCCAGGTATCAATCCATGTTCTACGCTCACCCACATTTCTTACAATGCTCCCAGCATTAAAATAGATGCATTTAAGTCATTCTCCACCTCTTACTCTCTGCTTATCCCTAACGGTGCAAACAAATTTATCATCTTTTTCATCCTTCTCCCCTACATCTTCGGTCCGAGTGCTCCTCTACTCTGTCACCTGCCGATCCTCCATCACACACTCTCTACTAGCTTTCTCTATTTGTGAACCAACCAGCTCTCTTCTACTCTCTTCAATTTGATTCCCACCCCCAAGCATTCCAGTTTAAAGTCTCCCCAGTAGCCTGAGCAAATCTCCCCGCCGGGATATTGGTCCCCCGGGGATTCGAGTGAAACCCTGTCTTTGTGTACAGGTCACACCTCCGGAAAGCTGCCGGGGCCATGCGGCGGTGAGGGCAGGGGACACCAATACAAACCGGACGGGTCGCACTACAAGAGGGGACCAATATCCTTCAGGGCAGGTTTGATAGAGCTGCTGGGAATAGATTAGACTGATATACCAGGGGCTGGGAAGAGGGAGGAGCAGAGTAGGACCTCAAGGGTAGTAACCTCGGGATTGCTGCCTATGCCACGCGGCAGTGAGCATAGGAACATAATGGGGTCGCCACCTCTTCTGGGGCAGGGGGTTCTGTACAAAAGTGACGGGTTACACTTGAATCAGAATGAGGTCGCCACCTCTTCTGGGGCAGGGGGTTCTGTACAAAAGTGACGGGTTACACTTGAATCAGAATGAGGTCGCCACCTCTTCTGGGGCAGGGGGTTCTGTACAAAAGTGACGGGTTACACTTGAATCAGAATGAGGTCGCCACCTCTTCTGGGGCAGGGGGTTCTGTACAAAAGTGACGGGTTACATTTGAATCAGAATGAGGTCGCCACCTCTTCTGGGGCAGGGGGTTCTGTACAAAAGTGACGGGTTACACTTGAATCAGAATGAGGTCGCCACCTCTTCTGGGGCAGGGGGTTCTGTGCAAAAGTGACGGGTTACACTTGAATCAGAATGAGGTCGCCACCTCTTCTGGGGCAGGGGGTTCTGTACAAAAGTGACGGGTTACACTTAAATCAAAATGAGGTCGTCACCTCTTCTGGGGCAGGGGGTTCTGTACAAAAGTGACGGGTTACACTTGAATCAGAATGAGGTCGCCACCTCTTTTGGGGCAGGGGGTTCTGTACAAAAGTGACGGGTTACAATTGAATCAAAATGAGGTCGTCACCTCTTCTGGGGCAGGGGGTTCTGTACAAAAGTGACGGGTTACACTTGAATCAAAATGGGGTCGTCACCTCTTCTGGGGCAGGGGGTTCCGTATAAAAGTGACGGGTTACACTTGAATCAAAATGGGGTCGTCACCTCTTCTGGGGCAGGGGGTTCTGTACAAAAGTGACGGGTTTTACATTGAATCAGAATGAGGTCGCCACCTCTTCTGGGGCAGGGGGCTCTGTACAAAAGTGACGGGTCACACTTGAATCAGAATGAGGTCGCCACCTCTTCTGGGGCAGGGGGTTCTGTACAAAAGTGACGGGTCACACTTGAATCAGAATGAGGTCGCCACCTCTTCTGGGGCAGGGGGTTCTGTACAAAAGTGACGGGTTACACTTGAATCAGAATGAGGTCGCCACCTCTTCTGGGGCAGGGGGTTCTGTACAAAAGTGACGGGTTACCCTTGAATCAGAATGAGGTCGCCACCTCTTCTGGGGCAGGGGGTTCTGTACAAAAGTGACGGGTTACACTTGAATCAGAATGAGGTCGCCACCTCTTCTGGGGTAGGGGGTTCTGTACAAAAGTGACGGGTTACAATTGAATCAGAATGAGGTCGCCACCTCTTCTGGGGCAGGGGGTTCTGTACAAAAGTGACGGGTTACACTTGAATCAGAATGAGGTCGCCACCTCTTCTAGGGCAGGGGGTTCTGAACAAAAGTGACGGGTTACACTTGAATGAGGTCGCCACCTCTACTGGGGCAGGGGGTTCTGTACAAAAGTGACGGGTTACACCTGAATCAAAATGAGGTCGCCCCCTCTTCTGGGGCAGGGGATTCTGTACAAAAGTGACGGGTTACACTTGAATCAAAATGAGGTCGCCCCCTCTTCTGGGGCAGGGGGTTCTGTACAAAAGTGACGGGTTACACTTGAATCAAAATGGGGTCGTCACCTCTTCTGGGGCAGGGGGTTCTGTACAAAAGTGACGGGTTACACCTGAATCAAAATGAGGTCGCCCCCTCTTCTGGGGCAGGGGATTCTGTACAAAAGTGACGGGTTACAATTGAATCAAAATGAGGTCGTCACCTCTTCTGGGGCAGGGGGTTCTGTACAAAAGTGACGGGTTACACTTAAATCAGAATGAGGTCGCCACCTCTTCTGGGGCAGGGGGTTCTGTGCAAAAGTGACGGGTTACACTTGAATCAGAATGAGGTCGCCACCTCTTCTGGGGCAGGGGGTTCTGTAAAAAAGTGACGGGTTACACTTAAATCAAAATGAGGTCGTCACCTCTTCTGGGGCAGGGGGTTCTGTACAAAAGTGACGGGTTACACTTGAATCAGAATGAGGTCGCCACCTCTTCTGGGGCAGGGGGTTCTGTACAAAAGTAACGGGTTACACTTGAATCAAAATGGGGTCGTCAGCTCTTCTGGGGCAGGGGGTTCCGTATAAAAGTGACGGGTTACACTTGAATCAAAATGGGGTCGTCACCTCTTCTGGGGCAGGGGGTTCTGTACAAAAGTGACGGGTTTTACATTGAATCAGAATGAGGTCGCCACCTCTTCTGGGGCAGGGGGTTCTGTACAAAAGTGACGGGTCACACTTGAATCAGAATGAGGTCGCCACCTCTTCTGGGGCAGGGGGTTCTGTACAAAAGTGACGGGTCACACATGAATCAGAATGAGGTCGCCACCTCTTCTGGGGCAGGGGGTTCTGTACAAAAGTGACGGGTTACACTTGAATCAGAATGAGGTCGCCACCTCTTCTGGGGCAGGGGGTTCTGTAAAAAAGTGACGGGTTACCCTTGAATCAGAATGAGGTCGCCACCTATTCTGGGGCAGGGGGTTCTGTACAAAAGTGACGGGTTACACTTGAATCAGAATGAGGTCGCCACCTCTTCTGGGTAGGGGGTTCTGTACAAAAGTGACGGGTTACAATTGAATCAGAATGAGGTCGCCACCTCTTCTGGGGCAGGGGGTTCTGTACAAAAGTGACGGGTTACACTTGAATCAGAATGAGGTCGCCACCTCTTCTGGGGCAGGGGGTTCTGTACAAAAGTGACGGGTTACACTTGAATGAGGTCGCCACCTCTTCTGGGGCAGGGGGTTCTGTACAAAAGTGACGGGTTACACCTGAATCAAAATGAGGTCGCCCCCTCTTCTGGGGCAGGGGATTCTGTACAAAAGTGACGGGTTACACTTGAATCAAAATGAGGTCGTCACCTCTTCTGGGGCAGGGGGTTCTGTACAAAAGTGACGGGTTACACCTGAATCAAAATGAGGTCGCCCCCTCTTCTGGGGCAGGGGATTCTGTACAAAAGTGACGGGTTACAATTGAATCAAAATGAGGTCGTCACCTCTTCTGGGGCAGGGGGTTCTGTACAAAAGTGACGGGTTACACTTGAATCAAAATGGGGTCGTCACCTCTTCTGGGGCAGGGGGTTCTGTACAAAAGTGACGGGTTACACTTGAATCAGAATGAGGTCGCCACCTCTTCTGGGGCAGGGGGTTCTGTACAAAAGTGACGGGTCACACTTGAATCAGAATGAGGTCGCCACCTCTTCTGGGGCTGGGGGTTCTGTACAAAAGTGACGGGTCACACTTGAATCAGAATGAGGTCGCCACCTCTTCTGGGGCAGGGGGTTCTGTACAAAAGTGACGGGTTACACTTGAATCGGAATGAGGTCGCCACCTCTTCTGGGGCAGGGGGTTCTGTACAAAAGTGACGGGTTACACTTGAATCAGAATGAGGTCGCCACCTCTTCTGGGGTAAGGGGTTCTGTACAAAAGTGACGGGTTACAATTGAATCAAAATGAGGTCGCCACCTCTTCTGGGGCAGGGGGTTCTGTACAAAAGTGACGGGTTACACTTGAATCAGAATGAGGTCGCCACCTCTTCTGGGGCAGGGGGTTCTGTACAAAAGTGACGGGTTACACTTGAATGAGGTCGCCACCTCTTCTGGGGCAGGGGGTTCTGTACAAAAGTGACGGGTTACACCTGAATCATAATGAGGTCGCCCCCTCTTCTGGGGCAGGGGGTTCTGTACAAAAGTGACGGGTTACACTTGAATCAAAATGAGGTCGTCACCTCTTCTGGGGCAGGGGGTTCCGTATAAAAGTGACGGGTTACACTTGAATCAAAATGGGGTCGTCACCTCTTCTGGGGCAGGGGGTTCTGTACAAAAGTGACGGGTTACACTTGAATCAGAATGAGGTCGCCACATCTTCTGGGGCAGGGGGTTCTGTACAAAAGTGACGGGTCACACTTGAATCAGAATGAGGTCGCCACCTCTTCTGGGGCAGGGGGTTCTGTACAAAAGTGACGGGTCACACTTGAATCAGAATGAGGTCGCCACCTCTTCTGGGGCAGGGGGTTCTGTACAAAAGTGACGGGTCACACTTGAATCAGAATGAGGTCGCCACCTCTTCTGGGGCAGAGGGTTCTGTACAAAAGTGACGGGTTACACTTGAATCAGAATGAGGTCGCCACCTCTTCTGGGGCAGGGGGTTCTGTACAAAAGTGACGGGTTACCCTTGAATCAGAATGAGGTCGCCACCTCTTCTGGGGCAGGGGGTTCTGTACAAAAGTGACGGGTTACACTTGAATCAGAATGAGGTCGCCACCTCTTCTGGGGTAGGGGGTTCTGTACAAAAGTGACGGGTTACAATTGAATCAGAATGAGGTCGCCACCTCTTCTGGGGCAGGGGGTTCTGTACAAAAGTGACGGGTTACACTTGAATCAGTATGAGGTCGCCACCTCTTCTGGGGCAGGGGGTTCTGTACAAAAGTGACGGGTTACACTTGAATGAGGTCGCCACCTCTTCTGGGGCAGGGGGTTCTGTACAAAAGTGACGGGTTACACCTGAATCAAAATGAGGTCGCCCCCTCTTCTGGGGCAGGGGATTCTGTACAAAAGTGACGGGTTACACTTGAATCAAAATGAGGTCGCCCCCTCTTCTGGGGCAGGGGGTTCTGTACAAAAGTGACGGGTTACACTTGAATCAAAATGGGGTCGTCACCTCTTCTGGGGCAGGGGGTTCTGTACAAAAGTGACGGGTTACACCTGAATCAAAATGAGGTCGCCCCCTCTTCTGGGGCAGGGGATTCTGTACAAAAGTGACGGGTTACAATTGAATCAAAATGAGGTCGTCACCTCTTCTGGGGCAGGGGGTTCTGTACAATAGTGACGGGTCACACTTGAATCAGAATGAGGTCGCCACCTCTTCTGGGGCTGGGGGTTCTGTACAAAAGTGACGGGTCACACTTGAATCAGAATGAGGTCGCCACCTCTTCTGGGGCAGGGGGTTCTGTACAAAAGTGACGGGTTACACTTGAATCGGAATGAGGTCGCCACCTCTTCTGGGGCAGGGGGTTCTGTACAAAAGTGACGGGTTACCCTTGAATCAGAATGAGGTCGCCACCTCTTCTGGGGCAGGGGGTTCTGTACAAAAGTGACGGGTTACACTTGAATCAGAATGAGGTCGCCACCTCTTCTGGGGTAGGGGGTTCTGTACAAAAGTGACGGGTTACAATTGAATCAAAATGAGGTCGCCACCTCTTCTGGGGCAGGGGGTTCTGTACAAAAGTGATGGGTTACACTTGAATCAGAATGAGGTCGCCACCTCTTCTGGGGCAGGGGGTTCTGTACAAAAGTGACGGGTTACACTTGAATGAGGTCGCCACCTCTTCTGGGGCAGGGGGCTCTGTACAAAAGTGACGGTTTACACCTGAATCAAAATGAGGTCGCCCCCTCTTCTGGGGCAGGGGGTTCTGTACAAAAGTGACGGGTTACAATTGAATCAAAATGAGGTCGCCACCTCTTCTGGGGCAGGGGGTTCTGTACAAAAGTGACGGGTTACACCTGAATCAAAATGAGGTCGCCCCCTCTTCTGGGGCAGGGGATTCTGTACAAAAGTGACGGGTTACACTTGAATCAAAATGAGGTCGCCCCCTCTTCTGGGGCAGGGGGTTCTGTACAAAAGTGACGGGTTACACTTGAATCAAAATGGGGTCGTCACCTCTTCTGGGGCAGGGGGTTCTGTACAAAAGTGACGGGTTACACCTGAATCAAAATGAGGTCGCCCCCTCTTCTGGGGCAGGGGATTCTGTACAAAAGTGACGGGTTACAATTGAATCAAAATGAGGTCGTCACCTCTTCTGGGGCAGGGGGTTCTGTACAAAAGTGACGGGTCACACTTGAATCAGAATGAGGTCGCCACCTCTTCTGGGGCTGGGGGTTCTGTACAAAAGTGACGGGTCACACTTGAATCAGAATGAGGTCGCCACCTCTTCTGGGGCAGGGGGTTCTGTACAAAAGTGACGGGTTACACTTGAATCGGAATGAGGTCGCCACCTCTTCTGGGGCAGGGGGTTCTGTACAAAAGTGACGGGTTACCCTTGAATCAGAATGAGGTCGCCACCTCTTCTGGGGCAGGGGGTTCTGTACAAAAGTGACGGGTTACACTTGAATCAGAATGAGGTCGCCACCTCTTCTGGGGTAGGGGGTTCTGTACAAAAGTGACGGGTTACAATTGAATCAAAATGAGGTCGCCACCTCTTCTGGGGCAGGGGGTTCTGTACAAAAGTGATGGGTTACACTTGAATCAGAATGAGGTCGCCACCTCTTCTGGGGCAGGGGGTTCTGTACAAAAGTGACGGGTTACACTTGAATGAGGTCGCCACCTCTTCTGGGGCAGGGGGCTCTGTACAAAAGTGACGGTTTACACCTGAATCAAAATGAGGTCGCCCCCTCTTCTGGGGCAGGGGGTTCTGTACAAAAGTGACGGGTTACAATTGAATCAAAATGAGGTCGTCACCTCTTCTGGGGCAGGGGGTTCCGTATAAAAGTGACGGGTTACACTTGAATCAAAATGGGGTCGTCACCTCTTCTGGGGCAGGGGGTTCTGTACAAAAGTGACGGGTTACACTTGAATCAGAATGAGGTCGCCACCTCTTCTGGGGCAGGGGGTTCTGTACAAAAGTGACGGGTCACACTTGAATCAGAATGAGGTCGCCACCTCTTCTGGGGCAGGGGGTTCTGTACAAAAGTGACGGGTCACACTTGAATCAGAATGAGGTCGCCACCTCTTCTGGGGCAGGGGGTTCTGTACAAAAGTGACGGGTTACACTTGAATCAGAATGAGGTCGCCACCTCTTCTGGGGCAGGGGGTTCTGTACAAAAGTGACGGGTTACCCTTGAATCAGAATGAGGTCGCCACCTCTTCTGGGGCAGGGGGTTCTGTACAAAAGTGACGGGTTACACTTGAATCAGAATGAGGTCGCCACCTCTTCTGGGGTAGGGGGTTCTGTACAAAAGTGACGGGTTACAATTGAATCAGAATGAGGTCGCCACCTCTTCTGGGGCAGGGGGTTCTGTACAAAAGTGACGGGTTACACTTGAATCAGAATGAGGTCGCCACCTCTTCTGGGGCAGGGGGTTCTGTACAAAAGTGACGGGTTACACTTGAATGAGGTCGCCACCTCTTCTGGGGCAGGGGGTTCTGTACAAAAGTGACGCGTTACACCTGAATCAAAATGAGGTCGCCCCCTCTTCTGGGGCAGGGGATTCTGTACAAAAGTGACGGGTTACACTTGAATCAAAATGAGGTCGCCCCCTCTTCAGGGGCAGGGGGTTCTGTACAAAAGTGACCGGTTGCACTTGAATCAGAATGAGGTCGCCGCCTCTTCTGGGGCAGGGGGTTCTGTACAAAAGTGACGGGTTACACTTGAATCAGAATGAGGACGCCACCTCTTCTGGGGTAGGGGGTTCTGTACAAAAGTGACGGGTTACAATTGAATCAGAATGAGGTCGCCACCTCTTCTGGGGCAGGGGGTTCTGTACAAAAGTGACGGGTTACACTTGAATCAGAATGAGGTCGCCACCTCTTCTGGGGCAGGGGGTTCTGTACAAAAGTGACGGGTTACACTTGAATGAGGTCGCCACCTCTTCTGGGGCAGGGGGTTCTGTACAAAAGTGACGGGTTACACCTGAATCAAAATGAGGTCGCCCCCTCTTCTGGGGCAGGGGATTCTGTACAAAAGTGACGGGTTACACTTGAATCAAAATGAGGTCGCCCCCTCTTCTGGGGCAGGGGGTTCTGTACAAAAGTGACGGGTTACACTTGAATCAAAATGGGGTCGTCACCTCTTCTGGGGCAGGGGGTTCTGTACAAAAGTGACGGGTTACTCCTGAATCAAAATGAGGTCGCCCCCTCTTCTGGGGCAGGGGATTCTGTACAAAAGTGACGGGTTACAATTGAATCAAAATGAGGTCGTCACCTCTTCTGGGGCAGGGGGTTCTGTACAAAAGTGACGGGTTACACTTGAATCAAAATGGGGTCGTCACCTCTTCTGGGGCAGGGGGTTCTGTACAAAAGTGACGGGTTACACTTGAATCAGAATGAGGTCGCCACCTCTTCTGGGGCAGGGGGTTCTGTACAAAAGTGACGGGTCAGACTTGAATCAGAATGAGGTCGCCACCTCTTCTGGGGCTGGGGGTTCTGTACAAAAGTGACGGGTCACACCTGAATCAGAATGAGGTCGCCACCTCTTCTGGGGCAGGGGGTTCTGTACAAAAGTGACGGGTTACACTTGAATCGGAATGAGGTCGCCACCTCTTCTGGGGCAGGGGGTTCTGTACAAAAGTGACGGGTTACCCTTGAATCAGAATGAGGTCGCCACCTCTGTCTGGGGCAGGGGGTTCTGTACAAAAGTGACGGGTTACACTTGAATCAGAATGAGCTCGCCACCTCTTCTGGGGTAGGGGGTTCTGTACAAAAGTGACGGGTTACAATTGAATCAAAATGAGGTCGCCACCTCTTCTGGGGCAGGGGGCTCTGTACAAAAGTGACGGGTTACACTTGAATCAGAATGAGGTCGCCACCTCTTCTGGGGCAGGGGGTTCTGTACAAAAGTGACGGGTTACACTTGAATGAGGTCGCCACCTCTTCTGGGGCAGGGGGTTCTGTACAAAAGTGACGGGTTACACCTGAATCAAAATGAGGTCGCCCCCTCTTCTGGGGCAGGGGGTTCTGTACAAAAGTGACGGGTTACACCTGAATCAAAATGAGGTCGCCCCCTCTTCTGGGGCAGGGGGTTCTGTACAAAAGTGACGGGTTACACTTGAATCAAAATGAGGTCGTCACCTCTTCTGGGGCAGGGGGTTCCGTATAAAAGTGACGGGTTACACTTGAATCAAAATGGGGTCGTCACCTCTTCTGGGGCAGGGGGTTCTGTACAAAAGTGACGGGTTACACTTGAATCAGAATGAGGTCGCCACCTCTTCTGGGGCAGGGGGTTCTGTACAAAAGTGACGGGTCACACTTGAATCAGAATGAGGTCGCCACCTCTTCTGGGGCAGGGGGTTCTGTACAAAAGTGACGGGTCACACTTGAATCAGCATGAGGTCGCCACCTCTTCTGGGACAGGGGGTTCTGTACAAAAGTGACGGGTTACACTTGAATCAGAATGAGGTCGCCACCTCTTCTGGGGCAGGGGGTTCTGTACAAAAGTGACGGGTTACCCTTGAATCAGAATGAGGTCGCCACCTCTTCTGGGGCAGGGGGTTCTGTACAAAAGTGACGGGTTACACTTGAATCAGAATGAGGTCGCCACCTCTTCTGTGGTAGGGGGTTCTGTACAAAAGTGACGGGTTACAATTGAATCAGAATGAGGTCGCCACCTCTTCTGGGGCAGGGGGTTCTGTACAAAAGTGACGGGTTACACTTGAATCAGAATGAGGTTGCCACCTCTTCTGGGGCAGGGGGTTCTGTACAAAAGTGACGGGTTACACTTGAATGAGGTCGCCACCTCTTCTGGGGCAGGGGGTTCTGTACAAAAGTGACGGGTTACACCTGAATCAAAATGAGGTCGCCCCCTCTTCTGGGGCAGGGGATTCTGTACAAAAGTGACGGGTTACACTTGAATCAAAATGAGGTCGCCCCCTCTTCTGGGGCAGGGGGTTCTGTACAAAAGTGACGGGTTACACTTGAATGAGGTCGCCACCTCTTCTGGGGCAGGGGGTTCTGTACAAAACTGACGGGTTACACTTGAATCAGAATGAGGTCGCCACCTCTTCTGGGGCAGGGGGTTCTGTACAAAAGTGACGGGTTACACCTGAATCAAAATGAGGTCGCCCCCTCTTCTGGGGCAGGGGATTCTGTACAAAAGTGACGTGTTACACTTGAATCAGAGGGGGACGAATATTCCTGCGGGCAGATGTTTCTGGAGCTGCTCGGAGTGCTTTAAACTAGTATGGCAGGGCGACGGGAACCAGTATAACAGAGCTGAGGATGTGTCAGCAAGTGGATGACGGGTGTCACGTGAATGTCAGGAAGGACAAGCCGATGGTTGGGCACAAATGCAGATCGAGCAAACTGTTCAATTGGACCACAGAGACAAAACTCAAACGGGCGGAGAATGCAGGACTGAAGGTGCTGTATTTAAACGCGCGCCGCAATCCCATTCAGGCGGACGAACTCGTGGCTCAATTAATATTGCTCGATGTGACATTGTGGGCATCACGGAGCCGTGGCCGAAAAAAAAAGGCCATAGTTCGGAGCTTAACATCAAGGGATAGACTTTTGTATCGAAAGTACAAGCGGGACAGCACAGGCAGTGATGTGATTCTGTTGGTAAAAGGTGGAATTATATCTTTGAAAAGTGGCGATATAAGATCAGAGAAAGCTGTCTCTTTGTGGGCGGAGATATGAAATTGCAAAGCTGAAAAACCATTATGGGATCATATATATAGGCCTTCAAATAGTAGCTTGGATATGGGATTGAGACTGTAAATGGTGCTGGAAAGGACATGTAATGTGGGAAATGACACAGTTGTAATGGGTGACTGCAACCTGGAAGGCGACTGGGAAAATCCAGTTGGTGTCGGAACGGAAGAGGGGGAGTTTGCTGAATGCCTACGTGGTGGCTTTTGAGAGTAGCTTGTTCCTGAGCCTACTCAGGGAAAGGCTATCTCAGATTGTGTAGTGACCCAGATTTGATTAGTCAGCTTAATGCAAAGACACCCTGAGGGGGCAGTGGTCATAATATGATGGAATTCATACTGAGAGGGAGAGGCATAACTCACATGTATCGGCATCGCAATGGAATAGAGGGAATTACAGAGGCATGAGAGAGGCGCTTGCCCAGGTGGATGAGAGGGGAAGAGTGGCCGGGATGACGGCGGAACAGGGATGGCAGAAGTTTCTGGAAATAGTTCACGAGGCGCAGGATCGAGATGTCCCACAGAAGCAGCAGTTCTCAAGGGGCAGGGGTAGGCAACCGTGGCTGACAGGGGGAGGCTAACGACTGGATACAAGCCAGGGTAAGGGCATGCAAGATGGCAAACGTGAGTGGGAAGCTGGATGATTGGGAAGCATTTAAAATCCAACAAAAGGCAACTGAAAAAAAACTACATGAAAGGAAAATATGAAATACGAGGGCGGACTAGACAATTATATAAAGCAAGATATCAGGTTTTTTTCAGATATATAAGGAGTAAAAGAGAGGTGAGGGTTGACGTATTATCATTGGAAAATGATGCTGGTGAAGCAGTAATGGGGTGCAAAGAAATGGCAGATGAACTGCATAGCCACTTTGTGTCAGTCTTCACTGGGGAGGCCTCCAGCTGCCAGTGGTCGGTCAGTATCAGGGACCAGGGCAGGAAGTGCCATTGCTATTACGAAGGAGAACCTGTGACGCAAACCGAAAGGTCTTCCGGCGGGTAAGTCACCTGGACCAGTCGGACTGCATCCCAGAGTCCGGGGAGTGGTTGCAATGACGCGATAACTGATACATTGTTCGTGACCATTCAAGAATTACTTGATACCGTCATGGTCCAGTGGAAGTGGAAGTTTGCAAATCTCAGTCCACACTTCAAGAAGGGGGGGAAAGAGAAAAGAGAGGAAATTATCGCCCAGTTAGCCTATCCTCAGTGGTTGGGGACGTGTTGGAGTTCATTATCGAGGACGACGTTTCGGGGTACCTGGACCCGACAGATCAATGAAGACAAAGTCAGCCTGCTTTCTGAATAGGGAAACCTGTTAGAATTCCTCGAGGAAATAACAAGGATGGGCAAAGGAGAGCCGGAGGATGTCATTTATTTCAGTTTAATAAAACATGCGAGAAGCTGCCTCAGATGAGGTTGCTTAACAGGAATAAAGTCCATGGTGTAACAGCAAATGTGCTGGATGGTTAGAGGATTGGCTGATAGGCAGCGAGTGGGTAGAAAGGGGGCTTTTTGTGTTTGGCTGCCGGTGTCTAGTGGTGTTCCTCAGGGGTCAGCATTGAGACCGCTACTCTTTATGTTGCTTGTCGATGATTTAGATGGGGGATTGACGGCTTTGTGGCAAAGTTTGCGAAATAATACCGTTGCAGCGGGACAAATTGATAGAATGGGCAAAAAAAAGTGGCAGATGGAATACCATAAATTTATGGTAATGCATCTTGGTAAAAGGCGGAGTAGAGTAGATTATTGTCTGAATGGGAAGATAATTCAAACATCACAGGTACAAAACGTCTTCGGAGTCCTCGTGCCAGAGTCGCAGAGGGTTAATTCACGGGCTGAGTCTGTGGTGAAGCAGGCAAATGAAATGTTGGCATTGATTTCAGGTGGAACAGAAGGTCAGAGCCCGGAGGTAACGCTGAACCTTCATGAGACATTAGTCAGGCCGCCCTTGGAGTATTGTCAACAGTTTCGGGCCCCACACCTCAGACAGGGAGTGTGGTCTTTGGGCTGAGTCACACCCCTCAAGGAAAAGTTAATTACCAACATAATTTCCAAGAAAAACACATTCGTTTGAAACGGGTTGACCGGAGCGTGGGCCAGGCTGCAGTTACACTGAATTTCCATTCATGAGATCGACAGGCCCAAGAGGGTTGATTAAAACGTTAACCCCGGCATAATTCCGAGCCATGGTTCTTCGTCACGGACTAGCTGAGCCAAATGACCCATTTCTATTCAGTATTGTTCTCCGCCTGAATGATTAAAACTATTTAGCACGAAAGAAATGGGACAACAAGGAATGAGAAGTTTAAAGATCGGCTGGAAATGCGGAACACAACCGATGCCAGGATCTGCACCCACGCAGAACAGATAGGTTAATGATGAACGTCGATTCCAAGAAAATCAGGCACCGTTGAAGCAGTTTGCAGAAAGATGTGGGCATTTCGAGACATACACAATTCTAAAACAATAACCCGTCCCAATCTCATGCTGCATACTATTTATTATAAATTACTACAAATTGCACATTGCACATTTAGACGGAAACGTAACGTGAAGAATTTTACACCACAGTATGTGAAGGATCAGGGTAATAAAGTCAATTCAATTTAATCTTCGCCCTCCACAAGCCTATGACAACAAATGCCAGCCCTCACACACTTCATAAGATCAATGATTAATAATGACAAATACCAAGAAAGTTTTTAAAAATGTTATAAGTTTTCAACTTTACATCCTTGCTTTCATATCCTGGACATCTTGTCATGAATGCTAACATCACATTTGCCTTCATCCGCCTGCAAATTGACCTTTTGGGAATCCCGCAAAAGGTCTCCAAAGTCCGCTTGCACCTCAGTATTTTGTTTAAAATATCTTCACTCCATTCAGAAAATCGTCAGCACAAGGGGACCGAATTTTCTCCAGTTGCGGCCAAACTCAATTTTTCTGAAGGTGCAACATTACTTTCTGACCTTTGAACTCAACGCATCGACTGATAAAGAGAAGGATCCGTTCTTAACCACACTGTCGGCGGGTGTCGGCTGTCTTTTAAGTTCTGCAAACACTGTCGGGAATGAGGACTTTAGCCCAGGTGAGCCATTAGCGGACTGGTCTTGTGCCAGAGCGTTGAGGTTCAGGAAAACTTCACCCACACAGATACGATATGCAGAAACAGACATTCCCAGAAAGACAAACGATTAATCAAACACGTGAATGAAGGTGTGGAGCATTCCAGTGTGGAGTGGTGCGATGACACTGAATTTCCACTGAACAGGTCGACAAAGACAAAACGGATAATTCCGCCGCTGCCCACGTACTGACGCTTTAACCCTATCTATAATCCCAAACACAACCACATAAAACAAGTCTCAATTGCAAGCTCCAGTACGGCCAGCAAACCAGCGAACCAAATACCCTCTGACCCTCAGCAACACCCCACGGCCTACAAAACCTCCCCGCGCCACGTATCCTCGGACACGTAGACAATTCTAAAGCAATACCCCATCCCGATGTCTCACCCCACCCCCGCCTTGCATTCGCAAACCGCTGCCTACACCTGGCACAACTCATCCTCCTAATAAATCGGGAATGAACAAAGTTAGACACCGAGATCAGGAATGAATAAAGATAGATGCTGGAAAAGGCAGCTGGATTTGATCTGTGCAGTGAGATGGACTGAATCAAGACGGATAATTTCCCCACTGACCATCAGTGATACGCTTCACGCTATCTCGAGCACAAAATACTTACTGGGAAAAAATGTCTATATTTATATATACATGCCACAGACAGAGAGGAGATGGTGAACTCTGCTTAGCTGGAGGGATTTTTGAAAAGAAGATAGCGAAGGGGCAATAGGGGCATTCTGAGGGCCGCACATCGCGGGGTATAATTCAGATAACGGTAGTAGAATCATTTCATGTATGTATAAGGATTTGTCAAATGTTAACACACATTCGACTTCATACATTAAAACAAAATGGGAGAAGGGAGGAGGGATAATTATATCTGAGGAAGAATGGACAATAATATGGAGATATCAATGGAGGTGTATCAGTTCACAGAAATGGAGGGAGTTCGGATGGAAAAACTTGATATCTTATTTAATTAAGATATGTTATTACACATTCTCAGAACTCCCATTATGATTGTAACCTCCCTGTTTGCTGGAGAAATTGTGGAAATCAAAATGCAAATCATTATCATATTTTTTGGGACAGCCCTGATATCAAAGACTATTGGAGGGGAATACACAATGCCCTACAAGACATCTTTAATACCCTTAGAGAGTAAGACCATATATTTTGGGTATATACCTCAAGAATGTTTGAAAAGAGATAAATACTTAATGAATATCCTTTAGGTGGCTGGTAAAAAGACTTTTACTAGGAAATGGTTAGCACAGGAGAGCCTAACTTTAAATACATGGATGGAAATTACAATGGACATTTCCAAAATGAAGAAGATAACAGCACCTGTTAATTATAAGCTGGAACAATTTGATTCATACTGGGAAAAATGGTTTAACTACATAATGCCTCATATGACTGATTATATTCTCACACATTAATGAACATATTGTATGAAAAAAAGATTATTCCATACTTGTATGAAGTTTTGTTTTCATTTTTCTAGTTTTTTCTTTCCACTCTTTTCCATAAGTGTATACCTCAGATAATACAATGTGGAGATTTGTGATATATATGATTATATGATATAAATGTACAATGTCTGAAATACATCTTATGGACATGTTTGATGATGAACTTCAATAAAAAAACAAATTACAAAAGAAAAGAAAGAGATTTGGATTAAAAGCATCATCTGCCGTTAGAATACACTTTGGCATGGTCGGTTAGGGTGACTGTGACAATCTAAGGACTTGAAACGGGCGATAATAATTGCCTTCCTCATTTGAAATAACCTGTGAGAATCGGTGGTTTTCACAGCTTCTTTACTACACAACCAACACGGGTTCAACTCCGACCGCTGATTGCAAGGAGCATGTACGTTCCCCGGCGACCGCGTCGTTCTCCCAACGGTTGGTAGGTTACTAGAACATAAAACATAGAATAGTACAGCACATTACAGACCCTTCGGCCCACAGTGTTGTGCCGACCCTCAAACCCTGCCTCCCATATAACCACCCCCCACCTTAAATTCCTCCATATACCTGTCTAGTATTCTCTTAAACTTCACTAGTGTATCTGCCTCCACCACTGACTCAGGCAGTGCACTTCACGCACCAAACACACACTGAGTGAAAAACATGCCTCTAATATCCCCCTTGAACTTCCCTCCCCTTACCTTAAAGCCATATTCTCTTGTACTGAGCAGTGGTGCCCTGGGGAAGAGGCGCTGGCTGTCCACTCTGTCTCTTCCTCGTAATATCTTCTACACCTCTGTCATGTCTCCGTTCATCCGCCTTCTCTCCAAAGAATAAAGTCCTAGCTCCCTTCATCTCTGATCATAATCCATACACCAAACAAGGCAGCATCTTGTTAATCCATACACCAAACAAGGCAGCATCTTGTTAAGTCCCCTTTCCAATGCTTCCACATCCTTCCTATAGCGAGGCAATCAGAACTCGAAACAGTACTCCAAGTGTAGCGTAACCAGAGTTTAAGACAGCTGCATCATTACACCGCGTCATCTAAACTCTATCCCTCGACTTATGAAAGCTAACACCCCATAAGCTTTCTTAACTACTCTATCTACCTGTGAGGCAACTTTCAGTGACCTGTGGACATGTACACCCAGATCCCTCTGCTCCTCCAAACTACCAAGTATCCTGCCATTTTTTTTACTCTGCCTTGGAGTTTGTTCTTCCAAAGTGTACCACCTCACACTTTCCCGGGTTGAACTCCATCTGCCACTTCTCAGCCCACTTCTGCATCCTATCAATGTCTCTCTGCAATCTTCGACAATCCTCTACACTATCTACAACAACACCAACATTTGTGCCGTCTGCAAATTGCCAGCCCACCCTTCTACCCCCACATCCAGGTCGTTAATAAAAATCACAAAAAGTAGAGGTCCCAGAACAGATCCTTGCGGGACACCACTGAATCCACCTGGCCAAACTTCCCTGGATCCCATGGCCTTCTGACTTTCTGAATAAGCCTCACGAGTGGAACCTTGTCAAATTCCTTATTAAAATCCAAATAGATCACATCCACTGCACTATCCTCATCTTTATGCCTGGTCACCTCCTCAAAGAACTCTATCAGGCTTGTTCGACACGATCTGCCCTTCACAAAGCCATGCTGACTGTCCCTGATCAGACCATGATACTCTAAATGCCCATAAATCCTATCTGAGTACGAGATCGCGGTAAACGTAATAAAAGTAGTTAAAAATAAGATCGAATTAAAACAATAACCAAATCTGTGAAACGTACTAAGAGCTCCCACCTGAATAAATCATTTTCATTTTTAGAATCTTTTCATTGGTACATGATCTTCTACAGCTGTAAAATGTTACAAAACATCAACAGATTAATATGTAGACAATCAATAAAGCTGAAGAAAAAGAAAATCTGATCGTAGTACATAAAAATGGAATACATATTTTTCGGAAAAAGATTGAAAAAAAAGAACCCCGTCTAACCATCGTCTCAGTTTTATAAAAATTAATGAAAGCATCAGACAGAAATGCCGCCATTGTAAGGTTATTAAGAATAGGCTGAAATCCAGAGAATTCCTGAGGGTGAGTGAAAACCGGGAATATGTAATTTGGAGATAAGACCGTGAGGTCAGTTTCATCAACAGTGGGCAGATGAAAAGGCGAGTACAGACGTTTACTGATCGGTTGGGAAAGAAGCGCAAAAGCCCGCGACGCGCTGCAGAACCAGCAGCATTGAGCCAGTACAGAGCCCAGAGAGCAGGTCGCTGCATTCACCGAACGAGCAAAAGACAAACATTATGATTACAATTCAATCGAAGTGAACTGTGCGGAGCTCCGAAGCAAACTGAATGATTGTGAAAAGAAAACTGAGCAGGAACTTCAAAGGGGCGGGGTCCTGCCGGTGACGCTTATAGTGACACCACTTTGAAGCTCCAGCCTGGGAATCACCCGACCCCGCCCCCTCCACCGCACCGTCGCCGGTCCCGTCCGAAATTCCGAATTATTTCAGCCCGCTCTTGGGCAGTCTCCCGAGACAGTGACACCATCCGAACTCAGAGGAATTGCAGTCCAGACATGACGTGGGCACTACAGCGACCCCTAGCGCGTCAGGTGAGGAGGACAGCGATAATACAATAAGACTAACAAACGTGACACAGCTTGCTTGAATACAGACCAAGAGAGAGAACACGCCCAGGATTGAAGGTGAAACTATTGTCAATCAATGTATTAACAAGCTAACACCAGTGGTGGCAGTTCTAACAGCAATTGGCTAGATGATTGGCAATCCCCTGAGAGACTTTCAGTGCTCAGCCGACTCTGTGGCTGTAAATGAAGAACTGAAAGTGTTTCAAACATCAAAACTGTCATTGTCTGCACCTGAATTAAGTTTCGCTGCTACAAATAAACTATTTATCCGAGATGTTAACGATAAACACATGATGGAAGTCACACAGGAAAATATAGTCTAAGACCCTGTGTCTATGTATGTTGCAGAAATCTACAGTCTAACACAATATCACTTGCTCTCTCCCTGAACGAACACTAGGGGGCAGCATCAACCCGTCCTTTGACGCCGCGTCACAGATTCTCCCGGGGTTGCGGACCAAACCTATGGCAGTTTCTTCTTCTGCCAGAGATTTGATTCTGCAAAGCTGATGGTCCCTCAATGATTGGAAAGGCAATTCCGATGGCTGGAGTGGGCTGTTGCTCCCGGACGTGAAATACTGACATCAGGAAGCGTGGTTCCCGTTACCTCAGCGCAACGGGCAGAACTAAAGACTCGGTCGGAACTCCAATCAAGAACGGCCAAGCGGAACAAGAACTCATAAGTGACACAAAACTGCCGTCAGAAATTGACAGTCAAAAGCCACTCCAAAAAGAATAATGCGGAGTGGCGTGGGAATGCCTCCGCGGGTGAGGGTGAGGAACGTGTAGCACGGGGAGGGGTAAACGATGGTAGGGTCCTCATTATTAACTGTATGTTAACTGCATATATAAAATGGCTTCTCTGCAGCGTTATAATGAAGTGGTTTTTTTGTGGGTAACTGCTGAGGTAATGGTCTGTTTAGTCGGAATGTTTGGGTTATAATTGATAACGCAGCAACGAACCGACGGTACCAAAGTTGTTCCATTGCCAACACCCCATAAGCTTTCTTAACTACCCTGTCTACCTGGGAGGTAACTTTCAGGGATCTGTGGGCATGTCCCCTGCCGCTTCTCCACACTACCTGGTAGCCCGCCATTTACTTTGTACTCTGCCTTGGAGTTTGTCCTTCCGAAGTGCACACCTCACACTTCCCCGGGTTGAACTCGGGTCCCCCTTTGATCAGCTACTGTTGGTGAAGCTGCGTGCGAGGATTCGCAGGACAGCGGGAAGATCGACGACACCTGTTTACTGGCGTTCCCCCTGTCGTGGATTTCGCCTTGGGTTACAAATATCTCCCTCAACACAACAGAAACAGCTCTGCATTGGAACTGAACCGAACTTTCTAACATCCCATCGTCAGACTGTAACTATTCCCAGCTGAGCTTGTCTTTGTTTGGCGAACTTTATCTGTACTCCTATGGCCGCATAATGTTGCTAACCTTTGATTACCTGGTTAATTTACTATCTTTAGCAGTTACTAATAAAATAGTGACTGTTAACCGCAAACTAAAGTGCGTCCTATTGCGGCTGATAGTTTTACAGGGTTGCGAGCATGTAACAGGTACTCTCCCCAGGGTTGCGTGTACCTAACACCACGCAAACGACCGCCGCCGCGCTTGGCACAGCCTTCCTTTAACTTGCACCTGCTAACCAATCCCAGAGGCCGGCTGGTCGCTGGTCGGAGCTCTTCTTCGTGAATTGCCCCGAAACTCTGGCTTTGAAAATCTCGATCGCCGCCCCGATTGAAAAGTGTCCCTCTTACGCGCTCCCTGCCGCAGATTGTACAACACGAACCGCTCTCTCCACTCGCCCCCTCTCTCCACTGACTCCGACCTCTCCTCCCGCAAACTCCGCCCCTCGTCCCTAACGCGCCCCCTCCTCCCACGAACCCCGCCCTCTATTTCCTCTCATCCCGCCCACCTCACACACCCCGCCCTGTCATCCCACTGACACCATCCACACCTCGCAGTGATTCCCCTCCACACGCCACCTCGAACCGCGCCCCCTCCCCTTGTCTCCGTGACCGCCTGCCTCCGATTGGATCTCCGTCAGACTGTAGGTCAGCGGCCCGCATACGTCCAGCTCCCCCTCTCCCCCTCACATCCGCACTAGCTGCCCCGCAGCGTTGCCCCCGCCCCCAGCATCCGAAAGAGGGGATGGTTAAAGACGACCAGACGGCCAATCGGATCAACGCGTTTTATTAGCGAAAAGCTTGTGCGTCGAACAGCTGACGGTTCAGGTGGCCTCAGCGAGCTGGAGAGGTGGGTCTGCTGGTATTCCGGGAGCGCGGGACCTGTCGGTGAGTTGGCGGGGGTGTAGGGTCTCGGGGAGGTGGGAGTGTGTCTGGGATCTGTGGACAGGAAGAACCAAACCCCGCATTAAACTGTGGGTAGCTGAAGGGTGTCCCAACTACCCCGTGACGAGCTTTGTAGGGAGGGAGGGGTATATTCCCGAGGGGTGGGCCGCAAGCACAGCGAGGGGTTGGCATCGGTCAGGAAACTCTCGTTTCTCAGACCAAGGGTTCCAGCGGATCGCTCATCCTGAAGTTTTCCACGACCGCCAGCAGAACTGAATCAGAGATAGAGTGCTGACGAGGAACGAACACCTCAATGTGGAGGACGTTGTTGTTGCTGATATCGATCTGTGGGGAGAGTCACTCAGTTAGTCATGGGAGACCCGTCCGACAACCCCTCCTTCCCATTGCCACTTCCCTGATCCGCGCTCTCGCCAGGCTTCCCTCCACATCTCCGTCACTTCATCCCGCGCTAATCGCCTCCCCGTCTCCATCACCGCTCCCTCCCCTACACACCCCGTCTCCATCGCCCCTCCCTCCCCTACACCCACCGTCTCCAGTACACCTCCCACCCCTACACCACCCGTCTCCATCGCCCCTCCCTACCCTACACCCCCCGTCTCCATCGCCCCTCCCTCCCCTACACACCCCGTCTACATCACACCTCCCTCCCCTACACACCCCGTCTCCAGCACACCTCCCTCCCCTACACCACCCGTCTCCATCGCCCCTCCTTCCCCTACACACCCCGTCTCCAGCACACCTCCCTCCCCTACACCACCCCGTCTCCATCACCGCTCCCTTCCCTACACCCCCGTCTCCAGTACACCTCCCTCCCCTACACCACCCGTCTCCATCGCCCCTCCCTCCCCTACACACCCCGTCTCCATCACACCTCCCTCCCCTACACACCCCGTCTCCAGCACACCTCCCTCCCCTACACCACCCGTCTCCATCGCCCCTCCCTCCCCTACACACCCCGTCTCCAGCACACCTTCCTCCCCTACACCCACCGTCTCCATCGCCCCTCCCTCCCCTACACACCCCCGTCTCCATCGCCCCTCCCTCCCCTACACACCCCGTCTCCAGCACACCTCCCTCCCCTACACCCACCGTCTCCATCGCCCCTCCCTCCCCTACACTCCCCGTCTCCAGCACACCTCCCTCCCCTACACACCCCGTCTCCAGCACACCTCCCTCCCCTACACCCACCGTCTCCATCGCCCCTCCCTCTCCTACAGCCCCCCGTCTCCATCGCCCCTCCCACCCCTACACACCCCCGTCTCCATCGCCCCTCCCTCCCCTACACACCCCGTCTCCAGCACACCTCCCTCCCCTACACACCCTGCCTCCAGCACTCCTCCCTCCCCTCGTCTCCCACGTCTCCATCGCCCCTCCGTCCGCTACACAACTCCGTCTCCATCACCCCTCCCTCGCCTACAACCCCTCCCCGTCTCCGTCACGTCTTTCATCCGCTACACCCTCCCCGTCTCCGTCACCCCTCCCTCCCCTACCCTCTCCCCGTCTCAGTCACCCCCTCTCCGCTAACCCCTCCCAGTCTCAGTCACCCCCTCCTTCCCCTACCGTCCTCCCCGTCTCCGTCCACCCCCTCCCTCCCCTAACCCCCTCCCCGTCTCCGTCACCCCTCCCTCCCCTACACCCCTCCCGTTTCCGTCAACCCTCCCTCCCCTACACCCTCGTCTCCATTGCCCCTCCGCCTCCTACACAACTCCCTGTATCCATCACCCCTCCCTCGCCTACAAACCCCGTCTCCATCGTCCCTTCCTACCCGACACCCCTCCCCATCCCCTATGCCCCTCCCCGTCTGCGGCACTTCCAATCTTCCCTACACACCTCTCCGTCTCTGTCGCCCCCTTCCACCCCTACAGACCTACCCCATTCGATCACCTCCCCTACACCTCTCCCCTCACACCCTCTCCCGGTCTCCGTTCCCTCCCAGTCCTGCAGCCTTCCCGTCTTTCTTAATCCTAACCTCCCGTACACTTCTCGGTCTCCATTCCCCTCCCACCTCCTCCCGTCTCTATTCCCCTCCCGTCTCCATTCCTCTCCCAGCCCTGCACCCTTCCCGTCTTTGCTATTCCTAACCTACACCTCTCCCCTCCCACCCTCTCCCGGTCTCCATTCCCCTCCCACCCTCTCCCGGTCTCCACTTCTCTCCCACCCCCTCCCGGTCTCCATTTCTCTCCCCTCTCCCTGTCTCCATTCCCATCACACCCCCTCCCGGTCTCCATTTCCCTCCCCCCTCCCGGTCTCCATTCCCCTCACACCACTTCCCGATCTCCATTCCCCTCCCACCCTCTCCCGGACTCCATTCCATTCCCAACCCTGCCCCCTTCTCGACCTTGATCAGGTAAAGTTTTCCCAGCATACAAGTCTGGTCCTGGTCACGGCAGGTTTTCGCGATGTACGTCGTCAGTTTATGGCCGATCTGATGTTCCACACTGGATTTCACCTGGAACAACACAGACATCTGAATCTCCCGGAGAGGGCAGAGCGGGACGAGGTAGGGTGTCTGGAACCGAGTGGCGGTATCATTTTTTCTCTCTCACCCCTCTCTCCATTTCCCCGCTTTTGTTCGCTCCGACGCACGCTTTTCACATCGAACCCTTAATCCTCACTCTCCCTCGACTCTCTCCGACCTGTCATTTCATCCTCAATCCGTCACTCTCTTCCCCCCCTCTCTCCGCCTCCCCGGCTCTTTCACCCACACTCACCGTCTCCCTCTTCCCCCCTCTCCTCCTCCACTGCTCTTATCCCCCTTTCTGTGTGCCTCAATACTCTTTACCCTATCCGGGCATTTCCTCTTTCCTCTTTCGCGTCGCTCCGTCACTGATCTTTCTCCACTTTCCCTGCCCTTGCCAACACCTCCTTCGTCTCACTCTCTGCTACCTCATTCCACAGTCCCTGCTCTTTCTCACACTTTTCCCGTCACGCTCTCGCTCTTCCACCCTCCCCGTCTCTATCCTTTACCTTCTCCTGCTGGAACTCACACCTTTCATCCGTCTCTCTCTTTTTTCTCTCTCTCTACCTCCCACTCTTTCCTTCTCCTTCCCTCTCCGCGCTCGAAAATTCCCCTGCCCTCCCTCCCCTTTCTGGCCTCTCGCATATCTCTATTTTCCCTGCTCTTCTCCCCGTATCCCTGTCTCTCTCTCCCATCTCCCCACTCCCACTACTCTTTCTCCACCCTCCCACCTCTCCCTACTTCCCCTGATCTATCCCCTTCCTCTCCCCGTCTCTCTCTCTCTCTCTCTCTCTCTCTCTCTCTCTCTCTCTCTCTCTCTCTCTCTCTCTCTCTCTCTCTCTCACTCTCTTTCTCTTCGATTTTCAATTATCTCGCTATTCCCCCCTTTTGCTATTTCTCGCTCTCTCCACTCCTGGCTCTTCCTCCTTCCACCTCCCTTTCTCCTACTGTTCCTGCCCCTCGCATTCCGTTTCCTTCTCCAACTTTCCACCCGCACCCTAATCCAAACCCTCCTCCTCCTCCTTACTTCCCACTTTCGTCCCCCTCCCTTCCCAAACCCCCCTTCTCCCTCTACCTCCCTTCCCTCCCCGGTACCGACGCCCTCCCCTATCCTCTCCCATATATAGCCCCCTCACACCTTTCCCGCACTCTCCTCCTTCATCCAGCCTCCGCCCTGTCAGTGTCATCATTATCCTCCCCGTCCTACACTCAATCCTCTCCTCTCCCTTCTCCAAATGGACTTCCACTGCCTTTTCCATGCCTTTACATCTCTACCCGTCTCTCGCATGCATGTATGAGGGTAGTTTAAGGGTTCTGAAAGATTTTGCAACTCACCGCATCTGCGATATTCTGGACGTCTGACGTGGCCGGCCGTTCACCTGTCCACACTGGAGCCATCTCTCTCTCTCTGTTGCACTTGTTCGTTCGCTGATTCTCTCTCCCTCTCTCTCTCTCTCTCTCTCTCTCTCTCTCTCTCTCTCTCTCTCTCTCTCTCTCTCTCTCTCTCTCTCTCTCTCTCTCTCTCTCTCTCTCTCTCTCTCTCTCTCTCTCTCTCTCTCTCTCTCTCTCTCTCTCTCTCTCTCTTTCTCTCTCTCTCTCTCTCTCTCTCTCTCTCTCTCACTCGCTGTCTCGCTACCTGTCAGGGTTGCTTTTAAAGATCTGGCCCCTCCCCGACAGGTCCCTCCCCCGCTCAGCTATTCCCCTCCCCGTTCTGCCCTCTCTTGGGCTCTTCCCCTCCTCCTGGGGCATGGAACCTGACCCAGGCACTGCTCGAATGTGACCTATCTACAGGAAAGATGTACAGAGCATAAAGAACATTCACAAAGATGTTGCTGGGTCAGTATAGAAACATCGAAACATAGAAAACCTACAGCGCAATACAGGCCATTCGGCCCACAAAATTATGCCCTATATCTCCACACCTCAGAAATTACCAGGCTTACCTATAACCCTCTGTTTTACTAAGCTCCATGTACCTATCTAAAAGCCTCTTAAAAGCCCCTATCGTATCTGTATCCACCACCGATGCCGGTAGCCCATTCCACGCACTCACCACTCTCTGAGTAAAACACTTACCCCTGACATCTCCTCTGTACCTACCTCCAAGCACCTTGAAACTGCCTTTTTGTGTTTGCCATTTCAGCACTGGGAAAAAGCCTCTGACTATCCACGTGATCAATGCCTCTCATCATCTTATACACCTCTGGCAGGTCACCTCTCATCCTCCGTCGCCCCAAGGAGAAAACGCCGAGTTCACTCAACCTATTCTCATAAGGCATGCTCCCCAATCCAGGCAACATCCTTGTAAATCTCCTCTGCACCCATTCTACGGCTTCCACCTCCTTCCAGTAGTGAGGCGACCAGAACTGAGCACATTACTCCAAGTGGGGTCTGACTTGGACCCGGGTTTTCAGGAAACATTGAATGAGGTAGGACTGCACTATTTAGAAGGTAGAAGATTGAGAGGGGATTTGATAGAGGTTTACTGGCTTTATCCACGGTGGTTGGGTGAGACTGCAAGCAGAGATCAAGGATCAAGGGTGAAAGGTGAGAATTTTAAGGGGAACATGAGGGGGAAAGTCTTCACTCAGAAGGTCGTGAGAGTGTGGAATGAACTGCGAGCAGGAGTGGACAGGAGGCTTCTGGAAGTCTATGATCCAGCTGTGAATGGACTAGATGGGCGGAAGGGCATGACTGTATGTCGTTTATCTCTATGACTCTGTAAAGTTTGCAACAAAGCTATCGATTCCATCATCCAAATCATTAACATATAACGTAAAAAGAATCAGTCACAGCACAGACCCCTGTGGAACAGCACTAGTCACCGGGAGCCAACCAAAAAAAAGTTCCCTTACTTCCCACTCTTTGGCTGCCAATCAATAGACAATAGACAATAGGTGCAGGAGTAGGCCATTCGGCCCTTCTAGCCAGCACCGCCATTCACTGTGATCATGGCTGATCATATACAATCAGTACCACGTTGCAGCCTTCTCCCCATATCCCTTGACTCCGCAAAGAGCCAATGTTTTTTCCATGCCAGTATCTTTCCTGTAATATCATCAGGTCTTAACTTGTTAAGCACCAGCTCCACAGCAAAGAAAGTCCAGCAGCGTCTCTACTTTTTGCGAAGGCTGAGGAAAGTCCATCTTCCAACCCCCATCCTTATCACATTCTTCAGGGGTTGTATAGGGAGCATCCTGAGCAGCTGCACCACTGCCTGGTTCGGAAATTGCACCGTCTCTGATCGCAAGACCCTGCAGCGGATAGTGAGGTCAGCTGAGAAGACCATCGGGGTCTCTCTTCCCGCCATCACGGAGATTTACACCACAAGCTGCATCCGCAAAGCAAACAGCATCATGAAGGACCCCACGCACCCCTCATACAAACTCTTCTCCCTCCTGCCGTCTGGGAAAAGGTACTGAAGCATTCGGGCTCTCACAACCAGACTATGTAATAGTTTCTTCCCCCAAGCCGTCAGACTCATCAATACCCAGAGCCTGGCCTGACACCTTCATCATTTATTAATATATTGAAATTTGTCCTCTACTGTGCCTATTGTCTTGTTTATTAATTATTGTACTGCCCTGCACTGTTTTGTGCACTTTATGTAGTCCTGTGTAGATCTGTAGTCTGGTGCAACTTTTATATTGCTTTACGTAGTCTGGTGTAGCCTTGTGCTGTCTCACATAGTCTAGTGTAGTTTTGTGTTGTTTCATGTAACACCAGGGTCCTGGAGGAACGTTGTTTCGTTTTCACTGTGTACTGTACCAGCAGCTTATGGTCGAAACGACAAGAAAAAGCGACTTGACTTGATTTGACTAAACAACATCCACCGATTCCCCAGTCTCTAACATGCTTGTTATTTCTTCAAGTAATTCCGACAGATATGTCAGGCAAAAATTTCCCCCAAGGAAACCGTGCTGTCAGCGACCTATTACATCATGTTCCGCCGGGTACACTGAAACCATCTACTTCGCAACCAAGTCCAAACACTGTGGTCAGACTAACTGGCCTGTAATTTTCTTCCTTCTACCTCCCTCCCCTCTGGAAGAGTGGAGTAACATTTGTAATTTTCTATTCCAACACGAACATGCCAGGATCAATTGATTCTTGAAATAGCATTATTAATGCCTCCAACATCTCTTCCACCTCCACTTTCAGAACACTGGGATGTCTATCTTCTTGCCTGGTGACCGTTCAATGTCCCAAGTACCCTCTCCCTGGTAATGGCAACTTCACATTCTTCTTCCTCCTGACACTCTCGAACTTACAGCAGACTGTTCTGCAGTTAACATTGACGCAAAATAACTATTCAGATTTTTCCGCCATTTCCTTGTCCACATCACATCTCCCTCACGTTATTTTAGCAGTCCAATATGTGTTGCAGCCTCATTTTTATGTTTTATATATCTGAAGAAACTTTCGGTGTCCTCTTTAATAGTATTGGCTAGCTTCATATTCCGCTTTTCCCTTCTTCGGTTGGTTTCTCAAACCTTCACAATCCTCTAAATTTTCACTACTTTTATGATTACACTTTGGCTAAATGTTGGCTTTAACTTCTCTTGTCAGCTATGGTCGCGATATCCCCCTTTAGCATACGTCTTGTACTTTGCGATGAGAATATCCCTACATCTTCTGTACCTACTTCCAAGAAGCTTAAAACTGTGTTCTGTCGTGCTGGCAATTTCACCCCTGGGAAAAAAGCCTCTGACTATACACAGGATCAATGCCTCTCATTATCTCATACACCTCTATCAGGTCACCTCTCATCCCCCGTCGCTCCAAGGAGAAGTGGCCGAGCTCATTTAATCTATTCTCATAAGGCATGATCCCCAATGCAGGCAACATCCTTGTTAAATCTTCTCTGCGCCCTCTCTATGCTCTCCACACCCGTCCTGTTGCACGGCGACCAGAACTGAGCACAGTTCTCCAAGAGGGGTCTGACCAGGGTCCTCTTAAAGTTGCAAAATTACCTCTCGGCTCCAAAACACAATCCCGTGATTGACAAAGGCCAATGCACCGTATGCCTTCTTAATCACAGAGTCATCCTGCGTAGCAGCTTTGAGTGTCCTATGGACTCGAACCCAAGATCCCTCGGATTCTCCACACTGCCAAGAGTCTTACCCATTAGTACTATACGGAGAGTAAGGGTTCTAGAACAGATCCCTGAGGTACACCTCTGGAGCCCGACTTCAATGCAGATTGTGATCCGTTTAGAACCACTCTTTGCTTTCTGTGGGAAAGTTAGTTCTGGATCCATAAAACAATGTTCCCTTGGATCCCATGCCTCCTTACTTTCTCAATAAGCCTTGCATGGGGTTCCTTATCAAATGGCTTGCTGAAATTCATATACACTACATCTATTGTCAATGTGCTTAGTCACATCCTCAAAAAATGTGTATGGAACCGGACTAGATAGCAGAGGGATTGGAAAAGGTACAGAGGAGATTTACCAGGATGCTGCCTGGTTTAGAGAGTCTGGATTATGATCAGAGATTAGGGGAGCTAGGGCTTTACTCTTTGGAGAGATGGAGGATAAGAGGAGACATGATACAGGTGTACAAGATATTAAGAGGAATAGACAGAGTGGACAGCCAGCGCCTCTTCTCCAGGGCACCACTGCTGAATACAAGAGGGCATGGCTTTAAGGTAAGTTGTGGGAAGTTCAAGTGGGATATTAGAGGAAGGTTTTTTATTGGTTGGTGTGGAATGCACTGCCTGAGTCAGTGGTGGAGGCAGATACTCTAGTGAAGTTTAAGAGACTACTAGACAGGTATATGGAGGAATTTAAGGTGGGGGGGGTTATATGGGAGGCAGGGTTTGTGCGTCGGCACAACATTGTGGGCCGAAGGGCCTGTAATGTGCTGTACTATTCTGTGTTCTATGTTCTTCTAAGACTACCCTTTCACCCGGTGTTCGACACACCACAGGCTCTCTCTCACTCACGAACAAGGGAGAAAGTGATATCTCGGTTTCCCAGCGAGAGGGGAGAATCAACAAAGCAGCTCGCCAATCTGTGGTGTTAAAAGTCTGTTGCGTCGTTTTGTTTTTTCCGAGCTCGGGTCCCAGGGTGCACAGCCAGCAGCCTGCTCGCTGCTGACGATCTTTCGTGTTCCTCGACCCAGCAGGCGGCGTCACCGGCCTGGAATCTGGCCGTCTCCAGAGCCAGGAAATTCCGGCACACCGAAGGCGCACTCGTCTTCTAGGCCGCACCCTTGGCATGTCGAGAAGCGGCCGGTCGTGAGGCCCCGCAAGGAATCAAAGTCAGCGTGTAACTCCAGGTCGGGGTCTTCTAAAGAAACTGGTCAAGGAAAAAAGAAAGAGATATCAGAGATATAAATAGAGCTGTTTCCGAAGATAGAAGCAAAGGAGTCGCCATTAGACGCATTCGTCTTCCTAAAAGTCAAAAAGAACGAATAGATGGAATGCAATTATAAACTAGCTAATTGCATAAAAGAAGGTAGCAAAACATTTCTTCCGAGTTATAAAGTAATAAAAGAGAGGCGAGAATATGTATGGTAGCATGGTGGCTGGGAAGATGTTGGAGTCGATTGTGCAGGATGTCGGTTCGGTTGACCTGGAGGCACATGATAAAATAGGCCGTAGTCAACGTGGTTTCCTCGAGGGAAAATCTTGCCTGAGAAATTTGTTGGGAATATTTGTAGAAATAGCAAACACGCTGGACAAGTGAGAGTCGGTGGGTACTGTGCCCCTGGGTTTCAGAAGGCCGTTGGCAAGCAGCCACACGAGGCCGTTTAACAAGTTAAGAGACCCCAGTATTATAGGAAAGCTACAAGCATGGAAATTAGTACCGGCTACTCCTCATACGTTAACCCCTTAATTTCCGGAATAATCCGCGTGAACCTACTGTGGACTGTCTCCAATGACAACACATCCCTTCTGAGACATGGGTCCCGAAACTGTTGACAATACTCCACGTGCGACCTGACTAGTGTCTTACAAAAGCTCAGCATTATCTCCTTGCTGTTATATTCTATTCCCCTTGAAATAAATGCCAACATTGCATTTGCCTTCGTTATCACAGACACAACTTGTAAATTAATCTTCTGGCGTCTTGCACGAGGACTCCCAACTTCCTTTGCAATTCTGATGTTTGAGCTTTCTTCCAATTCACATAATAGTCTGCACCATTGCTCCTGTTACTATCAGACATTTCCAAGCACTACATTACATCTGACACTTTTATGCCCGTTCCTCCAAATTGTTTAAGTTTTCCTGCAATCGCATTGCTTCCTGAGCACTAGTTACCCCTCAACCTATCCTAGTAAATCCTGACACAAAACCATCAATTCCGATCGAAATCATTGACAAACAATGTCAAAAGTAGCGAGCCCAAAACAGACCCCTGAGGAACACTGGCAGCCAACCGGAAAAGGCCACTTTAATTCCTGCCTGACAGACATTCCTCTAGCACGCCACTATCCTTCTTGCAATGCCACAGGATTTTATCTTCTTCAGCAGCCTCATGTGTGACACCTTATCAAATGCCTTCTGAAATCTCCAAGTAAATGACATCCACTGCCTCTCGTTTGTCCATACTGCTTGTTACTTCCTCGAAGAACTCGAACAGATCTGTCAGGCAAGATTTTCCTTCACAGAAACCATGCTGACTTTGACTTATTTTATAATTAGCCCACCAACGCCATTTCAGTGGCCCAGTATCAACTTCCACCTCCTTTTAGCCCTTTACGTCACTGAGCAAAAACACCTTTAGCATTATGCTTTATATTATTGGCTAGTCAGCCTTCGTGTTTCGTCTTTTCTCATCTTATGTCTTTTCAGTTGCCTTTTATTTGCTTTGGAAAAGTTCCCAATCATCCAACTTCCCACAGACGTCTGTGCACTATACACCCTTTCCTTGACTTTTGTGCAGTCTTTCACTTCCTCTGTCAGCCACAGTTGCCTAACCCTGTCATTTCGGAGCATTTCCTTCTGTGGGAGATGTCTATCCGGCAATTGTGAACTATTCTGTCTACCGTCATCCCCGACAGAGTGCCCCTCTAACCCTCCAGGGAAAGCTCCTCCCTGCCCTGTCAACAACACCCTTATATTTACAGATTTCCTTAATCTGATTGTCTATCTGTTCCTCAATGTCCCGAAGGCTGTTCGGGGCTCCTGTCAGTCTCATTGCACGCTTCCTACTCCGCAGTCTGAGAGTGTTGAAACATTACCCGTCATCTGTTTTTCCCGACACTGCTGTGTAATCAGCTCACTTCCTCTTTGTTCTTCCAACTGTCTCAGGCTGTGATGCAATCTGTTCCCTTGGACCGCCGAGAGCTGACTGGGGTCTCTGCAGGAACCTGACCCCGACTGAGAGTGAAGTGGTGAAAATCTGAATGCGTGAAATCTGAAATCTAGCTGATTTACCTACCTAGCGTTAATGAGAAGCATAAAAAAAACTACAGCACAATTCTGGCCTTTAGGCCCACAATGCTGTGCAGAACATGTGTTACTTTGGAAATTTTTCAGGGTCTATCAGGTCAAGCGAGATCTGCAAGGCAATATTTTCCATCACAGAAACCATGCTGACTTTGACTTATTTCAGCATTTGTCTCTAAGTACCTCGAAACCTCAACCAGAATCATAGACTCCAACGCTTTCCCACCAACTGAGTTTCGATGAAGTGGCCGATAGGTTCCTTTCTTTTGCCTTCCTCCCTTTTTAAATACTCGAGTGACCTTTGCAATTTAACAGTCCTTCTGGACCATGCCCGGGGGAAGTGATTCTTGAAAGATGACGACCAAAGCTCTTCAGCAATCTGTCTCAGGACTCTGGATGTAGTCCACCTGGTCCAGTTGACTTAGCCATCTTTATTGTCTGAACGGTGTCGAGTTAGGTAAGGGAGAAATGCAAAGAGACCTAGGAGTCCTAGTTCACCAGTCAATGAAGGTGAATGAGCAAGTGCAACAGGCAGTGAAGAGGGCAAATGGAATGTTGGCCTTTGTTACAAGGGGAATTGAGTACAAGAGCAAGGATGTCCTTTTGCATTTGTACAGGGCCCTGGTGAGACCACACCTGGAATATTGTGTACAGTTTTGGTCTCCAGGTTTAAGGAAGGACATTCTGGCCATTGAGGAAGTGCAGCGTAGATTCACTAGGTTGATTCCTGGGATGGCAGGGCTGTCTTACGCAGAGAGATTGGAGAGATTGGGCTTGTACACGCTGGAATTGAGGAGATTGAGAGGGGATCTGATTGAAACGTTTAAGATAATTAAAGGATTTGATAGGATTGAGGCAGGAAATATGTTCCAGATGTTGGGAGAGTCCAGTACCGCATGGATTGAGAATAAGAGGTCAGTTATTTAAAACAGAGTTGAGGAAGAGCTTCTTCTCCCAGAGGGTTGTGGAGGTGTGGAATGCACTGCCTCGGAAGACGGTGGAGGCCAATTCTCTGGAGGCTTTCAAGAAGGAGCTGGATAGATATCTGATGGATAGGGGAATCAAGGGATATGGGGACAAGGCAGAGACTGGGTATTGATAGTGAATGATCAGCCATGATCTCAGAATGGCGGTGCAGACTCGAGGGGCCGAATGGTCTACTTCTGCACCTATTGTCTATTGACATTTGAGGCACCTGGACAAGCTCTTTACCTGGCATGAGGTCCAGTACGGCCTCTCATCCCGTTGGACCGTCAGCATGTTGATTTCAGAAACTCTCCTGGATACGCTTAATCAATTCAGCCCTGTCTGAACTCCTTACATTAAGAAGCCACTAGCTTATATTGGGGAAATAGAAACACCCCCCACCCCGACTCAACGCCATTATTTTACACATTTCCTGAATCTGAAGATCAATATCCCAGTGGCTGTTAGGGGTTGGGTAGTACAAACCCCTCAGCGTAATTGCACCCTTCGTGTTCCTGAGTTGCAAACAAATGGACTGTGTGTTTGAACCCTACGTTATGTCTCCCGTAGTGGAGCGGTGACATTAGCAGTGTAACTACACCCGACCACACACCCGAGATACCATTAATGCTCAATGTGATAAAACACCAGCGGACCTGCTGCTATTCCGGAGATGTTTGTCTGCGAGTGCTGTTGTATCCTTGCCCGTAGAGCATCGCTAACCGACTCTGTTTTGTAATCTGTTCATTTCCTCCTCATTCTTCCATCTGTTTCAGGTTGTGGTGTTTTCTCAAACAAGAGAAAACAGGCCGACGCTGGAAATCCAGGGAGCACACACGGAGTGCTGGAGGAACTCAGCAGGCCAGGCAGCAACTCCGGAAAAGAGTACAGTCGACGTTCCAGGCCGAGATCCTTCAGCAGTTCTGAGGCTGTGACTTCTAGTTCTTGATGTTCCCACAAGAGGAAACAGCCTCTTCACATCCACCTTACCTGCTCCTTTCATCATTTAGTAAGTTGCAATCTGATCCCCTTCCCACATTCTTCTGAATTCCACTGTGCAGACTCAAAGCTGGCAATCGTTCCTCATATGTTAACCCCATTCATTCCCCGAATTACCCTCGTAAACCTCATATCTTCTCTCTGCAAGGACAGCACACTCCTTCTGAGATATGGGGCCCGAAACTGATAGCAGTACTCTAAATGCGGCCTGACTTGTGTCTCATAAAAGCTCAGCATTATTTCCTTGCTTTTATGTTCCAATATCCTTGAAATAAATTCCAAAATTGCATTTGTCTTCGTTATCACAGACTCAACCCGTAACCTGACCTTCTGGGAGTCTGGCACGAGGACACCGAAGGCCCTTTGCACCTCTGGCGTTTGAGCTTTGTTCCCATTTAGATCATGGTCTGCGCTTTTCTTCCTTTTACCCGACTGTATTATCAAACATTTCACAACACTGTATACCATCGGACATATTTATGCACGTTCCTCTAATTTGTCTAAGTTCGACTGCAATCGCATTGCTTTCTGAGCACTATATCCCTCGCAAAATATCTTCGTACACTTTGACACAAAGCCATCTTTGTCACTTGGACCCTGTTCCAGGACTGTTCATCCAGTGAGCGGTCAGTCACCTGGCCAGGCTCCAACAACCAGATGTCGTGGTACATATTGCTTACCGACAACATAGGTAGGAAAAGGGAAGCGGTCCTGAAAGCAGACTACGGGGAGTAAGGAAGGAAGTTGTGAAGCAGGTCCTCATGTGCAGTAATGTCAGGATTACAGCCTGTGCCACACGACAGTGAGTATAGGAATCGGAAAAGATGGAGGATAAATGCGTGGAGCAGGGAGCGGGGATTCAAGTTTCTGGGTCATTGGGACCACTTTGGGGCAGGTGTGACATGTACAAAAAGGACGGGTTTTACTTGAGCCCAGTGGAACCAATATACTGATGGGGAGGTTTGCTACAGCTGCTGGGGAGATTTTAAACTAGAACTTCAACTTAAACGTTTTTTTGTCTAAATCGGACCGGCAGGCTGATAGTGAAGCAGTAAGGAATCTCGTACAAAAACCATTTTTATTCACCGCTCGGGGGAAAAAACGCTGGACTGCGCAGGCGCGTGACGTCAGACAGTAGAGCTCCAAAGGTCTAAACAGGCGACCACTGTATACAGCGGGCAGCGGCGTGAGAGGGAGCAGAGTGGGACGTCTTGAGCTCAACAAGCTTTGACAGAGGACAGGGTGGGTTCCGGTAAGTTTTGCTCTGTTCGCTAAGAGTGGAGAGAATGCCAGGCTGGATGTTGGAATGCTCCTCTTGCAGGATGTGGGAGAGACAACGACACCTGCAAGAAGTTAGTCCAGCTGCAGCTCGTAGGGACCTGGAGCAGGAGCTGGATGACTTCCGGATCATTCGGGAGAATGAGGGAGGTAGTTACGCCAATGGTTACCGTCAGGCGAGGGAAGGGGAAAGGGCAGGCGGTGCAGGGCTCCCCTGTGGCCATTCGCCTCAACAGCAAGTATACCGATTTGGATACTGTTGGGGCCATGAGTTAACTGGGAAAAGCTGCGGAAGCCGGATCTCTGGTACTGAGTCTTGTTCTGCAGTGCAGAAGGGAGGGGGGAAGGGAGAGCGGTAGTGGTTGAGGACTCGATAATTAGAGGTACAGACAGGAGGTTCTGTGGTAGGAACAGAGACTCCCGGATGGTTTGTTGCCTCCCGGGTGCCATGGTCAGGGATGTCTCTGATCGCCTGCACAGCATTCTGAGGTGGGAGGGGGATCAGCCAGATGTCGTGGTACACATCGGTACCAATGACGAAGGAAGAAAGAGTGAGGAGGTCCTGAAGAGTGTGTATAGAGAGCTTGGTAGCAAGTTAAAAAGCAGGACCTCGAGGGTGGCAATCTCAGGATTGTTACCTGTGCCACGTGCCAGTGAGTCTAAGAGTTGGATTCTCTGGAGGATAAACACGTGGCTGAGGAACTGGTTCAGGGGGCAGAGTTTCAGTTCATGCAAAGCTTCAATTGGAAGGGTTGTGTGTGGTGGTAATAATCATCGGAGGTGTGTATTTTACAATGCGAGGAGTATTGTAGAGAAGGCAGACGAGCTGAGAGCATTGATTGACACATGAAATTACAACATTATAGCCATTAGTGAAACATGGCTACAGGAGGGGCAGGACTGGTAGCTTAATTTTCCAGGGTTTAGATGTTTCAGAAGTGATAGAGGCAGAGGAATGAAGATGGTGGGTTGGGCGTATGACATTGATTGTCAGGGAAAATATTACAACAGTACTCAAGTAGGACAGCTTACAGGGCTTGTCTACCGAGGCCATAAGGGTGGAGCTGAGGAACAGGAAAGGGATGACCACATTAATGGGGTTGTATTACAGACCACCCCATAGTCAGCGAGACTTGGAGGAGCAAACCCATGTACACAACATCGACGGTTCTCCTTTGTCTGTCCTGCTTGTTATTTGCTGAAACAACTCCGGCAGATTTTCAGACAGGATTTTGCCTTGAGGAAACCTTGTTGACTGTAGCCTATTTGATCACGTGACTCCAAGTACTCTGAGACCTCATCCTCAATAATCGACTCCAACATCTCTCCGAACACTGAGGACAAACTAACTGTCCTATAAATAAAAATACAAAATGCCGGCAGAACTCAGCAGGCCAGACGACATCTATGGGAGGAGGTAGTGACGACGTTTCGAGCCGAAACCCTTCATCAGGGTCGTCACTACCTCCTCCCATAGATACTGTCTGGCCTGCTGAGATCTGCCAGCATTTTGTGTTTTTATTTATCTCCGGCATTCACTCGTCCCAGCCTATAGTTTACTTTCTTCTGATTCTGTCCATTCTTGACGTGTGAAGTGACATTTGCAATTTTCCAGTATTCCGGAAACATTCCAGACCGTCCTGATTCTTGAAAGACCATGACTAATGCCTCCACGATCTCTTCAGCGACTCACATCGGAGCCCTGTGTTAGACACCATCTGGTCCAGATTAATTACCTACTCTCAGACCCTTCCGTTTCCCAAGAATCCTCCATCTAGTAATGGTCATCTCAGACATTTCATGACCCCAGTCACCCGAAACCCGCAGCAAACGTTCGGTGTCTTCCATCGGGAAGACTGAAGCAAAATGCACACACCTGTTCTGCACGGACTCTCAAATTGTCACTTTTGAAGGCGATTCACCTACCGACCTTTGTTAGGAAATGCAAATCCCACTCCACAATTGCCTGGTCCATTCTGATCAGTACAGGGCTTTTCTCCAAATTATGATCGAAATCCATGGGCCTTAACTCCATTTTTTTCGCATGTCATCTTTGAAACTGTTGGTATTGTGAACACTAGATGCAAGGTATTCCCCTGCATAAACTTCCGTCACCAGCTATGTCGCATTACCAAAAAGCAGATCAACTACACACTGTCCCTGGTTGGAAAACACAAGGAAATAGAACATTGTTAATATGTTTTCGTCTTCTCATTTCCAACCAGACTATGGTCAGCGGGTTGTATCAGTGATCAAGAGCTCAATAGCTCAGTGATAAACTTCTTCTCGCCATGCTTGTGTTTGTTTCCCTGAGGTTGTGTTTACATGTTGGGATTTTTCCACACCTTATATCAAGATTCAGAACGGTCCAAGAATCAGCAATAAACGTTTCATGCGAGTGCTGTACAGCATTAGCCTGCACGATTTTCAAAACATGTTACTTCGATTGAATACATCGATATATATCTGTTTCTTCTGTTTTGTTCTGGTAGATTGAAATTGCTTGGAACTCCTCTCGGTGGCCAGTGGAAGTAAGGATGTTTTTCATTATATTGAAGGTCTGGATGCTTGATAAACCGTGGGCTGGAGATCCGAATCTACCCGAACGAAATAAAAGAAATGTAGAACATAGAACAGAACATCGTTCAGGACAGTACAGGCCCTTCGGCCCACAATGGTGCATCGACCCGTAAACACTGACTCCCATATAACCCCCTACCTTAAATTCCTCGATATAACTATCCAGCAGTTTCTTAAATTTCCCTCGTCTATCTGCCTCCACCACTGACTCAGGCAGTGCATTCCACGCACGAACCACACTCAGAGTAAAAAACCTTCCTCTAATATCCCCCTTGAACTTCCCTCCCCTTACTTTAAAGCCATGTCCTCTTGTGCCGACAGGTGGTGCCCTGGGGAAGAGGCGTTGGCGATGCACTCCATCTTTTCCTCTTAATATCTTGTACACATCTATCATGTCTCCTCTCATCCTCCTTCTCTACAAAGAGTGAAGCCCTAGCTCCCTTCATCTCTGGTCATAATCCATACTCTGTAAACGAGGAAGCATCCTGATAAATCACCTCTGTACCCTTTCAAATGCCTCCACATTCTTATTATATTGAGGCGAACAGAACCAGACACAGTACTGATCCGAATGTTCTGTCGACACCTGAACCCTGCGCTCCATATAACCCAACACCTTAAATTCCTCCATATAACCGTCCAGCAGGCTCTTAAATTTCCCTTGAGTAACTGCCTCCACCACTGACTCAGGCAGTGCATTCCACGCACCAACCACTCTCTGAGTAAAAGACCTTCCTCTAATATCCCCCTTGAACTTCCCTCCCCTTAACTTAAAGCCACGTCCTCTTGTACTGAGCAATGGTGCCCTGGGGAAGAGGCGCTGGCTGTCCACTCTGTCTATTCCTCTTAATATCTTGTACTCCTCTATCATGTCTCCTCTCATCCTCCTTCTCTCCAAAGAGTAAAGCCCATGCTCCCTTATTCACTGATCACAGTCCATACTCTCTAAACCAGGCAGAATCCTGATAAATGTCCTCTGTACACTTTCCAATGCTTCTACATCCTTCCTATATTGAGGCGATCAGAACTGGACACAGTACTCCAAGTGTAGCCTAACCAGACTTTTATAGAGCTGCATCATTACATCACGTCACTTAAACTCTATCCCTCGGCTTATGAAAGCTCACAGCACATAAGCTTTCTTAACTACCCTTTCAACCTGCGTCAACTTTCAGGGATCTGTGGACATGTACCCTCAGATCCCTCTGCTCCTCCACACTACCAAGTATCCTACCATTTACTTTGTACTCTGCCTTGGAGTTTGGCCTTCGGAAGTGTACCACCTCACACTTCTCCGGGTTGAACTCCATCTGCCACTTCTCAGCCCACTTCTGCATCCTATCAATGACTCTCTGCAATCTTCGACAATCCTCTACACTATCTACAACACCAACAACCTTTGTGTCGTCTGTGAACTTGCCAACCCACTCTTCTACCCCCGCAACCAGGTCGTTAATAAAAATCACGAAAAATAGAGGTACCAGAACAGATCCTTGTGGGACACCACTAGTCACAACCCTCCAATCCGAATGTACTCCCTCCACCACGACCCTCTGCCTTCTGCAGGCAAGACAATTTTGAATCCAACTGGCCAAACTTCCCTGGATCCCATGCCATCTGACAGTCTGAATAAGCCGACAGTGAGGAACCTTGTCAAATGCCTTACTAAAATCCATGTAGATTACATTCACTGCACCACCCTCCTCTATATGCCTGGTCACCTCTTCAAAGAACTCTATGAGGCTTGTTAGACACGTTCTGCCCTTCACAAAGCCATGCTGGCTGTCCCTGATCAGACCATGATTCTCTAAATTCCCATCGATCCTAACTTTAAGAATCTGTCAGGCCCCGGGGACTTATCCATCCTAATGTATTTTAACAACTCCAACACCTCCTCTCCCTTAATATCAACATACTCCAGAACATTAACGTCACTCATATTGTCCTCACCGTCATCAAGTTCCCTCTCAGTGGTAAATACCGAAAAGAAGTATTCATTGAGGAGCTCGCTGACTTCCACAGCCTCCAGGCACATCTTCCCATCTTTATCTCTAATCGGTCCTACCTCCTCTCCTGTCATCCTTTTATTCTTCACATAATTGAGGAATGCCTTGGGATTTTCCTTTACCAAGGACTTTTTCTCGCCAAGAACTTCTCATGCCGCCTTCTTGCTCTTCTCAGCCCATTTTTAAACTCCTTTCTTGCTACCCTATATTCCTCAAAAGACCCATGTGATCCTTGCTTCCTAAACTTTATGTATGCTGCTTTCTTCCATCTTTCTAGATTTTCCACCTCACCCGTCACACATGGTTCCTTCACCATACCGTTTAGAACTGAGTTGAGGAAAAACTTTTTCACCCAGAGAGTGGTGGATATGTGGAATGCTGTGCTCCAGAAGGCAGTGGAGGCCAAGTCTCTGGATGCTTTCAAGAGAGAGTTCGATAGAGCTCTTATAGATAGCGGGGTTAAGGGATATGGGGAGAGGGCAGGAACGGGGTACTGATTGTGGATGATCAGCCATGATCACAGAGAATGGTGGTGCTGGCTAGAAGGGCCGAATGGCCTACTCCTGCACCGATTGAGAGAGGGTCAAGGAGACTTGGGGAGGGAAGAGAGAGACTGAGGAGAAAGAGAGAGGTTGGCCGGGGGGAGAGACGGAGGAGTGAGCGGGTGAGGTCTGGAGGTGGTGAGGAATTGCGGGGAGGGTGGGGGTGATTGTCACTGGGTGGGGAGCACAGGGAGGGGATGGGAATCCTGACAAACACCCGCCCCCCCCCCGGTTCCTTCTCGATGGGGCGCCGGACGGCCGAGGACCCCCGGGAGGGCAAGGAGGAGGCTGGGAGCCATTCGAAATGGGTTTGTTCGTTCTGGAACAAGACGGGAGAGGGGGAGCCCCAGCCAATGTGCCCCCAGACACTCTGTCATTCCCTCAACCCCCCTCCCGCTATTTGCCCCCTCCAGCGGATGAACACTCTCCCCTCGTCGGGAAGGGAAGGGGAGAGTGCGAAGTGAGTAAGAAGTGGAGGAGAGAGGGAGGAGGTGAGATTTGAGGGAAATGGGGTGAGGGGGATAGGGAGGGGAGAGTGGGAAATGAGTAAGCAGTTGGGGAAGACGGCGGGAGATTGCGTGAAGGGGATTGGATTGAAGAGGAGGCCAGGGAGAGGGAGGGGACAGTTGGAAATGAGTGAGTGGAGTCAAGGGGGAGGAACTGGAATTTAAGGGACATGGGGTGAAGCGATAGAGAGGAAGAGGCGGACAGAGATGGAGCAGAGAGTCGGAAATGAGTGAAGAGCTCCATCTTGGGTCCAAGCCTACAAAGTACCCAGGACATCCTCAGGGAGCGGTGTCTCAGAGAGGCGGCGTCTGTTATTAAGGATCCCCAGCACCCAGGGCATGCCCTTTTCTCACTGTTACCGTCAGGGAGGGGGTACAGGAGCCTGAAGACACACACTCAGTGATTCAGGAACAGCTTCCTCCCCTCTGCCATCCGATTCCGAAATGGACACTGAACCCTTGGCCACTACCTCGCTTTTTAATAAATATATTATTTCTGCTTTTTGCACGGATTTTTAATCTATCCAATACACTGTAATTGATTTAAGAACATAACATAAGAAATAGGGGCAGGAGTAGGCCATCCGGCCCATCGATCCTGTTCAGTCATTCAATGAGATGATGGCCGATCTGTCCGTAAACTCAGCTCCATCGACCTGCCTTTTCCCCAGAACCCTTAATTACTTTGCTGTGTAAAAACCTACCTAACTGTTTCTTAAGTATATTTAATGAGGAAGCCTCAGCTGCTTCCCTGGGCAGAGAATTCCACAGATTCACAACTCTCTGGGAAAAACAGTTTCTCCCCATCTCCGTCCTAAATCTTCTCCCCTGAACCTTGAGGCAATGACCCCTAGTTCGAGTCTCACCCACCAATGGAAACAACTTTCCTACATCTATCTTATCTGTCCCTTTCAAAATTTTGTCTGTTTCTATAAGATCCCCTCTCATTCTTCTGAACTCCAGAGAGTACAGTCCCAGGCGACTCAATTTCTCCTCATAGGTTAACACCTTCATCCCTGGAATCAGCCCGGTGAACCTCCTCTGCACTGCCTCCAAAGCCAGTATATCCTTCCTCAAGTACGGAGACCGGAACTGCACACAGTACTCCCGGTGCGGCCTCACCAGTACCCTGTAGAGTTACAGCATGACCTCCCTGCTCTTGAATTAGACCCCTCCAGCAACGAAGGCCAGCGTCCTATTTTCCTTCTTGATAGCCTGCTGCCCCTGCAAACCGACCTTTTGCGATTCCTCACAATCCCCGAATCATTTTCCTGACTTGCTCCGCACAGAGCCAAGCTGGCAGTCCACAATTAGGCCAAGGGTTTCCAAGTGCCCATAAATCCTATTGCTGAGAATTCTGTCCGGCTGCTGATGGGGCAGTCGCCATTCTCTAGTTCCCAGGATGATCCCGGTCCCCTTCCTTACCGGCGAATCATCCATCAGTCCTCCGGGACCTCGCCTGCCCGCTCACCTCCGTTCAGGGCCCCAGACAGTCCTTTACATGTGTCCCCCTGTCCCCCGACACTCCCCACCGTTCACGGTGTGTGTCCCACCCTCGTACGCTGAGGTCCCCCTGTCCCTCGACACTCCCCACCGTTCACGGTGTGTGTCCTACCCTCGTACGCCGAGGTCCCCCATCCCTCGACACTCCCAACCGTTCACGGTGCGTGTCCTACCCTTGTACGCCGAGATCCCCCTGTCACTCTACACTCCCCACCGTTCACGGTGCTAGTCCTACCCTCGTACGCCGAGGTCCCCCTGTCCCTCGACACTCCCCACCGTTCGCGGTGCCTGTCCTACCCTCGTACACCGATGTCCCCCGTCCCTCGACACTCCCCACCGTTCACGGTGCGTGTCCTACCCTCGTACGCCGATGACACCCCGTCCCTCAACACTCCCCACCGTTCACGGTGTGTGTCCTACTCTCGTACGCCGATGTCACCCCGACCCTCGACACTCCCCACCGTTCACGGTGCTAGTCCTACCCTCGTACGCCGATGTCCCCCCGTCCCTCGACACTCCCCACCGTTCACGGTGTGTGTCCTACCCTCGTACGCCGATGTCCCCCCGTCCCTCGAAACTCCCCACAGTTCACGGTGTGTGTCCTACCCTCGTACGCCGAGGTCCCCCCGTCCCTCGACACTCCCCACCGTTCACTGTGCGTGTCCGACCCTCGTACGCAGAGGTCCCCCCGTCCCTCGACACTCCCCACCGTTCACGGTGCGTGTCCTACCTCGTACGCCGAGGTCCCCCTGTCCCTCGGCACCCCCACCGTTCATGGTGCATGTCCCACCCTCGTACCCCGAGGTCCCCCCCCCCTTCACTCGACTCCCCGCACCGGTCACAGTTGTCGGAGGGTGGGATCTCGCTGACGACGGTGCCCCTCCCTCCTATCACAAGAGGCTCCTGCCAAGACCATTTACGGCCCGCTGAAGGATGAGGACCGTATCTTCACCAACCTGTATGGCAGGCACGACTGGAGGTGAGAGGAATTCAGAGGCGATCCCTAACCGAGGGGAGATGGTCGCAGGCTCACGGAGGGATGGTGTCCTCTCACTGTGAGGGGAGGAAAACGGGGACGCTCTCTCACAGGGATAACATCGGGGTGACGCTTCCAGACAGTGGAAGGGAAAATGCAGGCACTCCGGGGGGGGGGGGGAGTGGAATTTGTGGGCATTCCCTCATTCAGGGATTGAGGAATTTGTGGACGTTCCCTCATTCAGGGATTGCGGTATTTGTGGACGTTCCCTCATTCAGGGATTGAGGAATTTGTGGACGTTCCCTCATTCGGGGATTGGGGAATTTGTGGACGTCCCCTAATTCAGGCATTCGGGTATTTGTGGACGTTCCCTCATTCAGGGGTTGGGGATTTTGTGGACATTCCCTCATTTTTTGGATTGGAGAATTTGCGGACGTTCCCTCATTCAGGGTTTGGGGAATTTGTGGACGTCCCCTAATTCAGGGTTTGGGGTATTTGTGGACGACCCCTAATTCAGGGTTGCGGTATATATGCACGTTCTCTAATAGAGAGGTGTGGGAATTTGTGGACGTTCCCTAACATTTGAGTTGTGTAATTTGTGGACGTTCCCTCAGAGAGAGATTGGGGAATTTGTGGACATTCCCAAATTCAGGAGTTTAGGTATTTGTGGACGGTTCCTAATTCACAAGGTTGGGGTATTTCTGGACGACCCCTAATTCAGGAGTTGGGGTATTTGTGGACGGTTCCTAAATCAGGTGTTGGGGTATTTGTGGACGTCCCCTAATTCAGAAGGTTGGGGTATTTGTGGACCCTGATAGAGGAGTTGGGGTATTTGTGGACGTCCCTTAATTCAGGGGTTGGGGTATTTGTGGACATTCCCTAATTCAGGGATTAGGGTATTTGTGGACGTCTCCTAATTCTGGTGTTGGGGTATTTGTGTACGTCCCTTAATTCAGGAGTTGGGGTATTTCTGGACGGTTCCTAATTCAGGTGTTGGGGTATTTGTGGACGTCCCCTAATTCAGAAGATTGGGGTATTTGCGGGCATTCACTAATTCAAGGGTTGGGGTATTTGTGGATGTTCCCTAATTCAGGGGTTGGGGTAATTGTGGACATTTCCTAATTCAGGGGTTGGGGTATTTGTGGGCATTCCCTAATTCAGGTTGGGGTATATTTGGACATCCCCTAATTCAGTTGGGGTAGTTGTGGACGACCCTTAATTCAGGGGTTGGGTTATTTGTGGACATTCCCTAATACAGAAGGTTGGGGTAATTGTTGACATTCCCTAATTCACAATGTTGGGGTATTTGTGGACATTCCCTAATTTACAAGGTTGGGGTATTTGTGGACGTCCCCTGATAGAGGAGTTGTGGTATTTCTGGACGTCCCCTAATTCAGGGAGTGGGGTATTTCTGGACATTCCCTAATTCCGAAGTTTTGGATATTTGTGGAATTCCCTATTTCAGAAGGTTGGGGTATTTGTGGACCCTGATAAAGGAGTTGGAGTATTTGTGGACGTCCCTTAATTCAGGGGTTGGGGTATTTGAGGACATTCCCTAATTCAGGGATTAGGGTATTTGTGGACATTCCCTAATTCAGGTTGGGGTATTTGTGGATGTCCCCTGATAGAGTTGTGGTATTTGTCGGTGTCCCCTAATTCAGGTTGGGTTATTTGTGGACATTCCCTAATTCACAAGGTTGGGGTATTTCTGGACGTCCCCTAATTCTGGTGTTGGGGTATTTGTGGACGTACCTTAATTCAGGAGTTGGGGTATTTCTGGACGGTTCCTAATTCAGGTGTTGGGTATTTGTGGACGTCACCGACTTCAGATGATTGGGGTATTTGCGGGCATTCCCTAATTCAAGGGTTGGGGTATTTGTGGACGTTCCCTAATTCAGGGGTTCTGGTATTTGTGGGCATTCCTTAATTCAGAGGGTTGAGGTATTTGTGGACATTCCCTAATTCAGTTGGGGTATTTGTGGACGTCCCTTAATTCAGGGGTTGGGGTATTTGTGCACATTCCCTAATTCACAAGGTTGGGGTATTTGCGGACGTTCCCTGTTTGAGTAATGGATCTTTCTGGGTGCTCATTTTTTAAGGGCGGGGGAACTTGTGATGCCCCCGTACTTAACGGGAGGGGGTGACTTTTCTGAAGCCCCCAAGGCGAAGGGTTATCAATTCTGAGTTGCCTCCATCTGGGACGTGAACGTCAGCACTCCCTGATCGGCCAGGGAAATTCGGATGCTCCATAACTCACAGGAAATTGGGGGCACTCCCTCGCTATCAGGGTGATAACAGGACATAAATCTTTTTCAATCCCCCTCACTCTTTTCCCCTTCTCCCCGCTCCCCTCCACTCTTCTCCCACCAGGCTGAAGGGGGCGCTACAGCGGGGCGACTGGTACAAGACGAAGGAGATCCTGCTGAAGGGGGCGGACTGGATCCTCTGGGAGGTGAAGACGTCCGGGCTGAGGGGTCGGGAAGGGGCAGGGTTTCCGACCGGCATGAAGTGGGTCTTAATGAACAAGCCTTCAGATGGAGGGTGAGGAGGGAGATTCGCTCTGTGTCTGACCCCGGGAGTGTGTGATGGGACGGTATGGAAGGAGATTCACTCTGTGTCCGACCCCGGGAGAGTGTGATGGGACGGTGTGGAGGGAGGTTCACTCTGTGTCTGACCCCGGGAGAGTGTGATGGGACGGTGTGGTGGGAGGTTCACTCTGTGTCTGACCCCGGGAGTGTGTGATGGGACGGTGTGGAGGGAGATTCGCTCTGTGTCCGACCCCGGGAGAGTGTGATGGGACGGTGTGGAGGGAGGTTCACTCTGTGTCTGACCCCGGGAGTGTGTGATGGGACGGTGTGGAGGGAGATTCGCTTTGTGTCTGACCCCGGGAGTGTGTGATGGGACGGTGCGGAGGGAGATTCGCTCTGTGTCTGACACCGGGAGTGTGAGATGGGACGGTGCGGAGGGAGATTCGCTCTGTGTCTGACTCCGGGAGTGTGTGATGGGACGGTGTGGAGGGAGATTCACTCTGTGTCTGACACCGGGAGTGTGTGATGGGACGGTGAGGAGGGAGATTCACTCTGTGTCTGACCCTGGGAGTGTGTGATGGGACGGTGTGGAGGGAGATTCACTCTGTGTCCGACCCCGGGAGAGTGTGATGGGACGGTGTGGAGGGAGGTTCACACTGTGTCTGACCCCGGGAGTGTGTGATGGGACGGTGTGGAGGGCCGTTCACTCTGTGTCTGACCCCGGGAGTGTGTGATGGGACGATGTTGAGTGACATTCACTTTGTGTCTGACCGCGGGAGTGTGTGATGGGACGGTGTGGAGGGAGATTTACTCTGTGTCTGACCCCGGGAGTGTGTGATGGGACGATGTGGAGTGAGAGTCACTCTGTGTCTGATCCCGGGAGTGTGTGATGGGACAGTGTGGAGGCAGATTCACTCTGTGTCTGACCGCGGGAGTGAGTGATGGGACGGTGCGGAGGGAGATTCACTGTGTCTGACCCCGGGAGTGTGTGATGGGACGGTGTGGAGGGAGATTCACTCTGTGTCTGACACCGGGAGGGTGTGATTGGACGGGTAGAGGGAGACTCACTCTGTGTCTGAACCCGGGAGTGTGTATTGGGACGGTGTGGGGGGAAATTCAATCTGTGTCTGACCCCGGGAGTGTGTGATGGGAAAGTGTGGTGGGAGATACACTCTGTGTCCGACCCCGGGAGAGTGTGATGGGAAGGTGTGGGGGGAGATTCACTCCGTATCTGAACCCGGGAGAGTCTGATGGGACTGTGTGGAGGGAAATTCACTATGACTCTGACCCTGGGAGTGTGTGATGGGAAGGTGCGGAGGGAGATTCTGTGTCTGACACCGGGAGTGTGTGATGGGACGGTGTGGAGTGAGAATCACTCTGTGTCTGACCCCGGGAGTCTGTGATGGGACGGTGAGGAGGGATATTCACTCTGTGTCTGACCCCGGGACGGTGTGGAGGGAGATTCACTCTGCCTCTGACACCGGGAGTGTGAGATGGAACGGTGCGGAGGGAGACTCACTGTGTCTGACCCCGGGACTGTGTGTTGGGACGGTGTGGCTTGAGAATGACTCTGTGTCTGACCACGCATGTGTGTGATGGGACGGTGTGGAGGGAGATTCACTCTGCGTATTACCCCGGGAGTTTGTGATGGGAAGGTGTGGAGGGAGATTCACTCTGTGTCCGACCCCGGGAGTGTGTGATGGGACGGTGTGGAGGGAGATTCACTCTGTATCTGACCCCGGGAGTTTGTGATGGGAAGGTGTGGAGGGAGATTTACTCTGTGTCCGACCCCGGGAGTGTGTGATGGGAACGTGTGGGGGGAGATTCACTCTGTGTCTGTCCCCGGGAGTGTGCGATATAACCATATAACCATATAACAATCACAGCACGGAAACAGTCCATCTTGGCCCTCCTAGTCCGTGCCGAACCCTTAATCTCACCTAGTCCCACCTACACGCACTCAGCCCATAACCCTCCACTCCTTTCCTGTCCATTTACCTATCCAATTTTACCTTAAATGACACAACTGAGCTGGCCTCTACTACTTCTACAGGAAGCTCATTCCACACAGCTATCACTCTTTGAGTAAAGAAATACCACCTCGTGTTTCCCTTAACCTTCTGCCCCCTAACTCTCAAATCATGTCCTCTAGTTTGAATCTCCCCTACCTGTTCACGTCAACTCTATCTATCCCTCTCAAAATTTTAAATACCTCGATCAAATCCCCCCTCAACCTTCTACGCTCCAATGAATAGAGACCTAACTTGTTCAACCTTTCTCTGTAACTTAAGTGCTGAAACCCAGGTAACATCCTCGTAAATCGTCTCTGCACTCTCTCTAATTTATTGATATCTTTTCTATAATTCGGTGACCAGAACTGCACACAATATTCCAAATTTGGCCTACGACTGCCTTGTGCAACTTTAGCATTACATCCCAACTTCTGTACTCAATGCTTTGATTTATAAAGGCCAGCGTTCCAAAAGCCATCTTCACCACCCTATCTACATGAGACTCCACTTTCAGGGAACTATGCACAGTTATTACTAGATCTCTCTGTTCCTCTGCATTCCTCAATGCCCTACCATTTACTCTGTATATTCTATTTGGATTATTCCTGCCAAAATGTAGAACCACACAATTCTCAGCATTAAACTCCAACAGCCAACGCTCAGCCCATTCTTCTAACCGGCATAAATCTCCCTGCAAGCTATGAAAATCCACCTCATTATCCACAACACCTCCTACCTCAGTATCATCAACCTTAGTTTCACTTCGTGTCTGACTCCAGGAGTGTCCGATGGGACGGTGAAGAGGGAGATTCACTCTGTGTCTGACCCCGGGAGTGTGTGATGGGACGGTGTGGACGGAGATTCACTATGACTCTGACCCTGGGAGTGTGTGATGGGACGGTGCGGTGGGAGATTCACTCTGTGTCTGACACCGGGAGTGTGTGATGGGACGGTGTGGAGTGAGAATCACTCTGTCTCTGTTCCCGGGAGTGTGTGATTGGACGGTGAGGAGGGAGATTCACTCTGTGTCTGACCCCGGGAGTGTGTGATGGGACGGTGAGGAGGGAGATTCACTCTGTGTCAGACACCGGGACGGTGTGGAGGGAGATTCACTCTGCCTATGACACCGGGAGTGTGTAATGGGAAGGTGCGGAGGGAGATTCACTCTGTGTCTGACACCGGGAGTGTGTGATGGGACGGTGCGGAGGGAGATTCACTCTGTGTCTGAAACCGGGAGTGTGTGATGTGTCTGTTTGACGAGAGATTCCCTCTGTGTGGGACCCCTGGAGTGTGTGATGTGACAGTGATGAGGGAGATTCACTCTGTGACTGACCCCTGGAGTGTTTGATGGGGCAGTGTGGGGGGAGATTCACTCTGTGTCTGACCCCGGGACTGTGTGATGGGACGGTGTGGCTTGAGAATCACTCTGTGTCTGACTCCGGGAGTGTGTGTTGTGACAGTGAGGAGGGAGATTCACTCTGTGACTGACCCCGGGACTGTGTGATGGGACGGTGTGGCTTGAGAATCACTCTGTGTCTGACTCCGGGAGTGTGTGATGGGACGGTGTGGAGGGAGATTCACTCTGTGTTCTTACCCCGGGAGTGTGTGATTGGAAGGTGTGGAGGGAGATTCACTCTGTGTTCTTACCCCGGGAGTGTGTGATTGGAAGGTGTGGAGGGAGATTCACTCTGTGTCTGACCCCGGGAGTCTGTGATGGGACGGTGCCGAGGGTGATTCACTGTGTCTGACCCCGGGAGTGTGTGATGGGACGGTGAGGAGGGAGATTCACTCTGTGTCAGACACCGGGACGGTGTGGAGGGAGATTCACTCTGCCTATGACACCGGGAGTGTGTAATGGGAAGGTGCGGAGGGAGATTCACTCTGTGTCTGACACCGGGAGTGTGTGATGGGACGGTGCGGAGGGAGATTCACTCTGTGTCTGAAACCGGGAGTGTGTGATGTGTCTGTTTGACGAGAGATTCCCTCTGTGTGGGACCCCTGGAGTGTGTGATGTGACAGTGATGAGGGAGATTCACTCTGTGACTGACCCCTGGAGTGTTTGATGGGGCAGTGTGGGGGGAGATTCACTCTGTGTCTGACCCCGGGACTGTGTGATGGGACGGTGTGGCTTGAGAATCACTCTGTGTCTGACTCCGGGAGTGTGTGTTGTGACAGTGAGGAGGGAGATTCACTCTGTGACTGACCCCGGGACTGTGTGATGGGACGGTGTGGCTTGAGAATCACTCTGTGTCTGACTCCGGGAGTGTGTGATGGGACGGTGTGGAGGGAGATTCACTCTGTGTTCTTACCCCGGGAGTGTGTGATTGGAAGGTGTGGAGGGAGATTCACTCTGTGTTCTTACCCCGGGAGTGTGTGATTGGAAGGTGTGGAGGGAGATTCACTCTGTGTCTGACCCCGGGAGTCTGTGATGGGACGGTGCCGAGGGTGATTCACTGTGTCTGACCCCGGGAGTGTGTGATGGGACGGTGAGGAGTGAGATTCACTCTGTGTCTGACCCAGGGAGTGTGTGATGGGACGGTAAGGAGGGAGAATCACTCTGTGTCTGACCACGGGTGTGTGTGATGGGACGGTGTGGAGGGAGATTCACTCTGTGTATTACCCTGGGAGTGTGTGATGGGAAGGTGTGGAGGGAGATTCACTCTGTGTCTGACCCTGGGAGTGTGTGATCGGACGGTGTGGAGGGAGATTCACTCTGTGTCTGACCCCGGGAGTCTGTGATGGGACGGTGCCGAGGGAGATTCACTGTGTCTGACCCCGGGAGTGTGTGATGGGACGGTGAGGAGTGAGATTCACTCTGTGTCTGACCCAGGGAGTGTGTGATGGGACGGTGTGGAGGGAGATTCACTCTGTGTATTACCCTGGGAGTGTGTGATGGGAAGGTGTGGAGGGAGATTCACTCTGTGTCTGACCCTGGGAGTGTGTGATCGGACGGTGTGGAGGGAGATTCACTCTGTGTCTGACCACGGGAGTGTGTGATGGGACGGTGAGGAAGGATATTCACTCTGTGTCTGACCCCGGGACGGTGTGGAGGGAGATTCACTCTGCCTCTGACACCGGGAGTGTGTGATGGGAAGGTGTGGAGGGAGATTCGCTCTGTGTCTGACACCGGGAGTGTGAGATGGAACGGTGCGGAGGGAGACTCACTGTGTCTGACCCCGGGACTGTGTGTTGGGTCGGTGTGGCTTGAGAATCACTCTGTGTCTGACCACGCGTGTGTGTGATGGGACGGTGTGGAGGGAGATTCACTCTGTGTATTACCCCGGGAGTGTGTGATGGGACGGTGAGGAGTGAGATTCACTCTGTGTCTAACCCAGGGAGTGTGTGATGGGACGGTGAGGAGGGAGAATCACTCTATGTCTGACCACGGGTGTGTGTGATGGTACGGTGTGCAGGGAGATTCACTCTGCGTATTACCCCGGGAGTTTGTGATGGGAAGGTGTGGAGGGAGATTCACTCTCTGTCTGACCCCGGGAGTGTGTGATCGGACGGTGTGGAGGGAGATTCACTCTGTGTCTGTCCCCGGGATTGTGTGATGGGACGGTGTGGAGGGAGATTCACTCGGTGTCTGACCCCGGGTGTGTGAGATGGGACGGTGTGGAGGGAGATTCACTCTGTGTCTGTCCCCGGGAGTGTGTGATCGGACGGTGGGGAGGGAGATTCACTCTGTGTCTGACCCCGGGAGTGTGTGACGGGATGGTGTGGAGGGAGATTCACTCTGTGTTTCACACCGGGAGTGTGTGATCGGACGGTGTGGAGGGAGATTCACTCTGTGTCTGACCCCGGGATTGTGTGATGGGAACGTGCGGGGAGAGATTCACTCTGTGTCTGTCCCCGGGAGTGTGCGATGTAACCATATAACCATATAACAATCACAGCACGGAAACAGTCCATGTTGGCCCTCCTAGTCCGTGCCGAACCCTTAATCTCACCTAGTCCCACCTACCCGTACTCAGCCCATAACCCTCCACTCCTTTCCTGTCCATTTATCTATCCAATTTTACCTTAAATGACACAACTGAGCTGGCCTCTACTACTTCTACAGGAAGCTCATTCCACACAGCTATCACACTTTGAGTAAAGAAATACCACCTCGTGTTTCCCTTAACCTTCTGCCCCCTAACTCTCAAATCATGTCCTCTCGTTTGAATCTCCCCTACTCTCAAAGGAAACAGCCTGTTCACGTCAACTCTATCTATCCCTCTCAAAATTTTAAATACCTCGATCAAATCCCACCTCTACATTCTACCCTCCAATGAATAGAGACCTAACTTGTTCAACCTTTCTTTGTTACGTAAGTGCTGAAACCCAGGTAACATCCTAGTAAATCATCTCTGCACTCTCTCTAATTTATTGATATCTTTCCTATAATTCGGTGTCCAGAACTGCACACAAAATTCCAAATTTGGCCTTAACAATGCCTTGTACAACTTTAGCATTACACGCAACTTCTGTACTCAATTCTTTGATTTATAATGGCCAGCGTTCCAAAAGCCATCTTCACCACCCTATCTCCATGAGACTCCACTTTCAGGGAACTATGCACAGTTATTCCTAGATCTCTCTGTTCCTCTGCATTCCTCAATGCCCTACCATTTACTCTGTATGTTCTACTTGGATTATTCCTGCCAAAATTAAGAACCTCACACTTTTCAGCATTAAAGTCCATCTGCCAACGTTCAGCCCATTCTTCTAACCGGCATAAATCTCCCTGCAAGCTTTGAAAATCCACCTCATTATCCACAACACCTCCTACCTTAGTATCATCAACCTTAGTTTCACTCCGTGTCTGAACCCAGGAGTGTGTGATGGGATGGTGAGGAGGGAGATTCACTCTGTGTCTGACCCCGGGAGTGTGTGATGGGACGGTGTGGAGGGAGATTCACTCTGTGTCTGACCCCTGGAGTGTGTGATGGGACGGTGTGGAGCGAGATTCACTATGACTCTGACACCGGGAGTGTGTGATGGGACGGTGAGGAGGGAGATTCACTCTGTGTCTGACCCCGGGAGTTTGTGATGGGATGGTGAGGAGGGAGATTCACTCTGTGTCTGACACCGGGAGTGTGTGATGGGATGGTGTGGCGGGAGATTCACTCTGTTTCTGTTCCCGGGAGGGTGTGATGGCACGGTGTGGAGCGAGTTTCACTCTGTGTCCGACCCCTGGAGTGTGTGATGTGACAGTGATGAGGGAGATTCACTCTGTGACTGACCCCTGGAGTGTTTGATGGGGCAGTGTGGGGGGAGATTCACTCTGTGTCTGACCCCGGGACTGTGTGATGGGACGGTGTGGCTTGAGAATCACTCTGTGTCTGACTCCGGGAGTGTGTGTTGTGACAGTGAGGAGGGAGATTCACTCTGTGACTGACCCCGGGACTGTGTGATGGGACGGTGTGGCTTGAGAATCACTCTGTGTCTGACTCCGGGAGTGTGTGATGGGACGGTGTGGAGGGAGATTCACTCTGTGTTCTTACCCCGGGAGTGTGTGATTGGAAGGTGTGGAGGGAGATTCACTCTGTGTCTGACCCCGGGAGTCTGTGATGGGACGGTGCCGAGGGAGATTCACTGTGTCTGACCCCGGGAGTGTGTGATGGGACGGTGAGGAGTGAGATTCACTCTGTGTCTGACCCAGGGAGTGTGTGATGGGACGGTAAGGAGTGAGAATCACTCTGTGTCTGACCACGGGTGTGTGTGATGGGACGGTGTGGAGGGAGATTCACTGTGTATTACCCTGGGAGTGTGTGATGGGAAGGTGTGGAGGGAGATTCACTCTGTGTCTGACCCCGGGAGTTTGTGATGGGATGGTGAGGAGGGAGATTCACTCTGTGTCTGACACCGGGAGTGTGTGATGGGATGGTGTGGCGGGAGATTCACTCTGTTTCTGTTCCCGGGAGGGTGTGATGGCACGGTGTGGAGCGAATTTCACTCTGTGTCCGACCCCTGGAGTGTGTGATGTGACAGTGATGAGGGAGATTCACTCTGTGACTGACCCCTGGAGTGTTTGATGGGGCAGTGTGGGGGAGATTCACTCTGTGTCTGACCCCGGGACTGTGTGATGGGACGGTGTGGCTTGAGAATCACTCTGTGTCTGACTCCGGGAGTGTGTGTTGTGACAGTGAGGAGGGAGATTCACTCTGTGACTGACCCCGGGACTGTGTGATGGGACGGTGTGGCTTGAGAATCACTCTGTGTCTGACTCCGGGAGTGTGTGATGGGACGGTGTGGAGGGAGATTCACTCTGTGTTCTTACCCCGGGAGTGTGTGATTGGAAGGTGTGGAGGGAGATTCACTCTGTGTCTGACCCCGGGAGTCTGTGATGGGACGGTGCCGAGGGAGATTCACTGTGTCTGACCCAGGGAGTGTGTGATGGGACGGTGAGGAGTGAGATTCACTCTGTGTCTGACCCAGGGAGTGTGTGATGGGACGGTAAGGAGGGAGAATCACTCTGTGTCTGACCACGGGTGTGTGTGATGGGACGGTGTGGAGGGAGATTCACTCTGTGTATTACCCTGGGAGTGTGTGATGGGAAGGTGTGGAGGGAGATTCACTCTGTGTCTGACCCTGGGAGTGTGTGATGGGACGGTGAGGAGTGAGATTCACTCTGTGTCTGACCCAGGGAGTGTGTGATGGGATGGTGTGGAGGGAGATTCACTCTGTGTATTACCCTGGGAGTGTGTGATGGGAAGGTGTGGAGGGAGATTCACTCTGTGTCTGACCCAGGGAGTGTGTGATCGGACGGTGTGGAGGGAGATTCACTCTGTGTCTGACCCCGAGAGTTAGTGATCGGACGGTGTGGAGGGAGATTCACTCTGTGTCTGACCACGGGAGTGTGTGATGGGACGGTGAGGAAGGATATTCACTCTGTGTCTGACCCCGGGACGGTGTGGAGGGAGATTCACTCTGCCTCTGACACCGGGAGTGTGTGATGGGAAGGTGTGGAGGGAGATTCGCTCTGTGTCTGACACCGGGAGTGTTAGATGGAACGGTGCGGAGGGAGACTCACTGTGTCTGACCCCGGGACTGTGTGTTGGGTCGGTGTGGCTTGAGAATCACTCTGTGTCTGACCACGCGTGTGTGTGATGGGACGGTGTGGAGGGAGATTCACTCTGTGTCTGTCCCCGGGAGTGTGTGATCGGACGGTGAGGAGTGAGATTCACTCTGTGTCTAACCCAGGGAGTGTGTGATGGGACGGTGAGGAGGGAGAATCACTCTATGTCTGACCACGGGTGTGTGTGATGGTACGGTGTGCAGGGAGATTCACTCTGCGTATTACCCCGGGAGTTTGTGATGGGAAGGTGTGGAGGGAGATTCACTCTCTGTCTGACCCCGGGAGTGTGTGATCGGACGGTGTGGAGGGAGATTCACTCTGTGTCTGTCCCCGGGATTGTGTGATGGGACGGTGTGGAGGGAGATTCACTCGGTGTCTGACCCCGGGAGTGTGAGATGGGACGGTGTGGAGGGAGATTCACTCTGTGTCTGTCCCCGGGAGTGTGTGATCGGACGGTGGGGAGGGAGATTCACTCTGTGTCTGACCCCGGGAGTGTGTGACGGGATGGTGTGGAGGGAGATTCACTCTGTGTTTCACACCGGGAGTGTGTGATCGGACGGTGTGGAGGGAGATTCACTCTGTGTCTGACCCCGGGATTGTGTGATGGGAACGTGCGGGGAGAGATTCACTCTGTGTCTGTCCCCGGGAGTGTGCGATGTAACCATATAACCATATAACAATCACAGCACGGAAACAGTCCATGTTGGCCCTCCTAGTCCGTGCCGAACCCTTAATCTCACCTAGTCCCACCTACCCGTACTCAGCCCATAACCCTCCACTCCTTTCCTGTCCATTTATCTATCCAATTTTACCTTAAATGACACAACTGAGCTGGCCTCTACTACTTCTACAGGAAGCTCATTCCACACAGCTATCACACTTTGAGTAAAGAAATACCACCTCGTGTTTCCCTTAACCTTCTGCCCCCTAACTCTCAAATCATGTCCTCTCGTTTGAATCTCCCCTACTCTCAAAGGAAACAGCCTGTTCACGTCAACTCTATCTATCCCTCTCAAAATTTTAAATACCTCGATCAAATCCCACCTCTACATTCTACCCTCCAATGAATAGAGACCTAACTTGTTCAACCTTTCTTTGTTACGTAAGTGCTGAAACCCAGGTAACATCCTAGTAAATCATCTCTGCACTCTCTCTAATTTATTGATATCTTTCCTATAATTCGGTGTCCAGAACTGCACACAAAATTCCAAATTTGGCCTTAACAATGCCTTGTACAACTTTAGCATTACACGCAACTTCTGTACTCAATTCTTTGATTTATAATGGCCAGCGTTCCAAAAGCCATCTTCACCACCCTATCTCCATGAGACTCCACTTTCAGGGAACTATGCACAGTTATTCCTAGATCTCTCTGTTCCTCTGCATTCCTCAATGCCCTACCATTTAGTCTGTATGTTCTACTTGGATTATTCCTGCCAAAATTAAGAACCTCACACTTTTCAGCATTAAAGTCCATCTGCCAACGTTCAGCCCATTCTTCTAACCGGCATAAATCTCCCTGCAAGCTTTGAAAATCCACCTCATTATCCACAACACCTCCTACCTTAGTATCATCAACCTTAGTTTCACTCCGTGTCTGAACCCAGGAGTGTGTGATGGGATGGTGAGGAGGGAGATTCACTCTGTGTCTGACCCCGGGAGTGTGTGATGGGACGGTGTGGAGGGAGATTCACTCTGTGTCTGACCCCGGGAGTGTGTGATGGGACGGTGTGGAGCGAGATTCACTATGACTCTGACACCGGGAGTGTGTGATGGGACGGTGAGGAGGGAGATTCACTCTGTGTCTGACACCGGGAGTGTGTGATGGGATGGTGTGGCGGGAGATTCACTCTGTTTCTGTTCCCGGGAGGGTGTGATGGCACGGTGTGGAGCGAGTTTCACTCTGTGTCCGACCCCGGGAGAGTGTGATGGCACGGTGTGGAGCGAGTTTCACTCTGTGTCCGACCCCTGGAGTGTGTGATGTGACAGTGATGAGGGAGATTCACTCTGTGACTGACCCCGGGACTGTGTGATGGGACGGTGTGGCTTGAGAATCACTCTGTGTCTGACTCCGGGAGTGTGTGATGGGACGGTGTGGAGGGAGATTCACTCTGTGTTCTTACCCCGGGAGTGTGTGATTGGAAGGTGTGGAGGGAGATTCACTCTGTGTCTGACCCCGGGAGTCTGTGATGGGACGGTGCCGAGGGAGATTCACTGTGTCTGACCCAGGGAGTGTGTGATGGGACGGTGAGGAGTGAGATTCACTCTGTGTCTGACCCAGGGAGTGTGTGATGGGACGGTAAGGAGGGAGAATCACTCTGTGTCTGACCACGGGTGTGTGTGATGGGACGGTGTGGAGGGAGATTCACTCTGTGTATTACCCTGGGAGTGTGTGATGGGAAGGTGTGGAGGGAGATTCACTCTGTGTCTGACCCTGGGAGTGTGTGATGGGACGGTGAGGAGTGAGATTCACTCTGTGTCTGACCCAGGGAGTGTGTGATGGGACGGTGTGGAGGGAGATTCACTCTGTGTATTACCCTGGGAGTGTGTGATGGGAAGGTGTGGAGGGAGATTCACTCTGTGTCTGACCCAGGGAGTGTGTGATCGGACGGTGTGGAGGGAGATTCACTCTGTGTCTGACCCCGAGAGTTAGTGATCGGACGGTGTGGAGGGAGATTCACTCTGTGTCTGACCACGGGAGTGTGTGATGGGACGGTGTGGAGGGAGATTCACTCTGTGTATTACCCCGGGATTGTGTGATGGGACGGTGAGGAGTGAGATTCACTCTGTGTCTGACCCAGGGAGTGTGTGATGGTACGGTGTGCAGGGAGATTCACTCTGTGTCTGACCCCGGGAGTTTGTGATGGGAAGGTGTGGAGGGAGATTCACTCTGTGTCTGACCCCGGGAGTGTGTGATGGGAACGTGCGGGGAGAGATTCACTCTGTGTCTGTCCCCGGGAGTGTGCGATGTAACCATATAACCATATAACAATCACAGCACGGAAACAGTCCATCTTGGCCCTCCTAGTCCGTGCCGAACCCTTAATCTCACCTAGTCCCACCTACCCGTACTCAGCCCATAACCCTCCACTCCTTTCCTGTCCATTTACCTATCCAATTTTACCTTAAATGACACAACTGAGCTGGCCTCTACTACTTCTACAGGAAGCTCATTCCACACAGCTATCACACTTTGAGTAAAGAAATACCACCTCGTGTTTCCCTTAACCTTCTGCCCCCTAACTCTCAAATCATGTCCTCTCGTTTGAATCTCCCCTACTCTCAAAGGAAACAGCCTGTTCACGTCAACTCTATCTATCCCTCTCAAAATTTTAAATACCTCGATCAAATCCCACCTCTACATTCTACCCTCCAATGAATAGAGACCTAACTTGTTCAACCTTTCTTTGTTACGTAAGTGCTGAAACCCAGGTAACATCCTAGTAAATCATCTCTGCACTCTCTCTAATTTATTGATATCTTTCCTATAATTCGGTGTCCAGAACTGCACACAAAATTCCAAATTTGGCCTTAACAATGCCTTGTACAACTTTAGCATTACACGCAACTTCTGTACTCAATTCTTTGATTTATAATGGCCAGCGTTCCAAAAGCCATCTTCACCACCCTATCTCCATGAGACTCCACTTTCAGGGAACTATGCACAGTTATTCCTAGATCTCTCTGTTCCTCTGCATTCCTCAATGCCCTACCATTTACTCTGTATGTTCTACTTGGATTATTCCTGCCAAAATTAAGAACCTCACACTTTTCAGCATTAAAGTCCATCTGCCAACGTTCAGCCCATTCTTCTAACCGGCATAAATCTCCCTGCAAGCTTTGAAAATCCACCTCATTATCCACAACACCTCCTACCTTAGTATCATCAACCTTAGTTTCACTCCGTGTCTGAACCCAGGAGTGTGTGATGGGATGGTGAGGAGGGAGATTCACTCTGTGTCTGACCCCGGGAGTGTGTGATGGGACGGTGTGGAGGGAGATTCACTCTGTGTCTGACCCCGGGAGTGTGTGATGGGACGGTGTGGAGCGAGATTCACTATGACTCTGACACCGGGAGTGTGTGATGGGACGGTGAGGAGGGAGATTCACTCTGTGTCTGACACCGGGAGTGTGTGATGGGATGGTGTGGCGGGAGATTCACTCTGTTTCTGTTCCCGGGAGGGTGTGATGGCACGGTGTGGAGCGAGTTTCACTCTGTGTCCGACCCCGGGAGAGTGTGATGTGACGGTGAGGAGGGAGATTCACTCTGTGTCTGACCCCGGGAATGTGTGATGGGACGGTGAGGAGGGAGATTCACTCTGTGTATTTCCCCGGGAGTGTGTGATGGGACGTTGCGGAGGGAGATTCACTGTGTCTCACCCCGGGAGTGTGTGATGGGACGGTGTGGAGGGAGATTCACTCTGTGTCTGACCCCGGGAGTGTGTGATGGGACAGTGTGGGGGGAGATTCACTCAGTGTCTGACCCCGGGATTGTGTGATGGGACTGTGTGGGGGGAGATTCACTCAGTGTCTGACCCCGGGATTGTGTGATGGGACTGTGTGGGGGGAGATTCACTCAGTGTCTGACCCCGAGAGTGAGTGATCGGACGGTGTGGAGGGAGATTCACTCTGTGTCTGACCCCGGGACGGTGTGGAGGGAGATTCACTCTGTCTCTGACACCGGGAGTGTGTGATGGGAAGGTGCGGAGGGAGATTCGCTCTGTGTCTGACACCGGGAGAGTGAGATGGAACGGTGCGGAGGGAGATTCACTGTGTCTGACCCCAGGACTGTGTGGTGGGACGGTGTGGCTTGAGAATCACTCTGTGTCTGACCACGCGTGTGTGTGATGGGACGGTGTGGAGGGAGATTCACTCTGTGTATTACCCCGGGAGTGTCTGATTGGAAGGTGTGGAGGGAGATTCACTGTGTCTGACACCGGGAGTGTGTGATGGGACGGTGAGGAGTGAGATTCACTCTGTGTCTGACCCAGGGAGTGTGTGATGGGATGGTGAGGAGGGAGAATCACTCTATGTCTGACCACGGGTGTGAGTGATGGTACGGTGTGCAGGGAGATTCACTCTGTGTATTACCCCGGGAGTTTGTGATGGGAAGGTGTGGAGGGAGATTCACTCTGTGTGTGATCCCGGGAGTGTGTGATGGGACGGTGTGGAGGGAGATTCACTCTGTGTCTGACCCCGAGAGTTAGTTGATCGGACGGTGTGGAGGGAGATTCACTCTGTGTCTGACCACGGGAGATTGTGATGGGACGGTGTGGGGGGAGATTCACTCTGTGTCTGACCACGGGTGTGAGTGATGGTACGGTGTGCAGGGAGATTCACTCTGTGTATTACCCCGGGAGTTTGTGATGGGAAGGTGTGGAGGGAGATTCACTCTGTGTCTGACCCCGGTAGTGTGTGATCGGACGGTGTGGAGGGAGATTCACTCTGTGTCTGACCCCGGAAGAGTGTGTGATGGGACGGTGTGGAGGGAGATTCACTCTGTGTCTGACCCCGGGAGAGTGTGATGGGACGGTGTGGAGGGAGATTCACTCTGTGTCTGACCCCGGGAGAGTGTGATGGGACGGTGCGGAAGGAGATTCACTCTGTGTCTGACCCCGGGAGTGTGTGATGGGATGGTGAGGAGGGAGATTCACTCTGTGTCTGACCACGAGAGTTAGTTGATCGGACGGTGTGGAGGGAGATTCACTCTGTGTCTGACCACGGGAGATTGTGATGGACAGTGTTGAGGGAGATTCACTCTGTCTCTGACCCCGGGAGTGTGTGATGGGACGGAGTGGAGGGAGATTCAATCTGTGTCTGACCCCGGGAGTGTGTGATGGGAGGGTGTGTGGGGAGATTCACTCTGTGTCTGACCCCGGGAGTGTGTGATGGAACGTGTGGGGGGAGATTCACTCTGTGTCTGTCCCCGGGAGTGTGCGATATAACCATATAACCATATAACAATCACAGCACGGAAACAGTCCATCTTGGCCCTCCTAGTCCGTGCCGAACCCTTAATCTCACCTAGTCCCACCTACCCGTACTCAGCCCATAACCCTCCACTCCTTTCCTGTCCATTTACCTATCCAATTTTACCTTAAATGACACAACTGAGCTGGCTTCTACTACTTCTACAGGAAGCTCATTCCACACAGCTATCACTCTTTGAGTAAAGAAATACCACCTCGTGTTTCCCTTAACCTTCTGCCCCCTAACTCTCAAATCATGTCCTCTAGTTTGAATCTCCCCTACTCTCAATGGAAACAGCCTGTTCACGTCAACTCGATCTATCCCTCTGAAAATTTTAAATACCTCGATCAAATCCCACCTCTGCATTCTACGTTCCAATGAATAGAGACCTAACTTGTTCAACCTTTCTTTGTTACGTAAGTGCTGAAACCCACGTAACATCCTTGTAAATCGTCTCTGCACTCTCTTTAATTTATTGATATCTTTCCTATAATTCGGTGACCAGAACAGCACACAATATTCCAAATTTGGCCTTCCCAATGCCTTGTACAACTTTAGCATTACACGCATCTTCTGTACTCAATTCTTTGATTTATAAAGGCCAGCGTTCCAAAAGCCATCTTCACCACCCTATCTCCATGAGACTCCACTTTCAGGGAACTATGCACAGTTATTCCTAGATCTCTCTGTTCCTCTGCATTCCTCAATGCCCTACCATTTACTCTGTATGTTGTACTTGGATTATTCCTGCCAAAATTTAGAACCTCACACTTCTCAGCATTAAACTCCATCTGCCAACGTTCAGCCCATTCTTCTAACTGGCATAAATCTCCCTGCAAGCTTTGAAAATCCACCTCATTATCCACAACACCTCCTACCTTAGTATCATCAACCTTAGTTTCACTCCGTGTCTGAACCCAGGAGTGTGTGATGGGACAGTGAGGAGGGAGATTCACTCTGTGTCTGACCTCGGGAGTGTGTGATGGAACAGAAACCTCAAATTAATCTCGAGTCAGACACAAGACAGGAAGATACAGTGGTTTATTGATTTTTTATGAGAAATATCAATGAAACAATGTGTGAGCTGCTAAGGTGCAGGAATAAATGATCTGCTGACAGTCACACACAATTAACTGACCAGCGACAAGGGGTGACCGGTTGAATAATAACCAGTCCCGTTTCTCACCGTCACTCTGCATCGGGGAACTGATTATAAAATTATAAAACTGATTATAAAATCATACTTCAGGGCCGTGTCCGGGATCGCTGCAGATCCAGGGTCACTGCCGAGGGATTTGTCCATTTAACATCATTATATCGGCCAGGCTGCCGAATGCACCGTCCTCAGCAAAGGGGGCAAAAGGATTCTCTCCCGGGACCATCCCCCCCACCCCGGGACACCGGTGTCCCAGACTGAGCCCCGGACCCCGGGCTCTTCCTGTCCGGGTAATTCCCCGGGGAGTCACGTGGGGAGTCTCCAACACGCACTTCCGGCGGAAGCTGCCCCGCCGGACAACAGGCGGAAACACGTCACTGCGGGACCGCTGCGAGCGACGCACACAGCGCGAGACCCGAGCCGGTTCCGTTAAAACCGTTGGGAATCAGCCCCGGCGCGCGGCCGTTAAAGGTAAGGGCGGGAGTTAAAGGGGAGGGCGGGGAGTCGGCCAAATGTCCCCACCCCGCGGGCGGGGATGTTCACACATTCAGATCCACCATCAGTCCGGGTCTGGGTTCCAGGTAAGATCAAGGTTAAAGGCTAAATGTCCTCAGATCCACTCTCAGTCCGGGTCTGGGTTCCTGTAGAGATCTCAGTTCCTTCCTCCCGGTCTCACTGAACCGATTCACCACATTCAGATGTTCACAGATCCACCATCAGTCCGGGTCTGGGTTCCTGTAGAGATCTCAGTTCCTTCATCCCGGTCTCACTGAACCGATTCCCCACATTCAGATGTTCACAGATCCACTCTCAGTCCGGGTCTGGGTTCCTGTAGAGATCTCAGTTCCTTCATCCCGGTCTCACTGAACCGATTCACCACATTCAGATGTCCACAGATCCACCATCAGTCCGGGTCTGACTCCCTGTAGAGATCTCAGTTCCTTCATCCCGGTCTCACTGAACCGATTCCCCACATTCAGATGTTCACAGATCCACCATCAGTCCGGGTCTGGGTTCCTGTAGAGATCTCAGTTCCTTCATCCCGGTCTCACTGAACCGATTCCCCACATTCAGATGTTCACAGATCCACTCTCAGTCCGGGTCTGGGTTCCTGTAGAGATCTCAGTTCCTTCATCCCGGTCTCACTGAACCGATTCTCCACATTCAGATGTTCACAGATCCACCATCAGTCCGGGTCTGGGTTCCTGTAGAGATCTCAGTTCCTTCATCCCGGTCTCACTGAACCGATTCCCCACATTCAGATGTTCACAGATCCACCATCAGTCCGGGTCTGGGTTCCTGTAGAGATCTCAGTTCCTTCATCCCGGTCTCACTGAACCGATTCCCCACATTCAGATGTTCACAGATCCACTCTCAGTCCGGGTCTGGGTTCCTGTAGAGATCTCAGTTCCTTCATCCCGGTCTCACTGAACCGATTCCCCACATTCAGATGTTCACAGATCCACTCTCAGTCCGGGTCTGGGTTCCTGTAGAGATCTCAGTTCCTTCATCCCGGTCTCACTGAACCGATTCCCCACATTCAGATGTTCACAGATCCACCATCAGTCCGGGTCTGACTCCCTGTAGAGATCTCAGTTCCTTCATCCCGGTCTCACTGAACCGATTCACCACATTCAGATGTTCACAGATCCACTCTCAGTCTGGGTCTGGGTTCCTGTAGAGATCTCAGTTCCTTCATCCCGGTCTCACTGAACCGATTCACCACATTCAGATGTTCACAGATCCACTCTCAGTCTGGGTCTGGGTTCCTGTAGAGATCTCAGTTCCTTCTCCCCGGTCTCACTGAACCGATTCACCACATTCAGATGTTCACAGATCCACCATCAGTCCGGGTCTGGGTTCCTGTAGAGATCTCAGTTCCTTCCTCCCGGTCTCACTGAACCGATTCCCCACATTCAGATGTTCACAGATCCACTCTCAGTCTGGGTCTGGGTTCCTGTAGAGATCTCAGTTCCTTCATCCCGGTCTCACTGAACCGATTCCCCCCCAGCCTGAAACAGATGGGAGAATAAAGATGGAATAAACAGATCACACAACAGTGTCAGTAACAGGGGACCGGGGTTAATGTTTCAACAACACTCACAGACAAATATCACCAGAAAACCCGCGGATCCGCTGATATTTTATCACATTGAACATTAACACAAACACTCACCAGATCAGCTCCAGACTCGGGAGGGTCAGTATGAGGCGGCGGAGAGCGGGGACAGATCGGTCTGTCAGAGAGTTTAATGTCAGGTCCAGCCAAGTCAGTGATGGGTTTGTACTGAGAGCGGAGACGAGATCCTCGGCACCAGAATCTGTGAGACCGACATCCCACAGCCTGGAGATGAGAGAGAGTGAGGGTGAAGGACACAGAGAGACAGGAGACGGTACAAATCCCCAGTGTTTATCAGTAACACAATTACTGATCACATTAATGTTCAGTGTCAGACACCCAGTGACTGTAAACACAATCTCCCACAGTCTGGTACTTACCCCAGTCTCTGTATTTTACACTCCGGGTTCCTCAGAGCCGCAGACACCAGTTTCACTCCTGAATCCCCCAGTTTATTATCACTCAGGTCCAGCTCCGTCAGTGACGGGTTTGTACTGAGAGCGGAGGCGAGATCCTCGGCACCAGAATCTGTGAGACCGACATCCCCCAGCCTGGAGATGAGAGAGAGTGAGGGTGAAGGACACAGAGAGACAGGAGACGGTACAAATCCCCAGTGTTTATCAGTAACACAATTACTGATCACATTAATGTTCAGTGTCAGACACCCAGTGACTGGAAACACAATCTCCCACAGTCTGGTACTTACCACAGTCTCTGTATTTTACACTCCGGGTTCCTCAGAGCCGCAGACACCAGTTTCACTCCTGAATCCCCCAGTTTATTATAACTCAGGTCCAGCTCCGTCAGTGATGGGTTTGTACTGAGAGCGGAGACGAGATCCTCGGCACCAGAATCTGTGAGACCGACACCCCTCAGCCTGGAGATGAGAGAGAGTGAGGGTGAAGGACACAGAGAGACAGGAGACGGTACAAATCCCCAGTGTTTATCAGTAACACAATTACTGATCACATTAATGTTCAGTGTCAGACACCCAGTGACTGTAAACACAATCTCCCACAGTCTGGTACTTACCACAGTCTCTGTATTTTACACTCCGGGTTCCTCAGAGCCGCAGACACCAGTTTCACTCCTGAATCCCCCAGTTTATTATTGTTCAGACTAAACACAAACAGACAAATTGAGGAACATAGTGATTAAAATCGTCCGTCTGAGGGCATTTCTCTCACCCGGATATTTCAGGGAACGTTAAACCCTTCAGTAATTCACTGATCGTAGATCCCATCACTGTCAATGTCCCTCACTGCCCAGCTCCAATGAATTCACCGAATGTCAGTAATTTCGTCTGTCGGTGTGACCCTGTAAACTCCACATATTCTCTCTCATTCCCTGATGGTTAGAAAAGTGTTCCTGACGTGAGACAGTCGGAAAGGGCAGGTGTGAAGGGGAGAAGTCAAACAGTGAGGAAGATTTGAGAATCGGGAAATGTCGATGGGAGATGGAGGAAGAGACATCACCTAAGGTAAAGGATGGAAAGACACAGAAGGAAGCGGATGTGGAAGAGAGATCCCAGTAGAGGAGGGGGATGGAGAGAAATCCCACAGGAGGAAGGGGGACGGGGGAGGGAGATCCCACAGGAGGAAGGGGGATGGGGGAGGGAGATACCACAGGAGGAAGGGGGACGGGGGAGGGAGATCCCACAGGAGGAAGGGGGATGAGGGAGAGAGATACCACAGGAGGAAGGGGAACGGGGGAGGGAGATCCCACAGGAGGAAAGGGGACGGGGAAGAGAGATCCCTTAGGAGAAAGCGGGACGGGGAAGAGAGATCCCTTAGGAGAAAGCGGGATGGGGGGGAGAGATCCCACACGAGGAAGGGGGACGGGGGAGAGAGATCCCACAGGAGGAAGGGGGACGGGGGAGGGGAGATCCCACAGGAGGAAGGGGGACGGGGGAGAGAGATCCCACAGGAGGAAAGGGGACTGGGAAGAGAGATCCCTTAGGAGAAAGCGGGATGGGGCAGAGAGATCCCACAGGAGGAAGGGGGACGGGGGAGGGGAGATCCCACAGGAGGAAGGGGGACGGGGGAGAGAGATCCCACACGAGGAAGGGGGATGGGGGAGAGAGGTCCCACAGGATGAAGGGGGACGGGGGATGGGGGAGATCCCACAGGAGGAATGGGGACGGGGAGGGAGATACCACAGGAGGAAGGGGGACGGGGGAGGGAGATCCCACAGGAGGAAGAGGGACGGGACAGGGAGATACCACAGGAGGAAGGGGGCGGGGGAGGGGAGATCCCACAGGAGGAAGGGGGGCGGGGAGGGGAGATCCCACAGGAGGAAGGGGGACGGGGGAGGGGGATCCCACAGGAGGAAGGGGGACGGGGGAGGGAGATACCACAGGAGGAAGGGGGACGGGGGAGGGAGATACCACAGGAGGAAGGGGGATGGGGGAGGGGAGATACCACAGGAGGAAGGGGGATGGGGGAGGGAGATCCCACAGGAGGAAGAGGGACGGGGCAGGGAGATACCACAGGAGGAAGGGGGGCGGGGGAGGGGAGATCCCACAGGAGGAAGGGGGACGGGGGAGGGGGATCCCACAGGAGGAAGGGGGATGGGGGAGGGGAGATACCACAGGAGGAAGGGGGATGGGGGAGGGAGATACCACAGGAGGAAGGGGGACGGGGGAGGGAGATCCCACAGGAGGAAGGGGGACGGGGGTGGGAGATCCCACAGGAGGAAGGGGGATGGGGGAGGGAGATCCCACAGGAGGAAGGGGGATGGGGGAGGGAGATCCCACAGGGGGAATGGGGACGGGGGAGGGAGATCCAACACGAGGAAGGGGGACGGGTCAGAGAGATCCCACAGGAGGAAGGGATGGGGGAGGGAGATCCCACAGGAGGAAGGGATGGGGGAGGGAGATCCCACAGGAGGAAGGGGGACGGGGCAGAGAGATCCCACAGGAGGAAGGGGGATGGGGGAGGGAGATCCCACAGGAGGAAGGGGGACGGGGCAGAGAGATCCCACAGGAAGGGGGATGGGTGAGGGAGATCCCACAGGGGGATGGGGGAGGGGAGATACCACAGGAGGAAGGGGGACGGGGCAGAGAGATCCCACAGGGGGAAGGGGGACGGGGGAGGGAGATCCCACGGGGAGGTAGACGGGGGAGGGGGATCCCTCGGGGGGAATGGGGACGGCGCCGAGGGATCCCACAGGAGGAAGGTGGACGGGGGAGGAATATCTCACAGTTGGAAGCGGGACGGGGGAGGGAGATCCCACAGGAGGAAGGGGGACGTGGAGGGCGATCCCACAGGAGCAAGGGGGACACGGGAGTCAGATCCCACACGGGGATGGGGGACGGTGGAGAGGGATCCCACAGGGGGGAAGGGGGAGGCGGGAGGGAGAACCCACAGGGAGGAAGAGGGACGGGGGAGCAGGATCCCACAGGGGGAGGGTGGACGGTGGAGAGGGATTCCACAGGGGTGAAGGGGGACACGGGAGCGAGATCCCACAGGGGGGAAGGGGGAGGTGGGGGGGAGAACCCAGAGGGGGGAAGTGGGACGGGGGAGCAAGATCCCACAGGGGGAAGGGGTACAGTAGAGATGGATTCCACAGGGGTGATTGGTGACGGGAATCACAAAAGGGGAAAGGTGGATGGATATCCCACGGGGGGAAGGTGGACGGGGGAGGGGGATCCCACAGGGGGGAAGGGGGACGGGGCAGAGAGATCCCACATGAGGATGGGTGACGGGGAAGAGAGATCCCACAGGAGGATGGCGGACGGGGAAGAGAGATCCCACGGTAGGAAGGGGGATGTGGCAGAGAGATATCACAGGAGGAAGGGGGACAGGGGAGGCAGATCCCACAGGAGGAAGGGGGACGGGGGAGAGGGATCCAACAGGGGGTAAGGTGGACGGGGGACGGAGAGCACGCAGGTGGGAAGGGGGAGAGAGATCCCACAGGAGGAAGTGAGACGAGAGAGAGAGATCCCACGGGGGTGAAGGTGGACGGGGGAGAGGGATCACACAGGGGGATGGGGTACGGGGCAGAGAGATCCCACAGGAGGAACGGGGACATGGGAGGGAGATCCCACAGGAGGAAGGGGGACACGGGAATCAGATCCCACACGGTGAAGGGGGACGGTGGAGAGGCATCCCACAGGGGGGAAGTGGGAGGCGGGAGGGAGAACCCACAGGGAGGAAGGGGGATGGGGGAGGCAAGATCCCACAAGGGGAAGGGGGACGGTGGAGAGGGATTCCACAGGGGTGAAGAGGGACACGAGAGGGAGATCCCACAAGGGGGAAAGGGGACTTGGATCCCAAAATGGGGAAGTGGGAAGTGGGAGGGGGATCCCACAGGGGGGAATGTGGACGGGGATGGAGATCCCACAGGAGGAAGGGGAACACGGGAGTCAGATCCCACAGGTGAAAGGGGTACTCGGGGGTCAGTTCCCACACGGGGATGGGGGACGGTGGAGAGGGATCCCACAGGTGGGAAGGGAGAGGCGGGAGGGAGAACCCACAGGGAGGAAGAGGGACGGGGGAAGCATGATCCCACAGGGGGAAGGAGGACGGTGGAGAGGGATTCCACAGGTGTGATAGGGGACGGGGACCACAAAATGGGAAAGGGGAAAGGGGGAGGGGGAACCCACAGGGGGGAAGGAGGACGGGGCAGAGTGATCCCACAGGAGGAAGGGGGACGGGGCAGAGAGATCCCACAGGAGGAAGGGAGATGGGGCAGAGAGATCCCACAGGTGGATGTGGGACGGGTATGAGAGATCCCACGGTAGGAATGGGAATGTGGCAGAGAGATCCCACAGGAGAGAAGGGGGACTTTGGTAGGGAGATCCCACTGGAGGTAAAGGGGACGGGGGAGAGGGATCCCAGAGGAGGAAGGGGGATGGGGGAGAGAGATCCCAGAGGAGGAAGGGGGATGGGGGAGAGTGATCCCACAGGAGGAAGGGGGACGTGGGAGGAAGATCCCACAGGAGGAAGGGGGAAACGGGGGTCAGATCCCACAGGGGGGATGGGGGACGGGGATCTCAAAATGGGGAAGGGGCAAGGGGAGGGGGATCCCAAAGGGGGTAATGTGGACGGGGGAGGGGGATCGCACACGGGGGAAGGGTGACGGGGCAGAAAGATCCCACAGGAGGTTTGGGGACGGGGACGAGAGATCCCACAGGGGCAAGGACGGGGGAGAGGGATCCCACAGGGGGGAAGGTGGACGGGGGACAGAGAGCCCGCAGGTGGGACGGGGGAGAGAGATCCCACAGGAGGAAGGGGGACGAGGGAGAGGGATCCCACAGGGGGGAAGGTGGACGGGGGATGGTGATCCCACGGGGAGAAGGTGGACGGGGGAGGGGGATCCCTCGGGGGGAATGGGGACGGCGCCGAGGGATCCCACAGGAGGAAGGTGGACGGGGGAGGAATATCTCACAGTTGGAAGCGGGACGGGGGAGGGAGATCCCACAGGAGGAAGGGGGACGTGGGAGGGCGATCCCACAGGAGGAAGAGGGACACGGGAGCCAGATCCCACACTGGAATGGGGGACGGTGGAGAGGGATCCCACAGGGGGGAAGGGGGAGGCGGGAGGGAGAACCCACAGGGAGGAAGAGGGACGTGGAGGGCGATCCCACAGGAGCAAGGGGGACACGGGAGTCAGATCCCACACGGGGATGGGGGACGGTGGAGAGGGATCCCACAGGGGGGAAGGGGGAGGAGAGAGGGAGAACCCACAGGGAGGAAGAGGGACGGGGGAGCAGGATCCCACAGGGGGAAGGGGGACGGTGGAGAGGGATTCCACAGGGGTGAAGGGGGACACGGGAGCGAGATCCCACAGGGGAGAAGGGGGAGGAGGGGAATGGGGGAGGGGGATCCCACGGGAGTAAAGCGGTCGGGGGAGGGAGATCCCACAGGTGGACAGGGGACGGGGCAGAGAGATCCCACAGGAGGAAGGGGGACGTGGGAGGGAGATCCCACAGGAGGAAGGGGGACACGGGGGTCAGATCCCACAGGGGGATGGGGGACGGTTGAGAGGGATCCCAGAGGGGGAATGGGTACGGGGCAGAGAGATCCCACAGGTGGATGTGGGACGGGTGAGCAAGATCCCCCAGGGGGATGGGGGACGGTGGAGAGGGATTCCACAGGGGTGAAGGGGGACACGGAAGGGAGATCCCACAGGAAGAAGGGGGACGGGGAAGCGAGATCCCACAGGAGGAAGGGGGATGGGGCAGAGAGATCCCACAGGTGGATGTGGGACGGGGATGAGAGATCCCACGGTAGGAATTGGAATGTGGCAGAGAGATCCCACAGGAGAGAAGGGGGACTTTGGTAGGGAGATCCCACAGGAGGGAAGGTGGGCAGTGGAGGGGGATCCCACAGGGTGCAAGGGGGACGGGGAAGAGAGATCCCACAGGGGGGAAGGGGGAAGCGGGAGGGAGAACCCACAGGGAGGAAGAGGGACGGGGGAGCAAGATCTCACAGGGGGAAGGGGGATGGTGGAGAGGGATTCCACCGGGATGAAGGGGGACACGGGAGCGAGATCCCACAGGGGGGAAGGGGGAGGTGGGTGGAGAACCCAGATGGGGGAGGTGGGACGGGGGAGCAAGATCCCACAGGGGGAAGGGGGACAGTAGAGATGGATTCCACAGGGGTGATTTGGGACGGGGTCACAAAATGGGAAAGGGGAAAGTTGGAGGGATATCCCACGGGGGGAAGGTGGACGGGGGAGAGGGATCCCACAGGGGGTAAGGTGGACGGGGGACGGAGAGCACGCAGGTGGGAAGGGGGAGAGAGATCCCACAGGAGGAAGTGGGACGAGGGAGAGAGATCCCACAGGGGTGAAGGTGGACGGGGGAGGGGGATCACACAGGGGTTAAGTTGATCGGGGGAGTGGGATCCCACAGGTGGATGGGGTACGGGGCAGAGAGATCCCACAGGAGGAACGGGGACATGGGAGGGAGATCCCACAGGAGGAAGGGGGACACGGGAATCAGATCCCACACGGTGAAGGGGGACGGTGGAGAGGCATCCCACAGGGGGGAAGTGGGAGGCGGGAGGGAGAATCCACATGGGGGAAGGGGGACGGGGGAGGCAAGATCCCACAAGTGGAAGGGGGACGGTGGAGAGGGATTCCACAGGGGTGAAGAGGGACACGGGAGGGAGATCTTACTAGGGGGAACGGGGACTTGGATCCCAAAATGGGGAAGTGGGAAGTGGGAGGGGGATCCCACAGGGGGGAATGTGGACGGGGATGGAGATCCCACAGGAGGAAGGGGGACACGGGAGTCAGATCCCACACGGGGATGGGGGACGGTGGTGAGTGATCCCACAGGGGGGAAGGGGGAGGCGGGAGGGAGAACCCACAGGGAGGAAGAGGGACGGGGAATAGAGATCCCACAGGAGGAAGGGGGATGGGGCAGAGAGATCCCACAGGTGGATGTGGGACGGGGATGAGAGATCCCACGGTAGGAATGGGAATGTGGCAGAGAGATCCCACAGGAGAGAAGGGGGACTTTGGTAGGGAGATCCCACAGGAAGGTGGACGGGGGAGGGGGATCCCACAGGGTGCAAGGGGGACGGGGAAGAGAGATCCCACAGGGGGGAAGGGGGAGGCGGGAGGGCGATCCCACAGGAGGAAGAGGGACACGGGAGCCAGATCCCACACTGGAATGGGGGACGGTGGAGAGGGATCCCACAGGGGGGAAGGGGGAGGCGGGAGGGAGAACCCACAGGGAGGAAGAGGGACGTGGAGGGCGATCCCACAGGAGCAAGGGGGGACACGGGAGTCAGATCCCACACGGGGATGGGGGACGGTGGAGAGGGATCCCACAGGGGGGAAGGGGGAGGAGAGAGGGAGAACCCACAGGGAGGAAGAGGGACGGGGGAGCAGGATCCCACAGGGGGAAGGGGGACGGTGGAGAGGGATTCCACAGGGGTGAAGGGGGACACGGGAGCGAGATCCCACAGGGGAGAAGGGGGAGGAGGGGAATGGGGGAGGGGGATCCCACGGGAGTAAAGCGGTCGGGGGGTGGGAGATCCCACAGGTGGACAGGGGACGGGGCAGAGAGATCCCACAGGAGGAAGGGGGACGTGGGAGGGAGATCCCACAGGAGGAAGGGGGACACGGGGGTCAGATCCCACAGGGGGATGGGGGACGGTTGAGAGGGATCCCAGAGGGGGAATGGGTACGGGGCAGAGAGATCCCACAGGTGGATGTGGGACGGGTGAGCAAGATCCCCCAGGGGGATGGGGGACGGTGGAGAGGGATTCCACAGGGGTGAAGGGGGACACGGAAGGGAGATCCCACAGGAAGAAGGGGGACGGGGAAGCGAGATCCCACAGGAGGAAGGGGGATGGGGCAGAGAGATCCCACAGGTGGATGTGGGACGGGGATGAGAGATCCCACGGTAGGAATTGGAATGTGGCAGAGAGATCCCACAGGAGAGAAGGGGGACTTTGGTAGGGAGATCCCACAGGAGGGAAGGTGGGCAGTGGAGGGGGATCCCACAGGGTGCAAGGGGGGACGGGGAAGAGAGAGCCCACAGGGGGGAAGGGGGAAGCGGGAGGGAGAACCCACAGGGAGGAAGAGGGACGGGGGAGCAAGATCTCACAGGGGGAAGGGGGATGGTGGAGAGGGATTCCACCGGGATGAAGGGGGACACGGGAGCGAGATCCCACAGGGGGGAAGGGGGAGGTGGGTGGAGAACCCAGATGGGGGAGGTGGGACGGGGGAGCAAGATCCCACAGGGGGAAGGGGGACAGTAGAGATGGATTCCACAGGGGTGATTTGGGACGGGGTCACAAAATGGGAAAGGGGAAAGTTGGAGGGATATCCCACGGGGGGAAGGTGGACGGGGGAGAGGGATCCCACAGGGGGTAAGGTGGACGGGGGACGGAGAGCACGCAGGTGGGAAGGGGGAGAGAGATCCCACAGGAGGAAGTGGGACGAGGGAGAGAGATCCCACAGGGGTGAAGGTGGACGGGGGAGGGGGATCACACAGGGGTTAAGTTGATCGGGGGAGTGGGATCCCACAGGTGGATGGGGTACGGGGCAGAGAGATCCCACAGGAGGAACGGGGACATGGGAGGGAGATCCCACAGGAGGAAGGGGGACACGGGAATCAGATCCCACACGGTGAAGGGGGACGGTGGAGAGGCATCCCACAGGGGGGAAGTGGGAGGCGGGAGGGAGAACCCACAGGGAGGAAGGGGGATGGGGGAGGCAAGATCCCACAAGGGGAAGGGGGACGGTGGAGAGGGATTCCACAGGGGTGAAGAGGGACACGAGAGGGAGATCCCACAAGGGGGAAAGGGGACTTGGATCCCAAAATGGGGAAGTGGGAAGTGGGAGGGGGATCCCACAGGGGGGAATGTGGACGGGGATGGAGATCCCACAGGAGGAAGGGGAACACGGGAGTCAGATCCCACAGGTGAAAGGGGTACTCGGGGGTCAGTTCCCACACGGGGATGGGGGACGGTGGAGAGTGATCCCACAGGTGGGAAGGGGGAGGCGGGAGGGAGAACCCACAGGGAGGAAGAGGGACGGGGGAAGCATGATCCCACAGGGGGAAGGAGGACGGTGGAGAGGGATTCCACAGGTGTGATAGGGGACGGGGACCACAAAATGGGAAAGGGGAAAGGGGGAGGGGGAACCCACAGGGGGGAAGGAGAACGGGGCAGAGTGATCCCACAGGAGGAAGGGGGACGGGGCAGAGAGATCCCACAGGAGGAAGGGAGATGGGGCAGAGAGATCCCACAGGTGGATGTGGGACGGGTATGAGAGATCCCACGGTAGGAATGGGAATGTGGCAGAGAGATCCCACAGGAGAGAAGGGGGACTTTGGTAGGGAGATCCCACTGGAGGTAAAGGGGACGGGGGAGAGGGATCCCAGAGGAGGAAGGGGGATGGGGGAGAGAGATCCCAGAGGAGGAAGGGGGATGGGGGAGAGTGATCCCACAGGAGGAAGGGGGACGTGGGAGGAAGATCCCACAGGTGGAAGGGGGAAACGGGGGTCAGATCCCACAGGGGGGATGGGGGACGGGGATCTGAAAATGGGGAAGGGGCAAGGGGAGGGGGATCCCAAAGGGGGTAATGTGGACGGGGGAGGGGGATCGCACACGGGGGAAGGGTGACGGGGCAGAGAGATCCCACAGGAGGTTTGGGGACGGGGACGAGAGATCCCACAGGGGCAAGGACGGGGGAGAGGGATCCCACAGGGGGGAAGGTGGACGGGGGACAGAGAGCCCGCAGGTGGGACGGGGGAGAGAGATCCCACAGGAGGAAGGGGGACGAGGGAGAGGGATCCCACAGGAGGAAGGTGGACGGGGGAGGAATATCTCACAGTTGGAAGCGGGACGGGGGAGGGAGATCCCACAGGAGGAAGGGGGACGTGGGAGGGCGATCCCACAGGAGGAAGAGGGACACGGGAGCCAGATCCCACACTGGAATGGGGGACGGTGGAGAGGGATCCCACAGGGGGGAAGGGGGACGCGGGAGGGAGAACCCACAGGGAGGAAGAGGGACGTGGAGGGCGATCCCACAGGAGCAAGGGGGACACGGGAGTCAGATCCCACACGGGGATGGGGGACGGTGGAGAGGGATCCCACAGGGGGGAAGGGGGAGGAGAGAGGGAGAACCCACAGGGAGGAAGAGGGACGGGGGAGCAGGATCCCACAGGGGGAAGGGGGACGGTGGAGAGGGATTCCACAGGGGTGAAGGGGGACACGGGAGCGAGATCCCACAGGGGAGAAGGGGGAGGAGGGGAATGGGGGAGGGGGATCCCACGGGAGTAAAGCGGTCGGGGGTGGGAGATCCCACAGGTGAACAGGGGACGGGGCAGAGAGATCCCACAGGAGGAAGGGGGACGTGGGAGGGAGATCCCACAGGAGGAAGGGGGACACGGGGGTCAGATCCCACAGGGGGATGGGGGACGGTTGAGAGGGATCCCAGAGGGGGAATGGGTACGGGGCAGAGAGATCCCACAGGTGGATGTGGGACGGGTGAGCAAGATCCCCCAGGGGGATGGGGGACGGTGGAGAGGGATTCCACAGGGGTGAAGGGGGACACGGAAGGGAGATCCCACAGGAAGAAGGGGGACGGGGAAGCGAGATCCCACAGGAGGAAGGGGGATGGGGCAGAGAGATCCCACAGATGGATGTGGGACGGGGATGAGAGATCCCACGGTAGGAATTGGAATGTGGCAGAGAGATCCCACAGGAGAGAAGGGGGACTTTGGTAGGGAGATCCCACAGGAGGGAAGGTGGGCAGTGGAGGGGGATCCCACAGGGTGCAAGGGGGACGGGGAAGAGAGAGCCCACAGGGGGGAAGGGGGAAGCGGGAGGGAGAACCCACAGGGAGGAAGAGGGACGGGGGAGCAAGATCTCACAGGGGGAAGGGGGATGGTGGAGAGGGATTCCACCGGGATGACGGGGGACACGGGAGCGAGATCCCACAGGGGGGAAGGGGGAGGTGGGGGGGAGAACCCAGATGGGGGAAGTGGGACGGGGGAGCAAGATCCCACAGGGGGAAGGGGGACAGTAGAGATGGATTCCACAGGGGTGATTGGGGACGGGGTCACAAAATGGGAAAGGGGAAAGTTGGAGGGATATCCCACGGGGGGAAGGTGGACGGGATAGGGGGATCCCACAGGGGGGAAGGGGGATGGGGCAGAGAGATCCCACGGTAGGAAGGGGGATGTTTCAGAGAGATATCACAGGAGGAAGGGGGACAGGGGAGGCAGATCCCACAGGAGGAAGGGGGACGGGGGAGAGGGATCCCACAGGGGGTAAGGTGGACGGGGGACGGAGAGCACGCAGGTGGGAAGGGGGAGAGAGATCCCACAGGAGGAAGTGGGACGAGGGAGAGAGATCCCACAGGGGTGAAGGTGGACGGGGGAGGGGGATCACACAGGGGTTAAGTTGATCGGGGGAGTGGGATCCCACAGGTGGATGGGGTACGGGGCAGAGAGATCCCACAGGAGGAACGGGGACATGGGAGGGAGATCCCACAGGAGGAAGGGGGACACGGGAATCAGATCCCACACGGTGAAGGGGGACGGTGGAGAGGGATCCCACAGGGGGGAAGTGGGAGGCGGGAGGGAGAACCCACAAGGGGGAAGGGGGACTTGGATCCCAAAATGGGGAAGTGGGAAGTGGGAGGGGGAACTCACAGGGGGGAATGTGGACGGGGATGGAGATCCCATAGGAAGAAGGGGGACACGGGAGTCAGATCCCACACGTGAAAGGGGGACTCGGGGGTCAGATCCCACACGGGGATGGGGGACGGTGGAGAGGGATCCCACAGGGGGGAAGGGGGACGGTGGAGAGGGATCCCACAGGGGGGAAGGGGGACTGGGGAGCAGGATCCCACAAGGGGAAGGGGGATGGTGGAGAGGGATTCCACAGGGGTGAAGGGGGACACAGGAGGGAGATCCCTCAGGGGGGAAGGGAGAGGTGGGGCGGAGAACCCAGAGGGGGGAAGTGGGACGGGGGAGCAAGATCCCACAGGGGGAAGGGGGACAGTAGAGATGGATTCCACAGGGATGATTGGGGACGGGGATCACAAAATGGGAAAGGGGAAAGTTGGAGGGATATCCCACGGGGGGAAGGTGGACGGGGAAGGGGGATCCCACAGGGGGGAAGGGGGTCGGGGCAGAGAGATCCCACAGGAGGATGGGTGACGGGGAAGAGAGATCCCACGGTAGGAAGGGGGATGTGGCAGAGAGATATCACAGGAGGAAGGGGGACAGGGGAGGCAGATCCCACAGGAGGAAGGGGGACGGGGGAGAGGGATCCCACAGTGGGTAAGGTGGACGGGGGACGGAGAGCACGCAGGTGGGAAGGGGGTGAAAGATCCCACAGGAGGAAGTGGGACGAGGGAGAGAGATCCCACAGGGGTGAAGGTGGACGGGGGAGGGGGATCACACAGGGGTTAAGTTGATCGGGGGAGTGGGATCCCACAGGTGGATGGGGTACGGGGCAGAGAGATCCCACAGGAGGAACGGGGACATGGGAGATACCACAGGAGGAACGGGGACGGGGGAGGGAGATACCACAGGAGGAACGGGGACACGGGAATCAGATCCCACACGGTGAAGGGGGACGGTGGAGAGGGATCCCACAGGGGGGTAGTGGGAGGCGGGAGGGAGATCCCACAAGGGGGAAGGGGGACTTGGATCCCAAAATGGGGAAGTGGGAAGTGGGAGGGGTATCCCACAGGGGGGAATGTGGACAGGGATGGAGATCCCATAGGAAGAAGGGGGACACGGGAGTCAGATCCCACAGGTGAAAGGGGGACTCGGGGGTCAGATCCCACACGGGGATGGGGGACGGTGGAGAGGGATCCCACAGGGGGGAAGGGGGAGGCGGGAGGGAGAACCCACAGGGAGGAAGAGGGACGGGGGAGCAGGATCCCACTGGGGGAAGGGGGACGGTGGAGAGGGATTCCACAGGGGTGATAGGGGACGGGGATCACAAAATGGGAAAGGGGAAAGAGGGAGAGATATCCCACGGGGGGGAGTTGGATCCCACAGGGGGGAAGGAGGACGGGGCAGTGAGATCCCACAGCAGGTAGGGAGATGGGGCAGAGAGATCCCACAGGTGGATATGGGACGGGGATGAGAGATCCCATGGTAGGAATGGGAATGTGGCAGAGAGATCCCACAGGAGAGAAGGGGGACTTTGGTAGGGAGATCCCACAGGAGGTAAGGGGGACGGGGGAGAGGGATCCCACAGGGGGAAGAGGGATGGGGTAGTGGGATCCCATATGGGGGAAGGTGGACGGGGGAGGGGGATCCCACAGGGTGTAAGGGGGACGGGGAAGAGAGATCCCACAGAGGAATGGGGGAGGGGGATCCCACGGGAGTAAAGGGGTCTGGGGTGAGAGAACCCACACGAGGAAGGGGGGCGTGGGAGGGAGATCCCACATGAGAAAGGGGGACACGGGGGTCAGATCCCACAGGGGGATGGGGTCGGTGGAGAGGGATCCCAGAGGGGGGAAGGGGGAGGCGGGAGGGAGAACCCACAGGGGGGAAGGTGGACGGGTGAGCAAGATCCCACAGGGGGCAAGGGGGACTGGGATCCCAAAATGGGGAAGGGGGAAGGAGGAGGGGGATCCCACAGGGGGGATTGGGTACGGGGCAGAGAGATCCCACTGGAAGAAGGGGGACGGGGAAGAGAGATCCCATAGGAGGAAGGGAGATGGGGCAGAGAGAGATCCCACAGGTGGATGTGGGACGGGGATGAGAGATCCCACGGTAGGAATGGGAATGTGGCAGAGAGATCCCACAGGAGCGAAGGTGGATGGGGGAGGGGGATCCCACAGGGTGCAAGGGGGACGGGGAAGAGAGATCCCACAGGGGGGAAGGGGGACGGGGCAGAGAGATCCCACAGGAGGATGGGTGACGGGGAAGAGAGATCCTACGGTAGGAAGGGTGATGTGGCAGAGATATATCACAGGAGGAAGGGGGACAGGGGAGGCAGATCCCACAGGAGGAAGGGGGACGGGGGACGGAGAGCACGCAGGTGGGAAGGGGGAGAGAGATCCCACAGGAGGAAGTGGGACGAGGGAGAGAGATCCCACAGGGGTGATGGTGGACGGGGGAGGGGGATCACACAGGGGTTAAGTTGATCGGGGGAGTGGGATCCCACAGGTGGATGGGGTACGGGGCAGAGAGATCCCACAGGAGGAACGGGGACATGGGAGGGAGATCCCACAGGAGGAAGGGGGACACGGGAATCAGATCCCACACGGTGAAGGGGGACGGTGGAGAGGCATCCCACAGGGGGGAAGTGGGAGGCGGGAGGGAGAATCCACATGGGGGAAGGGGGACGGGGGAGGCAAGATCCCACAAGTGGAAGGGGGACGGTGGAGAGGGATTCCACAGGGGTGAAGAGGGACACGGGAGGGAGATCTTACTAGGGGGAACGGGGACTTGGATCCCAAAATGGGGAAGTGGGAAGTGGGAGGGGGATCCCACAGGGGGGAATGTGGACGGGGATGGAGATCCCACAGGAGGAAGGGGGACACGGGAGTCAGATCCCACACGGGGATGGGGGACGGTGGTGAGTGATCCCACAGGGGGGAAGGGGGAGGCGGGAGGGAGAACCCACAGGGAGGAAGAGGGACGGGGAATAGAGATCCCACAGGAGGAAGGGGGATGGGGCAGAGAGATCCCACAGGTGGATGTGGGACGGGGATGAGAGATCCCACGGTAGGAATGGGAATGTGGCAGAGAGATCCCACAGGAGAGAAGGGGGACTTTGGTAGGGAGATCCCACAGGAAGGTGGACGGGGGAGGGGGATCCCACAGGGTGCAAGGGGGACGGGGAAGAGAGATCCCACAGGGGGGAAGGGGGAGGCGGGAGGGAGAACCCACAGGGAGGAAGAGGGACGGGGGAGCAAGATCCCACAGGGGGAAGGGGGATGGTGGAGAGGGATTCCACAGGGATGAAGGGGGACACGGGAGCGAGATCCCACAGGGGGGAAGGGGGAGGTGGGGGGGAGAACCCAGAGGGGGGAAGTGGGACGGGGGAGCAAGATCCCACAGGGGGAAGGGGGACAGTAGAGATGGATTCCACTGGGGTGATTGGGGACGGGGATCACAAAATGGGAAAGGGAAAAGTTGGAGGGATATCCCACGGGGGGAAGGTGGACGGGGGAGGGGGATCCCACAGGGGGGAAGGGGGACGGGGCAGAGAGATCCCACAGGAGGATGGATGTCGGGGCAGAGAGATCCCACTGGAAGAAGGGGGACGGGGAAGAGAGATCCCATAGGAGGAAGGGAGATGGGGCAGAGAGATCCCACAGGTGGATGTGGGACGGGGATGAGAGATCCCACGGTAGGAATGGGAATGTGGCAGAGAGATCCCACAGGAGAGAAGGGGGACTTTGGTCGGGACATCCCACAGGAGGTAAGGGGGACGGGGGAGAGGGATCCCACAGGGGGAAGAGGGATGGGGGAGTGGGATCCCACATGGGGGAAGGTGGACGGGGGAGGTGGATCCCACAGGGGGGAAGGGGGACGGGGCAGAGAGATCCCACGGTAGGAAGGGGGATGTGGCAGAGATATATCACAGGAGGAAGGGGGACAGGGGTGGCAGATCCCACAGGAGGTAAGGGGGACCTGGGAGAGGTATCCCACAGAGGGAAGAGGGATGGGGGAGTGGGATCCCACATGGGGGAAAGTGGACGTGGGAGGGGGATCCCACAGGGTGTAAGGGGGACGGGGAAGAGAGATCCCACAGGGGTATGGGGTGGGGGATCCCACGGGAGTAAAGGAGTCGGGGGTGGGAGATCCCACAGGTGGACGGGGGACGGGGCAGAGAGATCCCACAGGAGGAAGGGGGATGTGGGAAGGAGATCCCACAGGAGGAAAGGGGACACGGGGGTCAGATCCCACAGGTGGATGGGGGACGGTGGAGAGGGATCCCAGAGGGGGGAAGGGGGAGGCGGGAGGTAGAACCCACAGGGGGGAAGTTGGACGGGTGAGCAAGATCCCACAGGGGGATTGGGGACGATGGAGAGGGATTCCACAGGGGTGAAGGGGGACATGGGAGGGAGATCCCACAGGGGGAAGGCTGACGGGATCCCAAAATGGGCAAGGGGGAAGGGGAGGGGTATCCCACAGTGGGGAAGGTGGATGGGGGAGGGGGATCCTACAGCGGGGAAGGAGGACGGGGCAGAGTGATCCCACAGGAGCAAGGGAGACGGGGCCGAGAGATCCCACAGGTGGATGTGGGACTGGGAAGAGAGATCCCACGGTAGGAAGGGGGATGTGGCAGAGAGATCCCAGAGGAGGAAGGGGGATGGGGGAGAGGGATCCCACAGGAGGAAGGGGGACGTGGGAGGAAGATCCCACAGGAGGAAGGGGGAAACGGGGGTCAGATCCTACTGGGGGGATGGGGGACGGGGATCTCAAAATGGGGAAGGGGCAAGGGGAGGGTGATCCCAAAGGGGGGAAGGTGGACGGGGACGAGAGATCCCACAGGGGCAAGGAGGACGGGGGAGAGGGATCCCACAGGGGTGAAGGTGGACGGGGGAGGGAGATCCCACAGGGGGGAAGGGGGACAGGGGACAGAGAGCCCGCAGGTGGGAAGGGGGAGAGAGATCCCACAGGAGGAAGGGGGACGAGGGAGAGGGATCCCACAGGGGGGAAGGTGGACGGGGGAGGGTGATCCCACGGGGAGAATGTGGACGGGTGAGGGGGATCCCTCGGGGGGAAGGGGGACGGCGCCGAGTGATCCCACAGGAGGAAGGCGGACGGGGGTGGAATATCTCACAGTTGGAAGCGGGACGGGGAAGGGAGATCCCACAGGAGGTAGGGGGACGTGGGAGGGCGTTCCCACAGGAGGAAGAGGGACACGGGAGCCAGATCCCACACTGGGATGGGGGACGGTGGAGAGGGATCCCACAGGGGGGAAGGGGGAGGCGGGAGGGAGAACCCACAGGGAGGAAGAGGGACGGGGGAGCAGGATCCCACAGGGGGAAGGGGGACGGTGGAGAGGGATTCCACAGGGGTGAAGGGGGACACGGGAGCGAGATCCCACAGGGGGGAAGGGGGAGGTGGGGGGGAGAACCCAGAGAGGGGAAGTGGGACGGGGGAGCAAGATCCCACAGGGGGAAGGGGTACAGTAGAGATGGATTCCACAGGGGTGATTGGTGACGGGGATCACAAAATGGGAAAGGGGAAAGGGGGAGGGATATCCCATGGGGGGAAGGTGGACGGGGGAGGGGGATCCCACAGGGGGGAAGGTGGACGGGGAAGAGAGATCCCACGGTAGGAAGGGGGATGTGGCAGAGAGATATCACAGGAGGAAGGGGGACAGGGGAGGCAGATCCCACAGGAGGAAGGGGGATGGGGGAGAGGGATCCCACAGGGGGTAAGGTGGACGGGGGACGGAGAGCACGCAGGTGGGAAGGGGGAGAGAGATCCCACAGGAGGAAGTGGGACAAGAGAGAGAGATCCCACGGGGGTGATGGTGGACGGGGGAGAGGGATCACACAGGGGTTAAGTTGATCGGGGGAGTGGGATCCCACAGGTGGATGGGGTACGGGGCAGAGAGATCCCACAGGAGGAAAGGGGACATGGGAGGGAGATCCCACAGGAGGAAGGGGGACACGGGAATCAGATCCCACACGGTGAAGGGGGACGGTGGAGAGGCATCCCACAGGGGGGAAGTGGGAGGCGGGAGGGAGAACCCAGAGGGGGGAAGGGGGACGGGGGAGGCAAGATCCCACAGGGGGAAGGGGGACGGTGGAGAGGGATTCCACAGGGGTGAAGAGGGACACGAGAGGGAGATCCCACAAGGGGGAAGGGGGACTTGGATCCCAAAATGGGGAAGTGGGAAGTGGGAGGGGGATCCCACAGGGGGGAATGTGGACGGGGATGGAGATCCCACAGGAGGAAGGGGAACACGGGAGTCAGATCCCACAGGTGAAAGGGGGACTCGGGGGTCAGTTCCCACACGGGGATGGGGGACAGTGGAGAGGGATCCCACAGGGGGGAAGGGGGAGGCGGGAGGGAGAACCCACAGGGAGGAAGAGGGACGGGGGAAGCAGGATCCCACAGGGGGAAGGAGGACGGTGGAGAGGGATTCCACAGGGGTGATAGGGGATGGGGACCACAAAATGGGAAAGTGGAAAGGGGGAGGGGGATCCCACAGGGGGGAAGGAGGACGGGGCAGAGAGATCCCACAGGAGGATGGGGGACGAGGAAGAGAGATCCCACAGGAGGAAGGGGGATGTGGCAGAGAGATCCCACAGGAGGAAGGGAGATGGGGCAGAGAGATCCCACAGGTGGATGTGGGACGCGTATGAGAGATCCCACGGTAGGAATGGGAATGTGGCAGAGAGATCCCACAGGAGGGAAGGGGGACTTTGGTAGGGAGATCCCACAGGAGGTAAGGGGGACGGGGGAGAGGGATCCCACAGGAGGAAGGGGGATTGGGAACAGAGGCCCAACAGCAGGAAGCGGGATGCGGAAGAGAGATACCTCAGGATGAATGTGTATGGAAAAGACAGATCCCACTGGAGGAAGGGGGATGCGGCAGAGAGATCCCACAGGAGGAAGGGGGATGGGGGAGAGAGATCCCACAGGAGGAAGGGGATGGGAAGGGAGATTCCACAAGAGGAAAGGATGAGGGAGTGAGATCCCACAGGATGAATGTGTATGGAAAAGACAGATCCCACAGGAGGAAGGGGGATGGGGGAGAGATATTCCACAGGAGGAAGGAGCATGGGGAAGTGAGATCCGACAGGAAGAGGGGGCAAGGAGCTGAGGACTCACAGGAGGAAGGGGTTAGGAAAGAGTGATCTCTCGGAAGGAAGGGGGATCGGGAAGAGAGATCCCACGAGAGGAAGGGGGATTGGGAACAGAGGCCCAACAGCAGGAAGCAGGATGCTTAAGAGAGATACCTCAGGATACCTCAGGAAAAGACAGATCCCAAAGGAGGAAGGGGGATGTGGAAGAGAGATCCCACAAAAGGAAGGGGGATTGGGGAGAGAGATCCCACAGGAGGAAGGGGGATGCTGAGGAGAGATCCAACAGCAGAAAGGGGGAGTGGAAACAGAGAGCTCAGAGAATGAATGGGGGATGGGAACGTGAGATCCCACAGGTGGTTTGCTACCCGTACCACGTGCTGGTGAGGCTAGAAATAATGCAGCTAAATACGTGGCTGAGGGGATGGTACATGATGGAGGGGTTCATGTTTCTGGACAATTGGGCTTTTTCCAGGGGAGGTGAGACCAGTTCGAATTGGGCAGTTTGCACCTGAACTGGAGGGGAACTAACATCCTTATCGGTAGGCTAGCAAGTTCTGCTCTGGGGGTTTTAAACAAGGTTGCAGGGGGACGGGGCAGAGTTTTAGAGCAGATAGTGATGTGGAGGAGGATAATGGTCATGCGAGGACTGCCTGTTTCGACAGATATCAATGGTTTGTACGTGATAGAAATGTTCTCAGGTGCATCTATTTCGATGCAAGGAGTATTGTGTGTAAGGCAGATGAGTTTAGGGCGTGGATTGACACATGATGATCTTGACATTATTGCTATTAGTAAGACTTGGTTTGCAGGAGGGGCAGGACTGGCAGCTTCATGTTCCGAGGTTATGTTGTTTCAGACGTGATAGAGGGGGAGGGATGAAAGGGGGAGGAGTGGCATTACTAGTCAGGGGAATCTCACAGCTGTGTGCAGACGGGACAGCCCGGAGGGCTCGTCTACAGAGGCCGTATGGGTGGAGCTGAGGAACGGGAAAGCTGTGACCACACTAATAGGGTATTATTGTATACGGCCCAATCGGAGGAGCAAGTCTGTTGAGAGTTAGCACACCAATGTAAGAAACAGAAAGTTGTAATCGTAGGGGATTTTAACTTCCCACATATTGACCTGGACTCCCACTCTGTGAAAGGGTTAGATAGCGTGGAGTTTGTCAAATGTGTTCAGGAAAGTTTTCTAAATCAATACATTGAGGTACCAACAAGAGAGGGTGCAGTACCTGATCTATTAGGGAATCAGACAGGTCAGGTGACAGAAGTATGTGTCAGCGAACATTTTGGGTCCAGTGACCATAATGTCATTAGTTTCAAGATAATTATGGATAAGGATAGGACTGGTCCACCAGTTAAGGTTCTGAATTGGAGAAGGGCCAATTTGGTGGAAATGAGAGAGGATCTGGGAAGAGTGGATTGGGATAAGTTGTTTTCTGGCAATGATGTATTCAGTAAGTGGAGTTACTGAACTGCGCTTACATCCTGAGTTTGCATGTTCCTGCCAGGATTAAAGGCAAAGTTAACAGGGATAGGGAACCTTGTTTTTCAAGGGATATTGGCGATCTGGTTAAGTAGGTGTTTAGCAGGTACAGGCAACAAGGAACAAATGAGATACTTGAAGAGTATAGAGAATGTAAGGGAATACTAAAGAAGGAAATCAGGAAGGCAAAAAGAAGACATGAGGTTGTGTTGGCAGATAATGTGAAGGTAAACTCGAAGGGTTTCTACAAGTATATTAAGAGTAAAAGGATAGTAAAGGACAAAATTGGTCCCCTAGAAGATCAGAGTGGTTGTCTATGTGTGGAGCATCACGAGATGGGGAAGATCTTAAACAGTTTTTTGCGTCAGTGTCTACTTAGAAAACTGGCATAGTGGATATGGAATTAAAGGAAACAAACAGTATTGTCATGGAACGCCGCCAGTGAGTGAGTGGGCCAGTGAAGGAGTGGAAATATGAGGCTTTGACTTGAGAGATTCTGGCAGTTTTGGCAATTGGACTGTGCAAATCAAGACAACCAAGATTTGAATAGCTCAGACTCAACAGAAAGCAGCTGATTGACCAAGCAGTTTGACAAGCTCGAACAAATAAATAGAGGGGTAGCTCAAGCTGAGCGGCCCGTGGAAAGCGGCCAGTGAGTGAGTGGAGATTTGAGGCTTTGACAGGTCTTTACAATGCCTGCTGAGACGGTGATGTGCCTCTCCTGTGAGATGAGGCATTCTTGGAGGAAATCCCCTCTCCCGCAGAGTCACATCTGCCAGAAGTGTAAGCGCTGGGCGATCTGGAAGACCGTGTGAGGAATCCGGAGCCGCAGCTGGATGACCTTCGACTCATAAGGGAGAATGAGGCTGCCATAGATGAGAGCTACAGGGAGGTAGTCACACCTAGGCTGCCGGAAGCAGGTCGTTGGGTGACAGTCCGAGGGGGGAAAGCGAAGGAGAGTAGACAGGTAGTGCAGAGCTCCTCTGTAGCCATTCCCATGAATAATAAGTTTACCGTCCTGGATGCTGTTGGTGAGGACGACCGACCAGGTGTGAGCCACGGTGGCAGGGCCTCTGGCACTGAGTCTGACCCTGTGGTGTAGAAGGGTGGGACGGAGAGGAGGAGAGCTGTCGTCATTGGAGACTCTATAGTCAGGGGAGCAGAGAGGAGATTTTGTGGACGTGAGAAGGAAACCCGCATGGTTTGTTGCCTCCCGGGTACCAGGGTCCGGGTTGTCTCTGACAGGGTGCATGACATCCTGGTACGAGAGGGAAAGCAACAAGAAGTCGTGATACATATTGGTACCAACGACATAGGTAGGAAGAGGGATGAGGTCCTGAAGTGTGAGTTTCGGGAACTAGGCAGAAGGCCGAAGAAGAGGACCTCAAGGGTGGTGTTCTCAGGATTGTTGCCAGTACTACGTGATAGTGAGGGTAAGAATTGGATGAGATGGCAGTTGAATGCGTGGCTGAGGAGTTGCTGCAGGGGACGGGGTTTTAGATTTTTGGACAACTGGGATCTCTTCAGATGGGTCTATTGAGGAATATAGGGTAGCAAGAAAGGAGTTTAAGAAGGGGCTGATAAGAGCAAGAAGGGGGCATGAGAAGGCCTTGGCGAGTAGGGTAAAGGAAAACCCCGAGGCATTCTTCAATTATGTGAGGAACAATAGGATGACAGGAATGATGGTAGGACCGATTAGAGATAAAAGTGGGAAGATGTGCCTGGAGGCTGTGGAAGTGAGCGAGGTTCTCAATGAATACTTCGCTTTGGTATTCACCAATGAAAGGGAACTTGATGACGGTGAGGACAATATGAGTGAGGTTGATGTTCTGGAGCATGTTGATATTAAAGGAGAGGAGCTGTTGGAGTTGTTAAAATACATTAGGACGGATAAGTCCCCGGGGCCTGCCGGAATATTCCCCAGGCTGCTCCACGAGGCAAGGGAAGAGATTGCTGAACCTCTGGCTAGGATCTTTATGTTCTCGTTGTCCAGGGGAATGGTACGGGAGGATTGGAGGGAGGCGAACGCTGTCCCCTTGTTCAAAAAAGGTAGTATGGATAGTCCAGGTAATTATAGATCAGTGAGCCTTACATCTGTGGTGGGAAAGCTGTTGAAAAGGATTCTTAGAGATAGGATCTATGGGCATTCAGAGAATCATGGTCTGATCAGGGACAGTCAGCATGGCTTTGTGAAGGGCAGATCGTGCCTAACAAGCCTGATAGAGTTTTTTGAGGAGGTGACCAGGCTTATAGATGAGGGTAGTGCAGTGGATGTGATCTATAAGGATTTTAGTAAGCATTTGACAAGGTTCCACACGGTAGGCTTATTCAGAAAGTCAGAAGGCATTGGATCCAAGGAAGTTTGGCCAGGTTGATTCAGAATTGGCTTGCATGCAGAAGGCAGATGGTCATGGTGGAGGTAGAACAATCAGATTGGAGGGTTGTGGCTAGTGGAGTCCCGCAAGGATCTGTTCTGGGACCTCTTCTTTTTGTGATTTTTATTAACGACATGGATGTGGGGGTAGAAGGGTGGGTTGGCAAGTTTGCAGACAACACAAAGGTTGGTGGTGTTGTAGACAGTGTAGACGATTGTCGAAGATTGCAGAGAGACATTGATAGGATGCAGAAGTGGGCTGAGAAGTGGCAGATGGAGTTCAACCCAGAGAAGTGTGAGGTGATACACTTCCGAAGGACAAACTGCAAGGCAAAGTACAAAGTAAATGGCAGGATAGTTGGTAGTGTGGAGGAGCAGAGAGATCAGGGGATACATGTCCACAGATCCCTGAAAGTTGCCTCACAGGTAGATCTGGTAGTTAAGAAAGTTTATGGGGTGTTAGCTTTCATAAGTCAAGGGATAGAGTTTTAGAGACGCGATGTAATGATGCAGCTCTATAAAACTCTAGTTAGGCCACACTTGGAGTACTGTGTCCAGTTCTGGTCACCTCGCTATAGGAAGGATGTGGAAGCATTGGAAAGGGTACTGAGGACATTTATCAGGATGCTGCCTGGTTTAGAGAGTATGGATTATGATCAGAGATTAAGGGAGCCAGGGTTTACTCTTTGTAGAGAAGGAGGATGAGAGGAGACATGATTGAGGTGTGCAAGATATTAAGAGGAATAGACAGAGTGGACAGCCAGCGCCTCTTCTCCAGGGCACCACTGCTCAGTACAAGAGGACATGGCTTTAGGGTAAGGGGAGGGAAGTTCAAAGAGGATATTAGAGGAAGATTTTTCACAGAGAGTGGTTGGTGCGTGGAATGCACTGCCTGAGTCAGTTGTGGAGGCAGATACACTAGTGAAGATTAAGAGACAACTAGACAGGCATATGGAGGAATTTAAGGAGGGGGGTTATATGGCAGGCTGGTTTTGAGGGTCGGCACAACATTGTGGGCCGAAGGGCCTGTAATGTGCTGTACTATTCTATGTTTTATGGAACATATAGAGATTAAAGAGGAGGAGGTGCTTACTGCCTTACAGCAAATAAAGGTAAATAAATCCCCCAGGCCTGACATGATCATTTCTCGGACCTTGAGACAGACTAGTGTAGAAATTGCAGGGGTCCTGGCAGAAATATTTAAAATGTATTTTGCCACAAGAGCGGTGCCGGAGGATTGGAGGGTAGCTCGTGTTGTTCCGTTGTTTGAAAAAGTCTCCAAAAGTGCACCAGGTAATTACAGGCCAGTGAGCCTAACATCGGTGTTAGGTAAATTATTGGAAGGTGTTCTGAGAGATCGGATTTACAAGGAGTTGGATAACCAAGGGCTGATTAAGGATAGTCAGCATGGCTTTGTTCATGGCAGATCGTGTTTAATGAATCCTGTAGAGTTTTTCGAGGGGGTTACCAAGAATGCACATGAAGGAATGGCTGTGGATGTTGTCTACATGAACTTTAGTAAGGCTTTTGACAAGATCCCACATGGGAGGTTAGTTCAGAAGGTTCAGACAGTAGGTATCCATGGAAAGGTTGTAGATTGGATTCCAAATTGGCTGTGTGGGAGAAGACAGAGAGTCTTAGTGGATGATTGCTTCTGAGACTGGAGGCCTGTGACTAGTGGTGTGTCTCAGGGATCTGTGTTGGGACTATTGTTGTTTGTTGTCTATATCAATGTACTAGATGATAGTGTGATAAGTTGGATCAGCACGTTTGCTGATGACACTAAGATTGGAGGCGTTGCGGAGAGCGAGGAAGGCTTTCAAAGCTTGCAGAGGGATCTGCACCGACTGGCAACATGGGCCAGAAAATGGCAGATGGAAATGAATGCAGACAAGTGTGAGGTGTTCCATTTTGTAAGGACAAATCAAGGTAGGACATAGACAGTAAAGGGTAGGACACTGAGGAATGCGCAGGAAGAAAGGGATCTGGGAGTTCAGATACATAATTCCCTGAAAGTGGCGTCACTGGGAGACAGGGTTGTAAAGAAGGCTTTTGGCATCCGGGCATTCATAAATCAACGTTGAGTATAGGAGTTGGAAAGTTATGGTGAGGTTGTACAAGACATTGGTGAAGCCAAATTTGGAGTATTGTGTGCAATTCTGGTCACTGAACTATATGACGGATATCAGTAAGACTGAAAGTGTGCAGAAAAGATCTGCGAGGATGTTGCCGGCTCTTCAGGAGTTGAGTTACAAGGAAGGATTGAACAGGTTAAGACTTTATTCCTTGGAGCGCAGAAGAATGAGGGGAGATTTGATAGAAGTTTACACAATTACGAGGGGAATAGACAGGGTAGATGCGAATGGGCTCTTTCCACACAGATTAGGAGAGATAAATTACAAAAGGACTTTGCTTCAGGGTGAAAGGGGAAAGGTTTAGGGGGAACGTCCTCACTCAGAGAGTTGTGAGAATGCGGAACGAGCTGCCATCTGATGTGGAAAAAGCAGACACACTCTTTGGTTTTAAGAATAAATCTGATAGATGCATGGATGGGAGAGGTCTGGAGGGCGATGGACTGGGTGCAGGTCAATGGGACTAGCGGAATAAAGTTTTGGCACAGAGCAGAAGGGCCGAATGGCTTGTTTTCTATGCTGTAGTGTTCTATGATTTTACGATTCTATGAAGGAATATGGGGAGGTCAGTTGCCACAGGAAGAAGGGGGATGGGGAAGAGAGATCCCACAGGTGGAAGGGGGATGGAGAAGTGAGATCCCACAAGCGGAAGGCGGATGTGGAAGTGAGATCCCACAGGAGGAAGGGGGATGGGGTAGAGAGATCCGACAGGAGGTAAGGGGATGGGGAAGATAGATCCCACAGGAGGAAAGCGGAATGGGAAGGGATACCACTGGAGGGAAGGGAATGGGGAAGAGAGAACCTTCAGGAGGAAGGGGGATGGGGAAGAGAGAACCCATAGGAGGATGGGGGATGGGGAAAAGAGATCTGACAGGAGGAAGGGGGATGTGGAAGATAGATCCCACAGGATGAAATGGGAATGGGAAGGGATACCACTGGAGGGAAGGGGATGGGGAAGAGAGAACCTAGAGGTGGAAGGGGGATGGGGAAGAGAGAACCCATAGGAGGATGGGGGATGGGGAAAAGAGATCTGAGAGGAGGAAGGGGGATGAGGCAGAGAGATCCCACAGGAGGAAGGGGGATTGGAAGAGAGATCCGAAAGGAGGAAGGGGAATTTTTGTACGCGTGTGTTGTGTCTGAACAGAGACCCAGAGGAGATGCGGCCTTGCTCTCTGTGTATCTGGTAGTGAGCAAAGTCACAAACAGGAAAGGGCAGGGGAGGGCAATCTCACAATGGTATTTCTTTCCTTCTCACTGGGACAGTCTGCAGACGGCCTCTTGTCCCTCACCGGGAAGGGGGTGTGAATCTTTGACCCATCTGCTGCAGTCAGTGTCGGTCTGGGTGTCAGTAACAGTGAGAAGGAACATTGTCAATGGACGTGTCACAGGCAGCAGGAAACACGGCCATTCCTGTGATTTACTACCATTAAACCAATGGTCGTTGTTCACTGATCTGATGAAGTCTCCAACATCCCTTCACAAGGAGCCACAGAACCCTCCTGTCCTTGGGGAATTACTGACCGATCCCCTGGGCATTTGTCACAATTCTTCACAATCTGATTTATCACAGTTTATCCGAAATCCATTTACATTGAAATGACACAATAGAACAGTTTCACAGTTCCGAGTGAGAGATAAATCAAGTTACCTCAACACCTGGCACTTGTGCAGCCCGGGTCCCAGCCGCTGGATTCCTTCACACTGAATGTGGCAGTTCTCCAGGTCGAGGTGTTTTATTGTATCACAGAATCCGATGGCATGAGACAGGACCGCGCAGTCAATCGGGGTCAGTGTCAATCTACTGAATGAAAGTGTTTCCACAGATCCCAGTGCGTCCTGAGCCAGTCCACGATTCTGAGACTCAAACAGGTAGTGCAATGTGTTCAGGAGGCTCCTTTTACCAGCTTCACTCTCTGTGTTTCCACTCTGACGTTTAACCTCCTCCTTCACCCAGTCAATCACCCGGCAGGTTGTTTCATGAGGAAATGGACCCAGAATCTCCACCAGGCCCCGAGCTGTCATTGGAGAGGAGAGACCAGCAACAAAACGGAGAAATACCTCAAATCGCCCATCTGTCGTGTTGTGGGTTTCAGTGAGGAGTTTCTTAATATCTCTGCCATCTGGGATCAGGAATTGTGTCACTGCAGCTACAAACTCTTGGATGGTGAGGTGTGGGAATGTGTACACCACGCTCTGGGCAGAATCCTCTCTCTCCAAAAGCTCCATCAGGAACCCGGACAGGAACTGGGAAGGCTGAAGATTGTACTTGATCAAATCTCCATCTGTAAACACAATCTTCTTCTCGGACACTCCTCTGAAGGCCATCTGACCAACCCTGAGTAACACATCACGGGGTCTCTCAATCTCACGGCCGTGGTTTTTCAGGATGTTGTAAATATAGTAGGAGTACAGTTGGGTGATAGTCTTGGGAACTCGCTGTGGGTCCCTGACTCTTTGTGTGAAGAAGGGGCCCAGTGCCAGAGCGAGGATCCAGCAGTAGGAGGGGTTGTAGCTCATGGTGTACAGGATCTCGTTCTCCTTCACGTGTTTGAAAACAGCTTCGGCCACCGTCTGATCTTCAAAATGTCTGATGAAATATTCCTTCCGTTCCTCACCAACAAATCCCAGGATTTCAGCCCGGACACTGATATCCGCCTTTTCCAATAAATGTAACGCAGTGGGGCGGGTGGTCACCAGCACTGAACACCCTGGGAGCAGCTTGCCCTGGATTAAACTGTACACAATGTCCGACACTTCACACCACCACTCGGGATCTGGGCACTGGTGCTTTTGTTCTGTATCTCTCCGACTGTCCGCAAAATCGATTTTGTGTTTGAATTCATCTAAACCATCGAATATAAACAGCAATCCCTCTGGGTTCTTCCAGACTTCTCTCAGGATATTCCCAAAGTAAGGATACTGATCCAGAATCAGTTCCTTCAGGTTTATTCGACAGTCAATACTGTTTAAATCTCGGAATTTGAAACTGAAGACAAACTGGAACTGTTGATATATTTTCCCCATGGCCCAGTCATAAACAATCTTTTGTACCATCGTTGTTTTCCCGATCCCCGGGACTCCGGCCACTGCTGCTGAACTCCCAGATTTGGATTTACTCCGGGAAAAGCTGCTGTGGAATAACTGATCAGTACGGATTTTTTCCAGCTGTCTGCGGAGTTGTTTCTCTCTATAATGCTCATGGTCTCTGCCTCTTGCCAGCAGCTCATGTTCCACCAGTGTCCGATCTCGAACAGTAGAAATGACCGTGAGCTCAGCGTATCGATCAGCCAGCTGGAAAACCTTCACCTTCTCCGTCATCAGGATCGTGTTCACTCTCAGTGTTTCAGTTCGTGTCCGCAGAGTCTCCTTGTGTTTCTGTTGAACATCTTCCATGGGAACAGAGAACATATTCAAAACGTTAAACGGCTCATCTGACAAAGAACTTTATAACGGTATTTCAGCATTCAGTGTTTGAGATTACATGAATAAATTCAATGCTTCCATGGATATTAGAACAGAAAGTAAAATTCTGTTCGCAGGCACAGAATTGACAGCAATGGATGTCCCTGAAATTGTCCAATCCTCATGTTCCGGTTCTAGTTATTTGTGAAGGTGAACATTCCCCTGATTGCACTTTCTGAGGAAGCTTAAACAAGCATCACTCCCCACTAACATCTTAACTATGTTCTACAGAGGCGTGGTTGAGAGTGTGCTGACCTTTTGCATCACAACCTGGTACTCCAGCTGCAGTGCTGCCGACAAAAAAGCCTTGCAGGGGGTGGTTAGGGGAGCAGAGAAGGTTATTGGGGTCTCCCTACCTTCTTCCAAGACCTCTTTCAACGTCGATGCCTCCAGAAGTCACGGTACATAATTAAAAACCCCTCACACCTCTCCATGAACTGTTTGTTCATCTGCCATCAGGTAAATGTTACAGGAGCATCAAAACTAAAACCACAAGGCTACTAAACAGCTTCCTCCCACAGGCAGTCAGACTGCTAAATAGCTGCTCTATCTGACTCTGCTTTCTACACTTTTAACTTGCACCGGACACCTATAACTTGATTTAAAGCAACATGTGGCTGTTGTGTTTTATTTTTTATTGTTGTGTTTATTATTTAGTGTTGCGTTTGTTATGTTATGATTGCACTGCTCCTGGGAACCGCTGTCTCATTCTACCCTGCAGAGCTGATGTACGGTTGGAACGACAATAAAGTTTTTGAATCTTGAATATCCTATTGCAATCCTGACTGCACCTCCCATTACAACAACATTTCACTATATTTAAAGCATTGTTTGACTCATTAACAGACGATGTTAATGTTGATCTGTTGTGGAACTATGGAGAGCAGGTCACTGTGCATTTTGGCAAGGCTGCACACTGGGGAGTCACAGGTGTCCACTGCTCGCATTAAAACAGGAGCAGAATATGCGGGAAATACTCAAGTTGGGCAGCATCTGGGGGAGAATCACAGTGAAGTTGCGGATCAATAACCCATCGGAATGACAGAGATGAAAATGGGTAGTTTTCAATCGCAGTGATGGAGGATTGGTGGAAAGATGGAATCTCTGTTAATGGAAGAAGCCACAAGGGTCTGTCTCAGTGAAGTACATCGTGTCTGTGTGAGAGGGTGGTGAAGTCTTGGCAACTCTACTCATCAGTCTTGCTGTGGGGGTGTGGGGCGCTGTCTTAGGAGGCCTCTGTCTGTCAGAGTCAACCATGGATGTCCTGCCCCTGCAAGCCGGGACACTCCGATATGGAGAGGAAGCTTCTGCCGATGTAGCAAGCTCCCTCTCTCCATGCATCTGATGTGCACAAAGGAACAGCAGAGACTGACACAGCTTGGCACCAGAGGTGTCACAGGAGATGCCAGTCTGCGTTGAACACCATTTAACACTGATTCAGGGACTCCAGCTCCAGGCTTTTCCCACTGGGTTTACTCCCAAACTCTTCCCCATGAGGGGTTACAGTTACAAGGCAGTGGAGTTTTGAGATCAGAGTTTTCTTGTTCCTGGGTGAGCTGTCAATCACAGCCGACAAGCCCCATCTGCCCAAAGTGACTGGTTGTAAGGCACCAGTAACCCACCTCTGCCCCTTCTCCTGTCAGAAGAAACGCTTCCACCGGGATTAGTGGCTAAACCGCACGTGAAGGCCAGGAGCTGGACAGAGGCTACTCGCCACTGGGAGCATTTAATAGGTCGTGGCAGCTCATCCGCACTGTCACCCCCCTCCCCCCCGGTTATAACAATCTTAAGCAACCGAGGGGCGATGTATTATTGACAATGAATCGGTAAATTGGTTTATTATTGTGACATGCACCACTGTAAAATGGAAAACTTTTCTGCATACGATCCAAATAGATCATTACATCACATCGGTGCAATGAGGTTGTACAAGGAATAATGGAACAGAATAGTTCAGGGAAACAGTGTTTCAGTTGCCGAGAAAATGCAGTGCAGGCAGATGATAAGGTAGAAGGCCAAAGGATCATTGGGAGGTCAGCGTTGAGTTTTTTTGGGGCTATGTTCCTAAACTGTAGAATTCAACAGCTTAAACTACAGTACTGTGCAGAAGTCTGAGGTGTATATTAGGACTGACACATTCTGTCTTTTGTTTTCTAGTTTGCACTTTATCCCGTTGTGATGCGGTTTGAATGGCATCGTCTGGATGAAAGGTGCTTTATAAATAAGTCATTATTATTATTATTATTATTATTATTATTATCTTAGCCTAAACTGGTAAAACTTGAGGTACAGGCATAGCCAAGCATACACATGTCTCAATTCATAGGAGATTTCAGACTATTCTCGTGGTGTATAGTGTTATGGCTTTTCGAAGATTTACACGAGTATCGCCGTGTGGGCCTAATTTATTAATACTATTCTGTAAAGCCTTTAGGATGATACCAGTTATCGATATTACGATTGGGATAAATAATACCCTGTTCGTGTTCCATAGTCTTTCATTTTGCCCTTTCAATTCAATATATTTCTGGTATATTTTTTTTTACTAATTCATTTCTGTAAGTTATGTGTGTTTGGAATGGCTATATATATTTAAAAGGTTGCTTTTGCTTGTTTATCCTGTAAAATTACATCCGAACACAGATCATATATTATCCTATCTGAAATAATGATCGGATGCAGTGTGATATGAAGGACTCTAACTCCAAAAGTGGAAGAGGCTTGTATATTTAGTAAATTATGGGGTTTCTCATCAGTTGTAGTTTAAGCAATGTTTTTGTGAATGTTGTTCGCCATTTTATTTTGCTTGTGCAAGTAATGAGATTCAGTTCAACTGCAGGATCTTTTAAAGTCGGATTGTTTGTAGTTTCTCTTATAATTTTCAGCATATATCGTCTTGGACCTATTAGTCGTTTATTCTGTATTATTGATAACTACATGTGTCAACAACCTTGTCCTGTATTGCTACAATGATCCCTTCTGTTTCTGGGAAGAAGTCTCCAAATCTGAGACAGGAGCTCGACGCTTCCTTGTCGACGTCTATGTCAATGGAGCTAATTGTGGATTTCAGAAAAGGCAAGATGAGGGAACACAACACACCAGTCCTCACAGAGGGATCTGATGTGGAAAGAGTGAGCAATTCCAAATTCCTGGCTGTCAATATCTCCGAGTATCTAACCTGGACCCAATATATCGATGAAGCTACAGAGAAGGCACAACAGTGGCAATATTTCATCAGGAGTTTTCAACATCACTTGAATATTTCTACAGGTGTAACTTGCAGAGCATTGTAACTGTCTGCATCACCGTCTGGTTCACGAGGAACGGAGTAAGGTGCACACTCAACGATTCAGGAGCAACTTCTCCTCTACCATGCAGCTTCTGAATGGACATTGAACCCATCGATACTGCCTCACTAATCTCTTTTTAAATTTCTATTTCTGCACTACTTATTTAGTTTAATATTTCATATAATCACACAGACATGCACAGCTATATATGTTCAACTTCCAGGCCCTGAAGCCACTTCGCTGCTCAGCCAGATCCACCGTCTGACAGGCCACATGTCTCGCATGGACAACTCCAGGTTACCGAAAGCAGTACACTACGGAGAACTCTCTCAGGGCAAGATAGATCGTGGTGCCCCGCGCACGAGGTACAAGGGCCAAATTAAGCAGAGGCTCTCTCAGGCAAATATGGAGGTCAACGAGTGGCAGCCGCTGATCCACGGAAAAGCCAAGAATTTTGAGGAACCCAGAAGAGCTACTGCTGAAAAGAAGAGGGGATACAAGAAGATTCCAACAACCCAAGCGCCTGCATCCCAGCTGTCCCTCTGTCCCAACTGCTCCCGAGTCCACAGATTCGGAATTGGCCCCTACCGTCACCAACAATCGTATCGTCATCCAGTACCACCAACCCCCACTCACAGAGACACACACACACACACACACACACACACACACACACACACACACACACACACACACACACACACACACACCACACACACACACACTCACACACACACACACAGACACACACACCACACACACACACACACACACAGACACACACACACACACACACACACACACATACACACACACACACACACACACACACACACACACACACACACACACACACACACCTATTTGGGAAGAGAACAGGATTTCGGGTATGCTTCATGATCATTAATGCTTGGTGGAACCCCGGAATGTCCATGCCCTCAAACCCTTTTGTTCCCCGGATCTGGAGTACCTGGTGCTGCTGTGTAAACCTTTCCGGCTGCCAATGGAGTTCCCGGCTGTTATTATCACAGCTGTGTAATAACAACATCCCCCATTTCTGTGTTATTGTCACAGAGGGGAGATGATTTCCTTCAGAAATCGGTCAGGACTGCCCAAACCACAATATTTGCATCAACAGTTCCGTGTGAACAGCACTTGCCGTGTGACCGACTGCTTACATTGCCGGTGATCAGCAGGAGCTCAAGAAATTCAGCTCCGATCTGTGCAAAGTCATCCAGGCAGCGAAACGACAATACAGAGATCGTATTCAGGCACAGCTCTCCACCAACAACACACACAGCTTATGGCAAGCTCTGCACCCCAATGCAGACTTCAGAGCTAAGTGCAGTGGTGCTGCCAACATCGCTGCCTGTCTCCCAGAGGATCTAAGTCTCTTTACGCTCGGTTCGATATCGCCAACACTGAGACCCCGGGGAGAGCCGACAAAGCGACCTGCACACACACACACACACACACCACACACCACACACACACACACACACACACACACACACACACAGACACACACACACAGACACAAGCACACACACACACACACACACACACACACACACACACACAGACACTCAGACACACACTCACACACACACACACACACAGACACACACAGACACACACACACACACACAGACACACACAGACACACACACACACACACGCACACACACACACACACACACACACACCCTATTTGGGAAGAGAACAGGATTTAGGGTATGTTTCATGATCATTAATGCTTGGTGGAACCCCGGAATGTCCATGCCCTCAAACCCTTTTGTTCCCCGGATCTGGAGTACCTGGTGCTGTTGTGTAAACCTTTCCGGCTGTCAATGGAGTTCCCGGCTGTTATTATCACAGCTGTGTAATAACAACATCCCCCATTTGTGTGTTATTGTCACAGAGGGGAGATGATTTCCTTCAGAAATCGGTCAGGACTGCCCAAACCACAAAATTTGTATCAACAGTTCCGTGTGAACAGCACTTGCCGTGTGACCGACTGCTTACATTGACGGTGATCAGCAGGAGCTCACGAAATTCAGCTCCGATCTGTGCAAAGTCATCCAGGTAGCGAAACGACAATACAGAGATCGTATTCAGGCACAGCTCTCCACCAACAACACACACAGCTTATGGCAAGCTCTGCACCCCAATGCAGACTTCAGAGCTAAGTGCAATGGTGCTGCCAACATCGCTGCCTGTCTCCCAGAGGATCTAAGTCTCTTTACGCTCGGTTCGATATCGCCAACACTGAGACCCCGGGGAGAGCCGACAAAGCGACCTGCACATTGGTCATCTCTGAGGCTGAGGTTCGCAGGTGTTTCCAACGAGTGGACAGTCGCAAGCCTGCGGGACCGGACGGCGTCCCAGGGCGGGTACTCAGGATGCGCGCGGCACAACTGGCAGGTGTATCTACGGATATTTTTAATCTCACCCTCTCCCAGTGTAGAGTTCCCTCCTGCTTCAAATCATCCACCATTGTTCCTGTACCTAAAACGACTAAGGCAACATGTCTGAACGTCTGGCGTCCTGTCGCACTCACCTCAATAATAAGCAAATGCTTTGAGAGACTGGTCAAGGACTACATCTGCAGCTTGTTACCACCCACACTGGACCCCCTACAATTCACCTACCGACACAACCGATCAACAGATGACACAACAGCCACTGCTCTGCACACCTCCTTAAACATCTGGAGAAGAGGGATGCTTGTGTGAGAATGATGTTATTAGACTACAGTTCAGCATTCAATACCATCATTCCCTCCAGGCTTGACAAGAAGCTCAGAGACCTCGGACTTCACCCTGCCTTGTGCAGCTGGGTCCTGGACTTCCTGTCAGATCACCGGCAAGTGGTAAGAGTGGGCTCCCACACCTCTGCCCCTCTGACCCTCAAAACAGGAGCCCCTCAGGGCTGTGTCCAAAGCTCCCTCCTTTACTCTCTGTATGCGCATGACTGTGTCGCTACCCACAGCTCCAAACTGCTAATTAAATTTGCTGAGGATACTATATTTATTGGCCAAATCTCAAATAATAACGAGGCAGCCTACACAGAAGAAGTCACCACCCCGACAAGAAAACAACTTCTCCCTCAATGTCGCAAAAACAAAGGAGCTGGATGCAATGTCGCAAAGACAAGAGGAATGGAGACGGGCCAACCCCTATTGACATCAATGGATCTGGGGATGAGAGAGTGAACAGCTTCAAGTTCCTCGGCATTCACATCACTGAGGACCTCACGTGGTCTGTACTCATCAACTGTGTGGTGAAAAAGGGCACAACAGCACCTCTTTCACCTCAGATAGAACCATAGAACATTACAGCACAGAAACAGGCATTTTCGTCCTTCTTGGCTGTGCCGAACCATTTTTCTGCCTAGTCCCACTGACCTGCACCTGGACGATATCTCTCCAGACCCCTCTCATCCATATACCTGTCCAGGTTTTCCTTAAATGTCAAAGTGATCCCGTATTCACCACTCCATCTGACAGCTCATTCCACACTCCCAACACTCTCTGTGTGAAGCAGCTCCCCCCTTAATGTTCCCTTTAAATGTTTCCCCTTTCACCCTTAACCCATGACCTCTGATTTCTTTTCTCCCCTAGCCTCAGTGGAAAAAGTCAGCTTGTATTCTCTCTATCTGTACCCATCATAATTTTATACACCTCTATCAAATTACCTCCCATTCTCCTACATGCCAGGGAATAAAGTCCTAACCTATTCAAACTTTCCCTGTAACTCTGTTTCTCAAGTCCAGGCAACATCTTTGTAAACCTTCTCCGCACTCTTTCAACATTATTAATATCTTTCCTGTAATTAGGTGACCAAAACTGCATACATTACTCCACATTCGGTCTCACCAATGTCTTATACAACCTCACCATTACATTCCAACTCTTGTACTCAGTACTTTGATTTATGATTTATGATTTATAAAGCTCTCTTTATGACCCTATCTACTTGTGACGCCACTTTTAGGAAATTATGTATCTATACTCCCAGATCCCTCTGTTCTACTGCCCTCCTCAGTGTCCTACCATTTACCTTCTATGTTCTAACTTGGTTTGAGCTTCCGAAGTGCAATACCTCACACTTGTCCGCATTAAACTCCAACTGCGGTTTTCCAGTCAATTTCTCCAACTGGTCCAAATCCCTCTGCAAGCTTTGAAAACCTTCCTCATCGTCCACTACACCTCCAATCTTTGTATCATCAGCAAATTTGCTGATCCAATTTGCCACATTCTCATCCATATCATTGAGATAGATGACAAATAACTGGACCAAGCACTGATCCCCGTGACACATCACTAGTCACAGGCCTCCACTCAGAGTAGCAATCCACCACTACCACTGTCTGGCTTCTTCCATTGAGCCAATGGCTAATCCAATTTACTACCTCTCCATGTATACCTAGCGACTGAATCTTCCTAACTAACCTCCCATGCGGGACCTTATCAAAGGCTTTACTGAAGTCCATGTATACAACATCCACTGCCTTCCCTTCATCCACTTTCCTGGTAACTTCCTCGAAAAACTCTAATAGATTGGTTAACCATGATCTACCACGCACAAGGGCATACTGACTTTTTCTAATAAGTCCCTGTCTATCCAAATACCTGGAGACCCTATCTCTTAGTATTCCTTCCATTAATTTACCTACTACCGATGTCAAACTTACCAGCCTATAATTTCACGGCTTACTTTTTGAGCCTTTTTTAAACAACGGAACTACATGAGCTATCCTCCAATCCTCTGGCACTCGATCCGTGGATATCGACATCAGGTCATGCGGATTTATCTACTCTGATTTGCCGCAAGCACCTCCTCTTATTTAATCTGTATAAGTTCCATAACCTCCCTACTTGTTTGCCGTGTTTCCATAGACTCCATTCCATTTTCCTTAGTAAATACAGATGCAAAAAACCCATTTAACATCTCTCCCATTTCTTTTGGTTCCATACATAGCCGACCACTCTGATCTTCAAGAGGATCAATTTTATATCTTATTATCCTTTTGCTCTTAACATACCTGTAGTTCTTAAAATTATCCTTCACCCTGACTGCCAAAGAAACCTCATGTCCTCTTTTAGCCCTCCTGATTTCTTTCTTAAGTATTTTCTTACTCTTTTTATACTCCTCAAGCATCTTATTTCCTCCTTGTTGCGTATACATGTTATACATCTCTCTCTTCTTTATCACAGTTCCAATATCCCTCGATAGCCAAGGCTCCTTATTCTTATTCATTTTGTCTTCAACCCTGACAGGAACATACAAACTCTGCACTCTCAAAATTTCTCCTTTGAAGGTCTCCCACTTACCAATCACAATCACAACCTGTCCCAATCTACGATTTTTAGATCCCTTCTCATTTCTTCAAATTTGGCCCTTTTCAGGTTTAGAACGTCAAGCCGAGGACCAGATCTATCTTTATCCATGATCAAGTTGAAACTAATGACGTTATGATCACTGGAACGAATGTGCTCCCCTACGCACACTTCCGTCACCTGCCCTAACCCATTTCCTAATAGGAGATCTAATATTGCATCTTCCCTCGTTGGTACATCTATATATTGTTTTAGAAAACGTTCCTGAACACATTTTACAAACTCTAACCCATCTAGACGTTTAACAGTATGGGAGTCCCAATACTTGTGTGGAAAATTAAAATTTCTGTCTCCTGCAGTTGTCTGTTATCTCTCTGCAGATTTGCTCCTCCAATTCTCTCTGACTATTGGGTAGCCCATAATACAACCCTATTAATGTGGTCATACCTGCCTGTTTCTCAACTCCACCCATATGGCCTCAGTAGACAAGCCATCTAATCTGTCCTGCTGAATCACTGCTGTAATATTTTCCCACCACTCACCCTTCATCCCTCTGTCTCTATCACGTCTGAAACATCAGAACCCTGGAACACTGAGCTGCCAGTCCTGCCCCTCCTGTAGCCAAGTTTCAGTAATGGCTATGATGTCATAACTCCATGTGTCAATCCAGGCCCTCAGCTCGTCTGCCTTTCCCACAACACTCCACGCTTTGAAATATACACACCTCAGAAGATTATTACCAACACACACAACCTTGCTATTTGTGACTTTGCATGAACTACCAACATCATTTATTTTTACCCCCGTTCCACTATCGACTCTGGCACTCTAGTTCCCATCTAGTTTAAACCCTCCCCAATAAAACTAGCAAACCTCCCTGCAAGTATATTGGTGTCCTTGTAGTTCAGGTGTAACCCGTCTCTCTTGTACAGGTCCCACCTGTAGCTGAAGTGGTCCCGATGATCTAGAAATCTGAAACCATGCCCCCTACACCAGTTTCTCAGCCACGTGTTCATCTGCCAGAGCATCGCACTCTTACCCTCACTGGCACGTGATCCAGGCAGCAATCCGAAGATTACTACCCTCTATCTCCTGTTTTTCAATTTCCTACCAAGCTCTCTGTCCTCACTCTTCAGGACATCCTGACTCTTTCTACCTATGTCATTGGTAACGATGTGTACCACGACATCTGGCTGATCACCCTCCCACCTCAGAATGCTATGCACGCGATCAGAGATATCCCTGACCATGGCACCCTGGAGGCAACAAACCATCCGGGAGTCTCTGTCACAACCACAGTATCTCCTGTCTGTACCCCTGACTCTGGAATCCCCTATCACTACCGCTCTCCTCTTCCTCCTCCCTCCGTTCTGCACTGTAGAACCAGACTCAGTGCCAGAGATCCGGCTGCCGCAGCTTGTCCCAGGTAAGCCATCCTCCCACCCTCCAACAGTATCCAAATTGGTATACATATTTTGGAGTGGAATGGCCACAAAAGAACCCTGCATTAACTGCCCTTCCCCCTTCACTCAACTGACGGTAATCCAATTACCTGTGCCCTGTTCCTTAGGTGTAACTACCTCCTGGAAGCTACTATCTATAACCTGCTCAGTCTCCCGAATGACCCGGAGGTCATCCAGCTCCTGCTCCAGTTCCCTAACGCTATGTTAGGAGCTGCAGCTGGATGCACTTCTTGCAGGTATCATTGTCAGGGACACTGGAGGTCTCCCTGACTTCCCACATCCTGCAAGAGGAGCATTCCGACATCCTGCCTGGCATATTCTCTCATCTGAACAAAAAAAAACAGAAAAACAGTTCGGTGAGATGGTTGAGGACGTTGGGATGGGCCCCTAAATGCAAACGATTTTCTATAAGGGCACCATTTTGTGTATCCTGACTGGCTGCATCACTGCCTGATATGGGAACTGTACTTCTCTCAATTGCAGTACTCTGCAGAGAGTGGTGCGGACAGCCCAGTGCATCTGTAGATGTGAACCTCCTACTACTAAGGTCATTTCGGACGGGGTAAAAAGGGCCCGAAGGATCATTCTGGACCCAAGTCTCACCAAGCACAAACTGTTCCAGCTGCTACCATTCGGGAAATGGTACCACAGCTTAATAGCCAGGACCAACAGGCTCCGGTACAGCTTCTTCCACCAGGCCATCAGACTGATTAATTCACGCTGATACAATTCTATTTCCACAATTGTGTACATAAATACAGACTCACTGCACACACTTTACTGTAATCGTGCTGATGGCGCAGAAAAACAACTTTCACGACATGTGTCCATGATATTAACCCTGATCCTGAAAATTTTTATCTGGCTGCTGTCTCATTTTTTTTAGATCTGTTATTCATCATCCTCATACTGTCCTCGTTGATATCAATCCAAGTGCACTCCAGTGCACATGGTGTTTTCCAGAAATTGTTATTTAAATTCTTATTTTTTTGCATATTTTCCAGATCTGTTTCAGAGCAGGATAATTTACCAAAATTACACATCAAAATGGGCACAGTGAGTGTTTACTACCTTCATTATATTTTTACTGTTCAGCTCTGTTAGGCAGATTTTCTTGATCCTTGATGTAAATTCAAAGTTTGTTCAGCCAAGCAGTAAATTCAGATTTTCTTCAGCCTTGAAGTAAATTTTGTTGGAAGGTTTTCCTTTATCACACGATGATCTATTTTCTTTGCTTATTGATATCCTAAATATCCGTTTCATATTCTGTTGCATTGCATCCCGATGCTCTGTTTGATATTCTACCGGCTCTATTGCACCTTTCTTTATGTTTAATCATGTTCTGTACTTTCCTAGTCTGAAGTTCATGCTTATATATTTGGAAATTAGTTCCAGTATTTGAAATGTTTGTTTCAGCTTTACTGATGCAAGAGCAAATAATTTCAAATCCTCAATGTATAGCTGTGTCAAGGTAAAATTTGTATTTTTTTCTGATTAGATACCTGATTTTTGTCTGTTTCAGTAAATTATGAGTGGGCTTAAAACCAGACAAAACCACAGTGGGCTCAGTGAGTCGCTCTGGAAAATCCCTCCATTTATTTTGATAGTGGTCGTTGTTCCTCTCTGGTTGTTACTAGCACGATTATTTTACGCGAATGCTTCATCAGTTCTAGAAATTTCACAAGCATTGTATGAATTTTATATATATTTGGAACTTCTCTTAAACACACGAGGAACAGAACCAGATGTGTTTTTTTTATTGACAATATAACACTGTAAGTTTTCTGCTTTCCACAGTGTTTGAAATAGAATTACATAATCTGTTATCTGTTGTTCAAACCCAAACGGTATTCTGTCTGCTCTCCTGTGAGTATATTGTGATTATCGAAGTTGTTATCTGAGTTGTTATTAGTTATGAGATGTACGATGCTATCATTTTAGATATAAAATTGTCTTATTATTGTTAAGAGCCAATAATAACATAGTAGGTGACCATTTAGCAGTCTTATAAATGCAGAAAAAAGCTGTCTTTGAGGCTGGTGGTATATACCTTCAGCCTTTTATATGTTCTCCCCCATGGGAGTATGACAGAGAGGATGAATGAGGTGGTTTGGGGTTCAGTAGCAAGGCTTTGGTTCGGGTTTGTGTCTTGCCAGCTTGATTGAGCTCCTCCAGGAGGTGACAAAGGTGATGGATGCAGTTACACATGGATATTGTCTACTTGTATATTGGTAGAGTGTTTGACAAAGTTCCACATGGGAGGCTCATACAGAATATTAACATGCTTGAGAACTGTGGGGAATTGTCCTGGCTGCCGGGGACACAAACTGGGAGAAATTTCTTGGCAGCCGGGTGGTGAATCTGTGAAGTTATTGTCATAGACGGCTGAGTGAGACACTTGATTGAATATATTTAACATGCAGCTCGATATGTTCCTGATTATGAAGAATGTCAACGTTTACTGGGAAAATGGGGTAGAGAGGAATTGAAGAGTAAATTCACTGAGCCGAATGGCTTAGTTCTGCTACTAGGTCTTATGGTTTTAGTGAACATCTGGAGTCTTGTGTTCACTTCTGATTGTCCAGCTCTTGGAAGGATTGGAGAGGGTGAAGAACAGGTTCATCAGGATCTTGCCTGGAGTCGGTGACATGTGCTACAAGTAGAAGTTCGATAAACTTGGTTTGTTTATTCTGGAGTTAAAATAGAGATCTGACAGAGGTGTACAAGTTTGAGAGATGAGAGTTTGGTCGACAGCCTATATTTTGTTGTTTTATTTTTACATATGACTGGTGTCTGGTACCAGAGGGCATTTGGTTAAGGTGAGATGGGGTAAATTTACAGCAATTGTGGGTAGTTTTTTAACATAGTTGTGGGTGCCTGGAATTTACTGTCTGAGTCAACATGGCTTTGTGAAGGGAAGGTCGTGCCTCACGAGGCTAATTGAGTTTTTTGAAGAGGTAACAAAAAGCAATTGATGAAGGTACGGTAGTAAATGTGGTCGACATGGAGACACTCACGAGAGACTCATCCAGAAAGTCATGAGGCACGGGATAGGTGGAACCTTGGCTGTTTGGATAAATAATTGGCTTACAGGAAAAAAGCAGAGGGTAGTAGTGGAAGGAAAGTATTCTGCCTGGAGGTCTGTGACTAGTGGAGTGCCGCAGGGATCTGTCCTGGAGCCCCTGCTATTTGTGATTTTTATAAATGACCTGGATGTAGAGGAGGAAGAATGGGTGAGTAAATTTGTGGATGACATGGAGGAGTTGTGGATGGAGCTATAGGTTGTCGAAGGTTACAAGCGGATATAGACGGTGCAGATTTGGGCAGAAAAGTGGCAGATAGGGTTCAATCCGGATAAGTGTGAGGTGATGCATTTTGGAAGGACAAACCAGAATGCTGAGTACAAGTTTAATCGTTGGTTACAAGAGTGTGGATGAACAGAGGGAGCTTGGTGTTCAAATCCATACATCCCTTAAGGTCGCTGCACGGATTGATAGGATAGTTAAGAAGGGCGATGGGATGCTAAGCTTCATTAATAGGGAGATTGAGTTCAAGTGTGGAGAGGCAAAGTTGCAGATCTACAACTCTCTGGTGAGACCGCACTTAGAGTATTGTGTTCAATTCCAGTCACCTCATTATAGGAAGGATGTGGAAGTCATGCCGAGGGTGCAGAGGAGATTTACCAGGATGTTGCCTGGTTTGGAGAACAAGTCATGTGAAGCAAGGTTAGCAGAGCTGGGACTTTTCTCTTTGGAGCGCAGAAGGATGAGAGAGCACTTGATAGAGGTCTAAAAAACTAATAAGAGGCATAGATAGGGTGGATTGCTAGTACCTGTTTCCCAGGTCACCAACAGCAAACACTAGAGGGCGTATGTACAAAGTTAATGGAGGGAAGTTTAGGGGAGACATCAGGGGTAAGTTTTTTACAAAGGTTTGTGGGTGCCTGGAACAACTTGCCAGGGATGGTGGCGGAAGCTAAAACATTAAGGGTATTTAAGAACCTCTTGGACAGGCACATGAATGAAAGAAAAATAGAGGGTCACGGGGTAGTGTGGGTTTAGTACTCTTTTTAAAGGAATACATGGGTCGGCACAACATCCAGGGCGGAAGAGCCTGTACTGTGCTGTAGTATTCTAGTGTCTAGAGTCTAGTGACTAGGGTCATGTCGGAGGCATCTATGTTATAGATGCTTCCAGTTATACATGAATGTGCAGGAAATGCAAGGAAATGGTCAATAATATAAGAAAGGATACCAAAGTATTTTTTTTCTTTCCCGGATATTTAAAGAGTGAAAAAAGGGAGAGGGTCAATATCGGACCACTAGAAACTGTTGTTGTAGTTGCAGTAACGGGTGAAAAGGAAAATGCCAGACAAACTCTGTGCAAGTCACTGGCAGAATTCCAAAATGTAAAGAACATCAGCGAACGGAATTGCGTGTAGTGCTATTACAAAGGAAAAGGGGCTTGGAAGATGAAAGGTCTGAAGATAGAAATGTCACCTGGACTGGGTCATACAGTGTATCAGGAGCCTGCCTGGGGTGTGCGGGGATTCCCAGAGCGTGAGGACCTGCAGTGAAGGCTTCAGCAGAACCAGCAGCTGGATTAATAGAAAAGTATATTGTAGAATATTCAGGCTGCAAAGAGACACTCGTTGAACTGTTACTTAAATCCAGAGATCAGCGAATGATTAACGGCGAATTTTGATTCCCAGGTTTTGCCAAGTCACAGACTAACACTTGAGATGTGGTTTGAACTGTGCATTTGATCACTCACCTATCAGCTGAGTGGGTAATTCAGATAAACCTTGGGCGATGTTCATGTATTCCTGTGGATCAGGACCTGTTTAAATATGAAAAAAAAATCCATGGAAACAGAGCTAAAATAATTAAAATAACTAAAATGTTTATCTCAATGTGCCTTTGTGTTCAGAGCGTGGTTTTAACATACCGAGTTCCTGTATTTCCCTCAGTATTCTGTCCAACTTCGGTAACTCAGTCCTCCACATCAGAAAGGATTCCCACATCGCCCTCCGGGCCCGGGAGCCTTTGCCATTCACCAGACTGAGGAAGAGTCTGGAACTCTCTGCCCGGTTTCCCTTCTCTGTCAGTTCAGTGACTTTCTACAAAAGGAAACAATGAATTTATTGTGGAGCAGACAGACATGCATGGAGAATGTGCAGGAAAGTATCTGTTCATGGCCCCGGTAGCTTCAGAACAGATGCAGTCACTGGGCTGCTGCCTCATCCTCTCTGGGTTCAGTCATTAACAGAGAAACAGTAACTGAAGGAAATTCTAAATCAATAGTGTGTAAGAATAAGGATTTCCTGACACCCTGCAGTAGATGCAATGGATTAATTTCCTCGATCTGTCAATGTGCAGCATTACATCAACTAGATGTGACAACAAGAACGGAAGAGAGGAGAGAGAGAGAGAGCAAAATCAAATGGATGGCAGGCATCATTGAATCGTGGCTGACAAAAGTTTACAGTTGGGTGCTTAAATCCAAGGATAAATATTTAATCGAAAGGATACGCAGGTAGGTGAAAGTGTTGGGTCGAAGCTGCTGTCATTAAAAATGAAAAGTCCTGAGAAAGAGGTGATATCGGATTAGACGATGAGGATGTTAAGAAACTGCGTAGGTAAAATGACCCTGATGGAAATTATATACAGGCATGTTAACAGTAGCCAGGATGTGGGCTACAAATTACAACGGGGGAGAGAAGAGTCATTCAAAAAAGTCAATGCTAAAATTCTCACAGGGAGTTTCAATATGCAGGTAGCTTTGGAATATCAGTTCGGTGCTGAATCCCAAGTGAGGGAATTTGTAGAATGCCTATGAGATGGCTTTTGAGAGAAGCCTATGGTTGAGCCCACTACAGGAAAGGCGGGTCTGGATTCTGTGTTGTGAATTGAACCAGATTTGATTAGGAAGCTTCAGCTGAATAAACCCTTAAGAGGCAGTGATCATAAAATAGCAAAACTCAGCCAGCAGGTTGAAAGGGAGAAAGTAAATTTAGAGGGATCAGTGCGACACGAGAATAAAGGAATTACCTCGGCATGAGAGAGGAGCTGGGCAATAATAAATTCGGAAGTGACAATAACAGGGACAATGGCAGAGCAGGAAAGGCTGAAGTTTCTCGGAGGACAAATGATCACAAAGATGAAGAATTATTCTAAAGGGAGGATGATCAACCATGGCTGACGAAGTAGTCAAAGCAGCATAAAAGCAAAGGTGAGGGCAAGATTTGTCTGACTGCCAGGAAGCACAGAATGGGAACAAATAGGGCTTTCTCTGGTCGAATGTTGGTGACCAGTGGTGTTCTGCAGTGGTTGGTTTTGGGACAGTTTCTTTTTCCGTTATGTCAATGATTTGTAGGCTTTATGGCCGTTATTGTAGGCATTACGAAGATATGGGGAGGGAGGGGAAGTGTTGAGGAAGCAGGGATTTCGCGGGAGGACATGGACCTATGAAGAAATGGACACATCAGTGGCAATTGGAATGTAGTATAGTGAGGTACATGGCCATATAGTTTAGCAGAAATAATGAAGACGTAGACTATTTTTGAATCTGGGAGAAAATTCAGAAATCGGATTTGTAAAGAGTCTCTGGAGACCTGGTGCATGATTCCGTGCAGTTTGAGTCGGTGTTAGGAAAGGCAAATACAATGCTAGCATTCACTTCGAGAGGATCAGAATATAAGAACAAGCACTGGCCAGACCGCACTCGCATATTTTGATCCCCTGATCAGAGAAAATATGTGATGGCATTGTGAAAAATCCAGAGAGGAATCTAAACGAACAGAACCAGTGATATTAAACCAGATTTTGATGGGAATGGATCCTGGATGCACTGGTAATAGCCGGAGTGTGAGAGGATGAGGGGGAATCTAATTGTAACCTGTGGAATATCGGAAGACATTGAGAGGATGTGGAGATGATGTTTCTAAGTGGGGGAGTCCAGAACCAGACGGAACAGCCTCAGATTAGAGGGACGTCCATTTGGAACAGAAATGAGGATATTATTTAGCCGAGGAGTAGTGAATCTGCAGAATCCATTGGAACTGACAGCTGCGGAGACCAGGTCATTGGGTATATTTGAAACAGAGGTTGGTATCTTCTTGACTCGTCAGGTCAGCAAAGTTCACTGGAGGAAGGCAGGAGAATGGGGTTGAGAGAGATAGTAAATCATCCATGATGTAATGGCGGAACAGAATCGATGGGCCTAATGGCCAATTGTGCTCTGATGACTTATGGTCTCATCATGTGTAAAGACAAAAGAAGATTAAGAAATGTCAGTGCGGCTATCTTATAATGGAGATGGTTACTGCCTGGCACTGGTACCGTGAAATGGTAATGACTTCCTGAATGCAGGCATGGGCTTCCTGATTAACTGAGGAATTATGAGTTAAACATTGAATAGTCTTCAAGCAACATACATCTATGATGGAATTAAGGTAACTGAATATGGATGGGCTTAGGACCTTGCTCTGAGAAATAAGAGAGGCAGCATTTAAGGGTGAGCACAACATTGTGGGCCGAAGGGCCTGTACTGTGCTGTACTGAAATAAATCAGCATAATTCCCTGATGGCCCACTGCACTGTAAAATAATCCTTCAGTTTCACTGCTACCAGGTCTGAGGAGTTACAGTTGTGAAAGAAATTTAACCAGTAAATCAGACGTCTCCAGATGATAAATTTATCGATCAGCATCATATTTATAGATTTCCTCTTGCCTTTGGATAATGCCTGTGTGATTGATTACAGACAGCGCCAATGAATCCCAAAAAGAACAGAGTTACTCACGGGTGTAACACAGTTGGTTTTCTAATACCACTCATGGCTGAATAGGTCATATCTAGGACAAGACAATCACTGTTTATGAGCTCCAAGGAGAGTGACCTGAAATGGTGTGTCCCTGTCTCTCTTTAGTCAGATATTCAGCAAGTTAGCAGATTTTAGTTTGTTTGCCCCTTCCCTTTCAGGAAATCCTATTGATCTTCTTCCCTTTCAGGACAACCTGTTGATTTTTTGGGATCATGGGATACCAGCAAGTCACCAGATTTATTTTATGTTTTGTGCTTTCTTCTGTTCTTTCAGATCAAACTATTGATGTTTGTGGTCATAAGATATCAGCTTTGTGCGTGATCTTTTACATCCAATCAATCTCAGAGATTGTCGAGGAAGTTACCAGGAAAGTTGATGAAGGCAAGGTTGTGGATATTGTCTACATGGACTTCAGCACGGTTTTTTACAAGGTCCCGTATAGGAGGTCGGTCTAGAAGATTCAGTTGCTTAGCATTCAAGGTAAAGTTAGACACTAACTTTTTTGAAAGAATCCGGAGTGTCACTATAGACTGTTGCATTTCTGATTGGCGCCTGTATCTCGTGCAGTGTCACGGGGATCGGTGCTGTTCCTGTTGTTGTTTGTCATCTATATCAATGATCTGGATGAAATTACGGTTAACAGCATCAGCAAATTTGCTGATGACTCCAACATTGGGAAGGCACAGTGGACAAAGAGGAAGAGTACAAGAGCTTGCAGTGAGATCTGGACCAACCGGAGAATGGGTTTAAAAAGGGCCGATGCAATTTAATACAGACAGGTACAAGATGTAGCACTTTGGATGGACCAATCAGGGTAGATCTTACTGAGAGACCGGTAGAACAAGGTGATCTGGGAATGCAGGTACATAAGCCATTGAAAGTGGCAGCAAATGTTGATAGGCTCTAAAAGAAAGTTTCTTAGCGGACTAACCCTGGTAAATGAAAATATCGTGTCCAATATGATGTTGTATAAGACGTAGGAGAGGCCTAATTTGGATATTATGTGCAGTTCTGCACACCTACCTGCAGGAGAGATGGAAATAAGTTTGAAAGAGTACAGAAAAAACATTACAAGGATGTTACCTGGACTGGAAGACCTAAGTTATAAGAAAAGAGTGAACTGATTAGGACTTTATTCATTGGAACATGAAAGACTGAGCGGAGATTTGATAGAAGTGTACACAATTACATTGGGATATAGGTAGGATAAATGCAAGCAGGCATTTTGTACTGAGGTAAAGAGGTACTACAACAAGAGGTTATCACCAAAGGGTGAAAGGTGAAAAGTTCAAAGGGTACAAAGGTGAAACCTGTTTACTCAGAGGGTGGTGAGAGTGCAAAACTAGCTAGCAGGGTAAGTAGTGCAAGTTGTGAAGAGAATTCTGAATAGATGCTTGCGTAATGAGCATATAGAGCGCCATGGCCCGGTGCAGGTCAGTGGGAATAAGTAGATTCTGTAGTCTGGCATGGAATAGATGGGCCAAAAGGCCTGTTTCTGTACTGTACTTTGCTGCGACTATGACAAGTCAGCCACACATTGTTTGGGAACTCACGGAGCCAAGACAAGCTGTGGTTAGCTGGTTTCCCTCCCTCAGGTACCGCAGTGAAGCCGGTTGGCCTAATTGACAGTTTAATACTCATCCTGGATTAATGAGATGAGGTGAAGCTACCCGTCGGTTCAGCCAAGATTTGAAATGTTTCACACCGAATGCCTTTTGGAAGTCCAGATATGCAGCCACTGCTCTTACTTCACACTGATAAATACAGCAGGTGATACAGGAAAAGGTGATGCTAAACCTGCAGTTCCCAGTGCTCCCCACCTTAAAAACTGAAACCAGATCTGCGAGAGGCAAGTCAGAGATCAAAGTCTCCATTCCCAAGTCGATCTCCTAAAACATGCAGGAGATAAATGTTGATCACTATTCCCTCTGATACCAGCAGATCAGTGACAATACACGGACTGCACTCACCTCATTTTCTTCTCTACTGAAATGTCCCTCCTTTGTCAACATCCAACCCAGTCTCTCAACCTTTTCTTCAATTGCTTGTTTGAGTCTGTCCCTGTAGAACTTTGTCAGTTGGTACAGTCGATATTCCTCCCCTTCTGCCAGGAGTTCAGAGATTGTAAACTCTGGCTCTGTGAATACAAAAAGGAAAATGTAGGCTTGAACTCAGATATCCCTCGTCTCCACCGCTCTCACCCAACTCAACAAAAAAAAACCGTGTCTCGAACCTGCCTCCAGATACAAAATTGGATTAATTCTCCATCTCCAACACCATCACACTGAGCACGGAGTCCCCCTACGGCTGTGTGCACAGACCACTTCTGTTCACTCTGCTGACCCACGACTGTGCTGCAAGACACAGCAAGAACGACAAGTCAGCTTACAGAGAGGAGGTGCAGCAGCTAACGGACTGGTGCCGAGCCAGCAGCCTGGCTCTGTATGTGAACAAAACAAATTTCTTGGTGTTCATCTCGCGGAGAATCTCACCTGGTCCCTCAACACCAGCTCCATAGCAAAGAAAGCCCAGCAGTGTCTCCACTTTCTGCGAAGGCTGAGAAAAGTCCATCTCCAACACCCCCCATCCTCATCACATTCTAAGGTGGTTGTATTGAGAGCATCCTGAGCAGCTGCACCACTGCCTGGTTCAGAAATTACACTATTTTAGATCGCAACACCCTGCAGCGTATAGTGAGGTCAGCTGAGAAGACCATCGGGGTCTCTCTTCCCGCCATCATGGATATTTACACTACACACTGCATCCGTAAAGCCAGCAGCATTACAAAGGATCCTTGCACCCCTCATACAATCTCTTCTCCCTCCTTCCAACTGGGAAAATGCACCGAAGCATTCGGGATCTCACGGCCAGACTATGTAACAGTTTCTTCCCCCAAGCTGTCAGACTCCTCAATACCCAGAGCCTGGCATGACACCTTACTGCCCTATTGTCACGTATATTATTTATTGTAATGTCTGCACTGTTTTGTGAACTTTATGCAGTCCCAGATAGGTGTGTAGTTTAGTGTAGTTGTTGTGTGTTTTTCTTCTTTTCCTCTGTTGTTTTTTTTACGTAGTTCAGTCTAGTTTTTGTAACGTGTCATGTAACACCGTGGTCCTGAAAAACGACTCATTTTTACTATGTACTGTATCAACAGTAATGGTCGAAATGGCAATATAAAAGTGACTTGACTTGACTTGAATCTAATACTTGCCTTAAAGCCTACCCAACAATGTTCTAGGCATTACGTAATAGAAGGACCACATTTAATATAAACCAGTCCATCCCCCATCCGACCCATTCACCTGTTTAAATTTGGATGGGCATAAATGTTGGGATGGTTGGTAATATTTGCTTCCCAGAGATACTCTCTCCATCCTAGCGAATACATTTCCCCTGATACACATCCCGGAAACACTCTCCTCATCTGGACAGCTGCATTTCCTCCAATTCACATCCTGGAAATCCTCAGAGCAGGTAGTACATTTCCTGTAGTGGGGTAACGGCTGCTCAGTGCACCACATGTACCACACCCACACATTTTCCCTCTCCTCTGACCAACCCTCCAACAGGGCTCCACCCTGTTTACCCTCCACCCTGCCGCACTCTGTGAGCACGTCACCCTCATATTTCACTCACCCGATCCTTCTTTGGGACTTGGCAGTCCTGTGTTCAATGAGCTTCCGAGCTGACAGGCAGTCGCCTCACTTGTGCCGGTTCCAGGGTCCTGATCGGTGTCTCTGACGCCACTGTCTCTGGGCTGACAGATAGTCGCCTCACTTGTGCCGGTTCCAGGGTCCGGATCAGTGTCCCTGACGTCACTGTCTCTGGGCTGAATTTTCTCCTCCTTCTCTGCGGCCGGACCGGATTCCATTGGGACACCGCTCTCAATCTGACCCTGCGCTGGTACCTTGCTTCCCTTGTCCCGATCATCTTCCCTTGATGATCCGCCTGGTAAAATCCTCTTCAATACGTTCCATACTAGTTTCAATTTTCCACATGAAATAAGTGATGAATTTCAGGTCATACAAGTGTGATTTAGATCTGAGCAAAACTGATTCAGACTGCAATGGAGCAGAGACTCTGGCTGACCAGATTGGGAGTGGAACTGAGCTGGTTAATGTGCCTCGTATATCCTGTCAGGTGCCCATCCCGATAAGCCGGTGACTGGACACATTTACTCCCAGTAAAATAGCACGATCGGGACAGTAATACCAATCACAGCAGCTGAATGCACGGATGACCACGGGATCATAATGCACCGGTGTCCGGTGATACTGGGAAATATCACTGTGATTATCTTCCACAAGCTAAAATCTCCCTCGGTCACTAACTGTCCAGTAGTCTGTGTCACACAAAGACCAGCAACGGGATTACACATGGTCCAGTCTGCTGGATCACACATTCTCCACTTGCTTTGTCACACGAGGGGCTGGAGACTGGACAAGGGAACTGGAGTTGCTTTCTCCAGTCCCCTTGGTCACCGACTGACCATTCCCTTGAGACGCACGTCCTCCGGTCCCCTGGGTCGCAGGCTGACCATTCCCTTGAGATCTATGCTGTCCTCTCCCCTGGTTGCCATCTTATCCCCCACCTGCTGATCATCATGTAACAACTATGCATGTCACTGGCAAAGTCTTGGTTATAGAGCTTTGTGTGTAGTTGCAGTTGCTAATCTATAGGATGGAGGTGATGAAGCTGGAAAGTGTGAAGTGAAGAATGAACACTACGGTACTGGGCTAGGGTGTTGTTTTTTGTGTTATATGGTTGGGCTGGGACAGCTTGCCCTGGAGCTCAGGAGCTTGAAGGGTGATCTTACACACACACACACACACACACACACACACACACACACACACACACACACACGCACACACACACACAGACACAGACACACACACACACACACACACACACACACACACACACACACACACACACACACATACAGACACACACCCGCACACATACACACACACACACACACACGCACACACACACACACACACACACACACACACACACACACACACAGAGTAATCAGGTGTGCAGATAGGATAGATGGTCACAGTCTTTTTCCCCGGGTAGGGGAGTCTGAGACTCGAGGGCAGAGATTTAAAAGGGACCAAAGGGGCAGTTTTTCACGTGGTGGCTAATGGGTATAAATTACATGCATCCGGAAGAGGCCGCAAACACAAATAAAATTACAAAATTGAGAGCATGTGGGCAGGAAAAATGGGAGATACTAGGGAAATTTGGGAAAACTGCAGGAAAATGTGACATTTAGATCAGCTTGAATTACCTGGGCCGAAGGACCTGTTTCCAGGCTGGAGCATCGTTTCTATTCCATCTGGAATCTCAGATTTGAGCACAATCACAATGTCTACAGGTGACAGAGATATTTGGTCATTGGGTATGCCGGGTTTCCCAGCCAAGATCCTGGGAATTTAAATTCAGGTAGAGGATTATATCAAGAGGGAAATATTTAGAAACTCAGGTTCACCATTTCTCCACAGCCCAGACATTCACTGGGGTGTTAAAACTCCGAAGCAGATCACAAATGTATCTACAATGAGCTGCCTCCTGATCCTCAGCCATTCCCAGCACCGGCAATGATCTCCGCTCCGCTACAGAAAACAGATTTCGGTGACACCCCTCCTCCTTTGCGTAGCAGGCAAGAAAAACCAGGGGGGAGTTGGTATATTTCCTTCCAAAACCTGAAATGCTGTGTTATCATAGAATCTCTGAAATACCGGAAATGCTCCTATCATCTGGTTCTGAATTTTACAAATGAAAGTTGAGGATGTCTTACATATCAGGGCCTGTCTGGAGGTGAAATGGACACTGACCCTGAACATTCACATAAACCACAAGATCACTGTCACATTCCTGTCTGTGTTTCACTCACGACCACCTGATTCAGGAGTCCCTGCTCCCTTCACTCAGCTGAAGGTTTGTGTGGTGAGCGGAGTGATTCGACCATTACTGGTGTCAGGTCCCTGCGCTGGAACTGTTGGGTTGATCAATTACTCAAGGCCGCTTTACCGGTGGGATAAATGACACGGCTTGATGAAATTTTTCTATGCACTGTTAACATCTCTGTCAGTTTTTTTTCATCTGAACTATTGTATACAAACGCGATAAAAGTTTAATTCAAAGACCCCTCTGATCATACCTTTGTCCATTCTGATTCTGACTGACGATTGTTGATTGTCGTCGTCTTGTTCACACTTTGGTCGCTCTGCAGGACAGCTCCACCTGCTGGTGAGGCTCTAAATTTCACAACAAGCAGACAGTGAGTCAGAGAGTACGACTACTTTGCAAATATGACAGTATTTCCATCCCTTGTAGCATTTGGCATGGGGACCAAACATTCCCTGTTAGTAACCACTTCCACACCATATCTGTCCACTGATACCTGGCGCATCTACTGACAGAGTCACAGAGCAAGAAAATGCAAATTCAGAGCGTTCAGCCCAACGACACAATGCCAACCACAGTGCCCACTGAGATGGTCAGAATTTCCTGTGATAGGGCCATCTCCCTTCTGACCTCTTCACTCCATCTACACACCCCAACTGCTTTTTGATTTATGGAACTGCACCTGCCTCATCCACTTCCTCTGGCTGTTTCCTCCACATGATCCCCAACATCTGCATGAATCCGCTGCTGATCAGATTGGGTTTGCAATCTCTTTACCAGACCCTGTCCATTTAGATCCCCTAGATGCTACGATAATCTTCTCTGTGAACAACAAATACTAACGTTGTGCTTTCTGCGAACTTACCAGTCAAGTAATCCTTGTGCAACCGCATCCAAATCATTGCTATAAAATAACGAATATCAAAGGTCCCAACTTGTAGCCCCACGGCACACTGCTAATTACACGCCTCCATTGCGAGGAGAAATCTTCAACCACCACTCTTTGCTTGCTACCTTGAAGCTAATTTTGAATACATCCAATTTGCTCTCTCCGGACAGCATGGAACCTGATCATCGAGACCAAGCTGCCATGGGAGCATAACTTTGAATTTCCACCTCTGCTTCATGTCATCTTCACAGGTTTTGACAATGTAATTAGCAGAAAAGTACTTGATGAGGCCAAGGTCTGTCAAGCTAAATTATGGGTTGCCATGTGCTAGTTTGGACTGAATAAAATGCAGTGTTGGGATATTTTCCTTTATAAATGGTCTGTTCTCAGCAGAAGCCTACGCGACGATGTATTCGAGGGTAAGTATATCACTGCAGATTGCAATAGCCAATGGGATCAAGGGCATGTTGCTGCAGTTCATGGTAATTCCACATTTCTACAATCACTACAACATGACACAGTTGGGGCTTATAAAGGGAGGAAATTGTCAACGCATTTTAAGCTGATTATAACGTAACGAGGAAACATCAGAACTAACCAAAAGCTACTTCAGATGATGCAGCACCTTCAAATGAGCAAACACTCAGAGAATGTGAGTGACTTTAAAGAGCTGGGCTTCTGAAAGCACATTACCAGACCTGGAGTGATTGCAACTTGTTCTGACAGAGGCATTCCACCTATTTCGTACCTTCCTTTGTAAAGGTCTGTAATGTTTACAGGACCAGTGTTCGAGTGAATGAGACTCACCAGACTTTCTCCTGACTGAATCAATGGAAACTCTGAGTCAGAGGTTTCTCTTCAGTTGGTACTCTCAGTCCTCGGGCTGGTTCACTTGTCGCTGTTCCCTCGTTCTCATTCGTGGCTTCTTTCCAGCTGTGGGCTTTTCTTCCAATAAATCTCTCACCGCAGGTCTAACTTTAACCAGAGAATGAAGCACATTAACAATACAAAGGAGAAACGATATTTCTGCTCATTTTTTTCAAAAGCGAATCTCACTGAAGTTTAAACGCTGAAGACAAATAAAAGGATCTCATGGAACAAATCATTAATTTTCCCTCACACGTCACAAATCCGGATACGGGATACGAAGGACTCATCATTCAGTCATGATGAGATATCAGAGCAGAATGAAGTGATTCATTCCATCGAGTCTCCTCCATCATTCAAACATGGTTGATTTTATTTTGCCGCAATGCCATATTCCTGCATCCCCTTATAGTGCTGGAAACTCGGTGCAGCAGATTGCATCTGTGGAAAAAGACACTGTGGAAGACCTAGTATCAGAACTGGGATTATGCAGGATTGTGCGTGATATGCTGAACGCTTAATTGCGCAATTTGGCCCAGATCGCATCCTTGCTCATACCTATAATGGGGGAGGTACAACACACAGTGTTCTGAAAAGATAGTAAAAGTGATTATCGGGGCATTAATAGTGATCTGTAGAGAAACAAAAACGAAAAGCTCTTGAATTTATAGCAAATGGACCGTCTAGTTATTCGCTGCTCAGAATTAGTTCTATATTGTTAAGCACCTGAGCATCATTGCCGTAAAGTAGGCTCCTACGGACAAGGCGAAATTATTATTAATTTTTCTTGCGTTATTCATTACTATTTCCTGGATACCAGAGAGGCTCCCGGTGAAACTGTTTTGTCCACTCTATTGACTTTTAACATCTCCTCTATAACAGGAAGCACGATGATGTACCATATTCAATTGTGATTAATATGCATAGAATGTAATGTGGGTCGGTCTCCAATGTTCCATCTAATGACTATTTTTGCAGCTGCGTGGATCAGCCATTGCTCTGAGACGGAACTTTTCACACGGACTGAGAAAAGCACAACACCATAGATGCGTCCTCTTTTGTAAAATGCATCCATGAATATTTTAGGATTAAGACACACAAGAGAAAAAAAAACATGCTATTGATTTTAATTACTAATTAAAGGATAGGATAAAAATGCAGTACAACAAAGAAAAACTTTCAGGTTTCATAAACGTTTATACAACAGTGTTTAATTCCATCTGCGCTGCAACAAAGGCTCCGTTCGTGGGAGCATTGTGGTTATGCAGACGCGCAGTTTAGAGGGAACAGTGACGGGTCTCTCTCTCCAGATATTCCTCACCTTATAACACTGTTTTGTCCACTGCCTTGCCAGCGACAACCTGTTGTTACAAACATGCAAATCATCAACAATCAGGCCCAGATCTCATCCGTGTGCATATTCGAGATGGGTGAGGGTTTGCTTAAATGGGAAATGTTTTAAATGGCCTCTTTGTTAGGTACAACTCTATACCAGCTCATTAATGTGAATCTGTTAATCATCTGCTTGCAACTCAAAGCACAAACACATGCAGATATGGTCAACGGGTTCAGTTGTTATTCAGGCCAAACATCTGAAGAGGAAATAAATGTGATGTAAGTGACGTTGACCGGGGAATGATCGCTGGTGCCAGACCGGGTGGTCTGAGTGTTACGGAAACTGATCAGCAGCTTGGATTCTCAAGTGTAAATCTCTCAGTTTACTGAGAATGGTCCGGAATCAAACCAAAGGAAAATCCAGTGAACAACGGTTCTAAAGGCCCCGTTAAGGAGAGAGCTCAGTGAGATTGGGCAGACTGATTAAATCCGACAGGAAAGCGGCAAGAACTCACATAACCACGCACTCCAACAGCGGAGTGCAAGAGAGCGTCACTGAGCACCGAACATAGAGACCCAACACTGTCTCCTCCCGTACTTCAAAATACCCTATACTCCGTGCAGATGGACTTTAAACACCCTCCACATGTCAGATGTGGACTTGCCAGTGTTACGAAGGATGAACAGCTCTGATGGGCAGAAGGGTGCAGAGTTGCCCATCTCCCCCCCCCCCCCCCACCCCGCCTTTTGGAGAATCACAAACCGTTACTGTTGCTATGCTGTTAATGAGAGAGAGAGATGTAAGAGAAAACATGCTGGAATTGGAACATCTGCTACAGATAAGAGAGAGAGATAAAGCAGGGGAGTGAGACTTGTTGATCCACCATATTCTGACTTCTGAAAGACTTATGGCTTCTGAGAGGGTTGTTCACCTTGTACCATTCTGTTCATTAAAATTCCTCAGTGGACAGCTGGAGTGGGCTGGTTTGATGGACACAGTCATTCAAAATTGATGGACAACTGAGACCCCGTGAGAAGCGATAAAAGTGAGGTCTGGGGAGCCTCCCTTCAGACACACCAGGAACACACTATTGAGCACTGCTTGAGTGTTGGAACCCACGTGAAGGTTTGGGGCATCGGAGACCGAACAAAGGATCAGTCAGTTTAACACACAGTGCTATAGCAGGGCGGGTGGGGGCTTGTGTGTGTGTCCACTCATGCCAGAGTGACGAGTCCACCACAGAAGGACAGAGGGGTCATACCTGAATGGCCAAACACATCGACGGATCAACAACGTAAAGTAAGGTTTGCCTGCCTGTAGCTGTTACATCTTGCTCTCTCTCTCTCTCTCTCCAACAATTACAACACAACGACCAACATCTACCTCAGCAAGTATGAACTGAACTGTACGTTATATTCACATATGACAATTCATTATCCACTAGACATTGTTAGAGCTTGTTTATTATTGCTTATTATTATACCCACACTTTTCGGTTTAGTATTGCTAACATGTATTATCTATATATTTGCATTATTGATATTGATTTGTGTATTTTACTAATAAACACTGTTTGAAAATAGTACCACCAGACTCCAACGGATACTTCTTTCTCTGCTGGTTAGACACCCAGTTACGGGATACATAACCAAATTGGGGGCTCGTCCGGGATTTGATTCCCAAATTGGGGGGCCAGAGAAATCGGCTATAAGTCCGTTATCTGATCTGTTTGCTTGGGTAACCAGACGGGAACCAGCAGAGATGGGAATAGACAAATTTATAAAGAACCCGACTTTGGGGGCATTGGAGAATGCCAGGATGGTGGAATTGGTGAGTGTTGCGAGACGATTAAATCTCTCGGCGGTGAAATCGTCGATGAGAAAGTGGGAGATACAGAGAGCCATAGGCCAGCATAATATCTCCAAGGCTGTGTTCGCGCTTGATACATTGAACCTGTTTCCTGAGAAGAAACCAGTCGATCGGGCGGCTCAGTTAGAGATAGAAAAAATAAGGTTGGAGATGGAGAAGAGGAAACTGGAGTATGAGATCCTGCTAAAGGAGTTGGAGGCGAAAAGGGAGAAAGGAAGAGCTGAGTTGGTTGAGAAGGAGAAGCAGAGGCAGAATGAACTTCAGATGAGGCAGCTGGAAGGAGGAAGGAGGAAGCTGAAAGGAGGATGGAGGAGGAAGAGAAACAACGGCAGTTCGAGAGGGAGAGATGGCAACATATGCGTAGCGGGGCAGATCGAGCGGAGAAGTTTAATGTAAGTAGGGAGTTTAGTTTAGTACCTCCGTTCGAGAGACGGACGTTGATAGTTACTTCTTGCATTTTGAAAAGGTGGCCGTGAATCAGAAGTGGCCCAGATATCAGTGGGTGGCGTTGTTACAAATTGTATTAAAAGGAAAGACAACAGGCATATGTGGCATTGTCCATGGAAGAGTCTGAGGATTATGAGGAAGTAAAACAGTCTATCCTTCGGGCCTACGAGTTGGTAGCTGAAGCGTATAGACAAAAGTTCAGAGATTTAATGATACTGTGGAATCAGACGTATACAGAGTTTGCCTATGAGAAGGGTGTGCTCTTGGATCGTTGGTGCGCTGCAGAAAGGGTGGAGGAGGATTTCTATCGTTTAAGAGAGTTAATTCTGATTGAGGAATTTATAGGTTGTGTTTCGGATAATATCCGGACGTATCTGAACGAGAAGACGAATAAGTCTATAACGGAATTTGCCAGGTTAGCAGATGAATATGCCCTAACCCACAAGACAAAGTTTCCCCCAAATAAGAGTTACCAGAAAGGCAGTAGAGACGGTAGAGAAAGTCCACGGGCTAAGGTAGAGAATAAGCTGGGAGCTAGTGATAAAGATAAGGAGGAGGACAAGCAAGCTGGCAGGAAGGTTCCTGGCTTGACCTGTTATAATTGTGGAAAGTTTGGTCATATTGCATCTAAATGCTTTGCTCCGAAGAAGGAGACGGGAAAAGGGTAAACGGCCATCCCTACAGGATGCATTGAGTCGATCAGCAAGTCGACAAGGAAGGCAAATGTAGATAGAGTACGAGAGGGCCGTCAGAAATTTATTTCGGAAGGGACGGTGTCTGTGAAAGAAGGAGAAACCCCAGTTCCAGTGAGAATCTGGAGGGATACTGGGACTGACCAGTCATTGATCCTAAGTAAGGTGCTGGATTTCGGTCCAGAAACTGGAGAGGTGGTATTAAGAGGCATAGGAAAAGGGACAGAAGCTGTACCTTTGCACAGGCTCATTTTACAATGTGACCTGGTATCTGGACCTGTCGAAGTCGGGGTGCGTTGAGAATTACCGAGAGACGGCGTGGACGTCCTTCTTGTAATGATTTAACAGGTGGTGACGTGTGTTCAGCAGTGAAGCTGACAGGCAAGCCTGTGAGTGCTGAGGACCCGGCCCTAGATTCTAAGATCTATCCCGCATGCGCAATCACTCGCAGCATGTCGAGTATGGCGGCTGAGAAAGAAGACAGTTTAAATGAGTCCACTGTTGATTTGGCTGAGACGTTTTTACCGACCCTGTATCTAGAGGGGTTAGGGGATGGTAAATCGGAGAATAGGGAGGTGAAAGAAGGTAAAGGAGAGGAGGTAGATTTAACCTTTGCCAAGAGGGAATTTATAGAGGCACAGAGTAAGGATGAGAAACAGATGAGGCAGCTAGAAGGTCCAGGGTTGGACACCGATGATCTGTCTGCCTTGACAGAACTGTTTGAAGAAGTTGAAAAATTTAAATGTGTTCCCGATAATGATATAAGGGCAGTCCTAGATGAAAAGGATGCCATTACCTTGAAGGAGTCTGCTGGGTTAGCAGATGGAGTTGTTTTAACCCGCAGGGTTGAGTTTACTCCGGATAGGAATTGCCCAGAAAGTAACTGGGAGGATCAGGGGAACTTAGAATTTGAAAAGGGGACTGGTATTGGAAGCCTAGAAGAGGCAGATGTCCCGTTTGCTTGTGTTCAGGTTGTTGAAGTACCTGTGGAGTCACAGGATACTGAACCTAGTGTTGAAGCTTAGAAAAAGTCTGAGGTATCTGATTCAGTTGAAAAGGAATGCAGTCCTTTTGGGTCAGATGGACTAGGTTTAGTGAAGAAAGGGTTAAACTTGGTACCAGTGGAAAGTGAGAATTCTCTGTTGTTTGTATTAGAAGATGTGTTAAAAGTTAGTGAGGAGATGAAAGCTGGTGATGTGAATATTATTGAAGGAGAAGGGAAAGGTGTTGTTCCTAAATTGAATAAAGGAAATTTACTGTCTGGATTGGTTTGAGAAGCAGTAACCAGGCTGAAGGAAAAATCGCTTGTTAACAAGGTGCCTGTGAATCAATTACAGTTTGTTTTGGAATTTGAAGGTGAACAATTGCCTGATGTTATTCAAGGAGGTGATTTGGAGAGACTGAACCAAAAGTGTTGGTTGGACAAAGGGGGATCACTTGCAGATGTTAAAATGAAAACTAATAGAATGAAGGTCCTGAAGATAGAATTAATGACTTGCTCAGAAATAAAGAAGTGTGTGGAAGTTCAGAGAATGGGCTAAGTTTGGAAAACATTGGTGATAAGATAAATCCTATGAAAGGAGTATGTGAAGGCCTATTCCACACTCGTGAGCAAGCTAACCATGTGAGAGTTCAGTGGAAAAGGGGCAAAAGTTGACCATGTCTCTGGACCTGATGAAATTTCAGTGGAAATGATACAAGCCCCGGAAGATCTGGGCATGGATATTCATTTTGAAGAGTTTAATGGCATATATGAGTCTGGTGTATTGCCCGACGATCTCTTGAAATGAGTATTTACAATTCTGCCTAAAATTCCTGGAACTATTGACTGCGAAAATTATAGAACAATCAGTCTGATGAGTCACATAATAAAGATTTTGTTGATAATTGTTCTGAGTCGAATTAAAAACAAGTTAAGGCCAGAAACTACTGAACTGCAATATGGGCTGATGGAGGATAGAGGAAAAAGGAACGCAATTTTCATACTACGAATGCTTTCAGAAAGGGCAATTGAGTGTCAAATTGATGTCTTTTTTATTGATTTCACTAAAGCATTCGACAAAGTGTAACATGAAAAACTATTTCAAATTCTCACTTAACTAAACGTTGACGGAAGGGACCAGTAACTTATTCAAATTTTATATTGGAATCAAACAGTGGCTGTAAAAATTGATGATAATATAAGCAGTTGGACTAAAATTCTAAGGGCAGTTAGAGATGCGTTGTGTCACCGGAATTATTTAATATCTATACTGAAATGATTCTCAGAGAAATAGAAGACCTAGATGGGATAAAAATTGGAGGTGTTTGCATCAACAATATATGATATGCAGATGATACCCCCCTAATAGCAAGTGCTGCAGAAGACTTACAAATCCTCCTAGACAAATTAGTACAAACAAGTGCAGATTTTTTTCTAACCATGAACGGTAAAATAAAACACATATATGGAAATATAAAAAGGGCAGGATACTCCCAACTGCCAATTGTCCATCGGTAACCAAGAGATTGAACAAAAGATCGGCTTTAATTACTTTGGTAGCTTTATATCACAAGATGCTAGAAGTAAAGTAGAAATAAAAAGAAGAATTGCCATTGCCAAAACCAACGTCAAAAAATGAATAAAAACACAAAATGCTGGCAGAACTCAGCAGGCCAGACAGCATCTATGGGTGGAGGTAGTGATGACGTTTCAGGCCGAAACCCTTCATCATTCTACCTCCTCCCATAGATGCTGTCTGGTCTGCTGAGTTCTGCCAGCATTTTGTGTTTTTATTCATTTCCAGCATCTGCAGATTCACTCGTGTTTCCAAAAAATGAAACCCATTTTTACCAACAGACACATTTCTATGAAAACCAGGCTTAGGCTACTAAAGTGTTACATCTGGTCAATAACCATATAACCATATAACAATCACAGCACGGAAACAGGCCATCTCGGCCCTCCTAATCCATGCCGAACTCTTAATCTCACCTACTCCCACCTACGCGCACTCATCCCATAACCCTCCACTCCTTTCCTGCCCATATACCTATCCAATTTTACCTTAAATGACACAACTGAACTGGCCTATACTACTTCTACAGGAAGCTCATTCCACACAGCTATGACTCTCTGAGTAAAGAAATACCCCCTCGTGTTTCCCTTAAACTTCTGCCCCCTAACTCTCAAATCATGTCCTCTCATTTGAATCTCCCCTACACTCAATGGAAACAGCCTATTCACGTCAACTCTATCTATCCCTCTCAAAATTTTAAATACCTCGATCAAATCCCCCCTCAACCTTCTACGCTCCAATGTATAGAGACCTAACTTGTTCAACCTTTCTCTCTAACTTAAGTGCTGAAACCCAGGTAACATCCTAGTAAATAGTCTCTGCACTCTCTCTAATTTATTGATATCTTTCCTATAATTCGGTAACCAGAACTATACAGAATATTCCAAATTTGGTCTTACCAATGCCTTGTACAATTTTAACATTACATCCCAACTTCTGTACTCAATGCTTTGATTTATAAAGGCCAGCGTTCCAAAAGCCTTCTTCATCACCCTATCTACATGAGACTCCACATTCAGGGAACTATGCACTGTTATTCCTAGATCTCTCTGTTCCACTGCATTCCTCAATGCCCTACCATTTACCCTGTATGTTCCATTTGGATTATTCCTGCCAAATTGTAGAACCTCACACTTCTCAGCATTAAACTCCATCTGAAACAATCTTGCTGTATGTTTCCGAAACATGGACTGTAACACCTGAACTCCAAAAAAACTTAGAAGCAACAGAAATGTGTTTTTATTTAGAAGAATGCTGAAAATATCATACAGAGATAGGGTAACTAATGAGGCGGTACTCCAACGTGCACATGCAAAAAGATCTTTAATGAGAACATTAAATGAGAGGAGACTGAAATTCCTGGACCATGTCATCAGAAAGGGAGAAATAGAATGCCTTACATTGCAAGGCCCTATGCCTGGGAATCGCGGAAGAGGAAGACAAAGAAGAAAATATATGGACACTGTGAAAGAACTAATAGATCTAAGTGTGCGAGATATCATTGACGCTGTGAGGAGTCATCGGATGTGGTGACCCATGATCGCCCAAGCGTGTAACGCGCAAGGCACATGCAGAAGAAGTATCAATGTCAGCCTCATATGTCCAGACACCCCTGTGATTAACGTCACTTTATGGACAGACAATCAATCGTTTTAAACTATCATACATTATGTATTGTGTTTTGTTTATTATTGTGATCTCTATCATTATTTTGTTTCTGTCTTGCTTTGGATCCAGAGTATGAATTATTTTGTTCTCTTTTACCCTTCATTACTAGAATGACATCAAACATTTTTGAATCTTGAATCCTGGGGAAAATGCCACGACCAACCTCATTATTTATATTCCATCTTGATTTCATGAACTCCTACAATGTCACCCTCATTCTCATCTGGACTAAAGATCCAGCTCAGCCAAATGCTTCCTGTGACTCGGCCCTGTAGTCCAGGCAATATCCTCAGCAATCTCTCCTGCACCCTCTCCAGCTTGATAATATATTTACTACAGTAGGGTGAACACAACGGTACATAATACTCTGTGTAGCCATGTACATTCATATACAAATCAATGGCATGAATAGTAAATTACAGAGATCTCAGCACTGACACTTCCATCCCACTCGTCACAGACCTCCATTCGTTAGAACCATCTACATTCATCCCCCTCTCCTTCTTGTTCTCTAGCCCGGTGTGAATCCTCCTCGCCAGCCCCCTGTGAATCCCACGTGACCGAACTTCCCCGATCAGCTGCCATGCAGGATCTTGTTACAGACTTTACCAAAGTTCAGATGAACAACATCACTGCCCAACTTCACCTAACGCCCTAGTTCATTCTTAAATAATCTCCAAAATACTTGACAGATATGATATCCTATTGGACAGTGTTGACGGTGATTTCCCCATAACCAATGCCCAACCGCCGGGGATTTCAGCTTCACTGCAGACTGAGAAAATTCCGATCCCAGCTGCAGAATTACCAACCTGGACTGTAGCCCGTATACTGCCAATTCCATATCATCAGAGTCACCAGCCCAATATTATCACCCATACAAAGACGCCTTGGTGCCGGCAATTTGACTTGGAGTTCCTGCCATTTCCGATTCACAATCTAAGGTGGAATTAGAACCTAATGACCCTCTGCCGGGGCCGGTGCTCAGGCTGGTTCCCCGGTCTGTATAGAGGATGCGGATACACTTCAGCCTGACCCCAGCAGCTAAACCGGGCACATTTGATCTCTTTGTCATCGCTGTGTGGGATCTTGCCCAGCAGAGCGGGCTGCCATGTTTCCTGCAGTGCAGCAGGAACAAAATGTAAAATTATAAAGTAGAAAATGCTGGGAGCTCAGTACATCAGACTACGTCTCTGAAAGGACAAATGGTGAAAGACCCAGTTCCAGAACTGAGACTGTCCAAGATGCTACCGATCTGCTGAGCGTCTCCAGTATTTTCCCTCCCTTACTTTAAATTTCCTGCAACTGTAGTATTTTCTCCCTCTTCATTTTAATGCACAGATAGTAACTGATTGCCACCCTGAACTGTAAATGCCACCCCACCCCAAACAATTTGTTAGTTCTGAGTTCACTCTGACCCTGGTGTAACACATCCCACACAGTCAATGCTCACAGCATCCTTTCCTCCCTCTATCACTCTGTTACATTTGCTCCCGAGGCCAATGTCTCTACGCTGAGAGGCGGTGACCACAGAGCGATAAAAAGTGCAACACTTGCTGCAGCTCTGACGGGCTGTTACCCTGGAAACAGAGGAAGTGGCTCAACTAAAATAACCGAAAAAGGAAATAACAAACTCAACATCAGATGCTATGAGTTGCATTATGACAAAGATTAACACTGCAGCCATTTTGTAACGGTGAATCTAAAATTGAAATGGTTGCTTTTACCCTGCCACGTGTTGTGTCCAACTAAACCTCTGGTATTCCTAGCGAACAACAACTAACTAACTAACTAACTAAATAAATAAATAAATAAATAAACATCAGGCGGGCACACAAATAAATAAATAAATAGAAAGGTGCAATACTAAACTTAACAATGAAGACAAAGTTTAGAAGAGAGATTGTTGAAATATACAATTGCGGTATTGGGATACAGGCTGGACAAACATTGAGCTAGCAGGTTGATATATATATCATTGAGCTGGTGGCATACAGGCAGGACAGAGATTGAACTAGAAGGTTGATATATATCATTGAGGTGGTGGCATACAGGCTGGACAGAGATTGAACAAGATGGTTGATATATATATCATTGAGCTGGTGGCATACAGGCAGGACAGAGATTGAACTAGAAGGTTGATATATATCATTGAGCTGGTGGCATACAGACTGGACAGAGATTGAACTAGAAGGTTGATATATATCATTGAGGTGGTGGCATACAGACTGGACAGAGATTGAACTAGAAGGTTGATATATATCATTGAGCTGGTGGCATACAGACTGGACAGAGGTTGAACAAGATGGTTGATTTATATCATTGAGCTGGTGGCATACAGACTGGACAGAGATTGAACAAGAAGGTTGATTTATATCATTGAGGTGGTGGGATACAGGCTGGACAGAGGTTGAACAAGATGGTTGATATATATCATTGATGTTACATACCATGTTGATATATCCATCGGTGCGAAGATAAAATAGAACAGAAACATGCCATCGGGCTCAAGGACGGTGTCCATTCTGCTGTTAGAAGCGAACAGCGTGATGAGTGGACTCCTGACCTCACAGTCTAATCGATGTGACCTTGCACCACGTATCTACCTGCACTGCACTTTCTCTGTACCTAGAATGATTTGTTTTACCTCAATGTACTGCTGCAATGTATTGATCTGTGTGGACAATACCGGAGACACGATTTTCACTTTACCTCTGTACAAAATAAAGATTCTCCATTTCAATCGTGTGGAAATATTAGACAGCCTGGGTTGCTCCTTTGGAAATTCTGGAGGGAGTGTACACATTTCCGGGAAACCCAGATAAATGAACAAACCTTAATTCTCGCGTTAATGGGGCCAGATATCGGGAAACACTGTCAGCATTTCGGCAAGTTGTAGCAATGGACTGAAGATGGAAATAAACTTCCCAATCCCCCGTGAGGACGTGAGAGATCTGGATGTCACTGTCCTGTCTGAACGGGGAAAGATGAAACTTCTCATACACATGGAGCAGTGTCCCGAGGGTGCGATTGCTTAATTTAACCCTCTGCCTGCAAGAATACAACAGGCCGAACGGCCGCTTCCAGTGTGCTGGAAATATGTAAAACAATTATCGTCTCCAAGCGTCGATCCAGGTGGAGTTTGGATCCGATAGCGGGCCGGGTGATGGAGGAAACGTTCACCAGGTACATCTTAATGGATGGGTTCAGTCTCGGCATCACCACCTCATCCCGCTCCTGGGACCAGAACACCAGGGGCTGAGCGGCGGCTCATCTCAGGCGGTTCGGTGTGAAGGTCCCATAACCCGGACCGACCACGACAGGTTGTATCCAGGAAGCGGGACGAGGCCGCCAGTTCGAGGAAGTTAACGGGACTCTCTGCCCAACATGAGGTTCCCCGCCCCCGGGATCGACTTCAGTACTCACCGATGGGAACCTGTCGGTTGCGTTCAACCCCAGTGACCGGCCTCAAAACTGACCGATGAGAAGTTCATCAATTTGTCCGGAGAGCAGCGAGATCCGTCCACCGGCTCCCCACAGACGATCAGCTTCAACAGAGAACGGAAAGAAAACCCCCGCCCATCCGGAGACTGTGAGAGCGGGGGCGGGGCCTCGGAAGCAAAAACCTGAGATGCTGCAGATCTGCGTTTGAAATGGGAGCGAGAAACCGGTGACTCTGCTCCTCGCCCCTCACACACTGTCCGACCTACCTGCTGCATTCCCCACATTATTCCATATTTACCAGCTACGTTTTTAGTGTTTCCCTCTGGATCTTTCCCGTCCCCATGGCACCATCTTCCGGTTCTCAGAGTTAAGGGTTCGATTCCCATCCCGGTATGACATACAATTCCCACCCGGAAAGGAATTGTGCAGGTTTCATTGAAATCACTTCTATGTTTCTAAACACTTTTTTTCTATTCACATTCCTCCGGAGCCTCACTGGACAGGAACACTGAAACATCAAGTGAAAAACAGCAGGAGGAGGCCATTCAGCCCCTCTAACCATCAACAAGATGGCGGCTGCTCTCCCATCTCAGCCACATGTTTCTGTCCGATCCATATTTCCTCCATCCCTTCCGTCTCCACACATCTGCCGGCCTTTTTTTTGTGAAAACGATCACTAAGGTCCACCCTGAGGGCGGTCTGATCGAAACGTCGGAATGGGAATCAGAATTAAACCGTTTGGCCACTGCAAAGTCCCCCTTGTGGCAGATGATACAGTGATGCTAAAAAAAAAAACGGTCTCCCAGTTTATGGCGGGTCTCACCAATGTGAAGGAGGCCGCATTGGGAGCACGGGACACAATAGATGACCCCAGCAATAGATTCGCAGATGAAGCGTTGCCTCATCCGGAAGGACTGCTTTGTGTCTCTGAATGGAGATGAGGGAGGAGGGGTACGGCAGGTGTAGCACTTAGGCTTATGCAGGTATAAGTATCTGGAAGAAGATTAGTGAGGAGGGATGAATGAACAAGGGAATTGTGGAGGGAGTGATCCCTGTTGAACCCTGTTTGTGACTTCCTAAACAGATTTGCATGAATGCAATCCCTACATTCATTAGTTATCTCTTTACTGCGATAGAAACGTTATATATTCCATACAGTGAATGCTCAAGGCATCCGGGCACCCACACCGGCTCCTGAGGTCACTGAGGGGCGGTGACCAGAGAGCGATAAATATGTTCAACACTCTGGAGCTCTGCTGGGCTGTTACCCTGGTGATGGAGGAACTGGCTCAGCAGAGCTAACTGAAAATAGGAAGTAAGGAATTCAACTTCACATGCCCTGTTTCATGAATTTATGAACATTTGGAGAGGCATAACATGATCAGGAATAGTCAGCTTGGCTTTATCAAGGGCAGCTCGTGCCTTACCGGCCTGATTGAATTTTCTGAGGATGTGACTAAACACATTTATGGAGGTAGAGCAGTTGATGTCGTGTATATGGATTTCAGCAAGGCACTTGATAAGGTACCCCATGCAAGGCTTATTAAGAAAGTAAGGAGGCATGGGATCCAAGCGGACTTTGCTTTGTGGATTCAGAAATGGCTTTGCCCACAGAACGCAAAATTGTTTGTAGATGGGTCATATTCTGCCTGGACGTCGCTGACTAGTGCTGTTCCTCAGGGATCTGTTCTGGCACCACTTTTCTTCGTCAGTTTTATAAAGGACCTGGATGAGGAAGTGGAGGGATAGGTCAGTACATTTACTGATGACCCAAAGGTCAGAGGTATTGTGGATAGTGTGGAGGGCTGTCGAGGTTATAGCAGGACCCCGATTGGAAGCGAAACTGGGCTGACAAGTGGAAGATGGAGTCTGACCCAGACAAGTGTGAGGTGGTTCGCTTTAGAAGGTAAATACGATGGCAGAATATAGTATGAATTGTAAGACTCTTGGCAGTGTGGAGGATCAGAGGGATCTTGGGGTCTGATTTCATTTGCGCAGACTGACTGTGTGGTTCAGAAGGCATACGGTGTATTGGCCTTCATCAACCTTGTGATTCAGTTCAAGTGCCAAGAGGTAATGTTACTGCTATATAAGACCCTGGTTAGACCCCACTTGGAGTACTGTGCTTGGAGTGCAGTTCTGTTCGCCTCACTACAGGAAGGCTGTGGAAGCTATAGAAAAGAAGAGGAGATTTACAAGGATTTCTCTGGATTGCGGAGCATGCCTTATGAGAACAGGATGAGTGAACTTGGCCTTTTCTTCTTGGACAGATGGAGGATGAGAGGTGACCTAATAGAGGTGTATAAGATGATGAGAGGCATAGATCGTGTGGATAGGCAGAGGCTTTTTCTCAGGGCTGAAATGGCTAACACGAGAGGGCACAGTTTTAAGATGCTTGGGGAGAAGTTACAGAGGCAATGTCAGGGGTAAGTTCTTTAGGCAGAGAGTGGTGAGTGCGTGGATTGGGCTGCCGGCGACGGTGGTGGAGGCGGATACATCAGGGCCTTTAAAGAGACTTCTGGATCGGTACATGGAGATAAAAAGAAGAGGGATGGTGGTTAACCCTAGGAGATCTCTAACGTATGTTCATGTTTGGGAGAGCACTGTTGGACGAAGGGCCTGTGTATTATGCTATGGGTTCTCTATGTTTCTCTGATTCTATGTTCTCAGTTCATTCCATACAGCCAATGCTCACAGCATCCTTTCCTCCCACTATCACTCTGTTACATTTGCTCCCGAGGCCACTGCCTCTGCGCTGAGAGGCGGTGACCACAGAGCGATAAAAACATTGTGCAACTCTTCTTGCAGCTCTGGTGGGCCGTTACCCTGGAAACGGAGGAAGTGGCTCACCGAAAATAACCGAAAAGGGAAATAACAAACTCAACATCGTATGCTGTGAGTGTAATTTTGATAAAGGTTAACACTGCAGCCATTTTGAAATGAAGAATCTAAAATTGTGAAGTCTGCTTTTAACATGCTGTATTCAATAATCCTCTGATAGTTCTGCCTAACAAAAAATGACAATAGTTAGCGATCAATAATATATTAACCTCTGCCGGAAATATATCCAGTGACAGCCCCAATCACCATCTGTTGCAACAAACTCCACAGATCGAGCACTCTTTGGCTGGAGAAGTTACTCTCAGTTTTAAAGGGAAGCTTGATTATTCCGAGGCTGTCCTCTCAGACCCCAGACTGATGGAAACATCCTCCACGTGTCCACTGTCTCCAGGCTGTTCAGTATTTTGTGGGTTTAAATAAGATCCCGTCCACCTCTGTACTTCTGAGCTCAATAGAGTACAGGCTCAGAGTCATCAAATGCTTGTCATACGAGCGGTGGTTGATATGTTCGTGGCCCAAGGTAGAAGGAGTCCATTTTAGAAAACCCAGCACGTTCATTTTTCGACATAGTCCCCGCCTACATTTACACGCTCAGTCCAGCGGTCGTGGAGCAAACGGATCCCTTCTTTGCAGAATTCGACAACTTGGACCTCCAGAGTTGGTCGACAGTAAGAGCGATTGATATGTTCATGGCCTAAGGTAGAAGGAGACGAGTTATACAGCTCTCGTTACATGCACATTCAGATCAACTCTTTGAGTGATCATACATAAAGTTTGAAGTTAATAACTCCTCCATCCACCACAGGCCACAGACTTATCAATCACCCCTCGTACAGAAACCCTCTCGTTCCTGAGATTACTCCTTTGAACCACGTGAGCCAAAGTTGTACTGAACACATCTGCTTCATTTCCAACGACTGGCGGACAGGAGACAATGAGGGGCGATTTCCAAACACAGTTTGAACACCAAACTCACGGGTCTATTTCTACTGTTGCAAACACGGTACAGCCCATTTACTCTCACTGTGAGGGACGGGGTGCTAACTCATCCTCTCCTCGGTGTGGCAGTCATTTCTTCCACAGAAACTCCCGAAACAAACATCTGAGCCCAGAACAGAAATACTGGCTCAACACCTCATAAACCCGGGCAGCTTGAACCCCGGGGCCATTGTACTTGGATCTAAAACGGTGATATCCCAGGACCTAACCTCACAGGGTCACACAGCTGAATCTGCCACTCACCGACCCCCGAATCCTCACACATCGTCCCCGCATCTCACACTGCGTGGTGTAATCAGAAATTTCCCTATAGCCAATGCCCAGCACCCCGAGGCTTTTGATTCATTGTGAAAGGAGGAACATCCAGCCCCCATCTGTGGAAGTATTGACCTGGGTCAAATCCCCGATACTGACAGCTACATGGGCCCAATGTCTCCCAGGGTTACAGCTCAAGCAGCAACTCGCCCAGGACTCCTTGTTGCCAGTAATATGCTGCAGTGTCTCGGCCATTCAGACTTCAAACACCAACACTCCGACATCAGCCTGTGTCAGAACGGGGACCTGATGAACCTCTGACCGGGCCAGAGATCGGGCTGGAAAACCTGGGCGCGGGGCAACAGCAGGCGGGTATAATGTTACACATTGTCTCCTCCAGATAAACTGAGCACATTTTATCATTATGCTATTGTTAAATGAGATCTTGCCCAGCACAATTGCCCGTCACATTTCCTGCAGGCTAATAGGAATAAAACATTTTAAATGTAAAATTGGAAGTCATGTGTTGGAAACCCGATACATCAGATTGGATGTGTGGAAAGAGAAACTGTGGAAGACCCAGTATCTGAACCGGGGCTGTCCAAGACGCTGCCCGATCTGCTGAAGATTTCCACCATTTTCTCTTTTTACTTTAAATGATGCACAACTATTAACTGATTACACGATATTTGTGACGGTCAGAACAAATTAGCACAAATGTAATACCAATATTCATTAGTTTTCTCTTGTCCAATACAGGGATAATGCAGTCAATGCTCACAACATCCATCCCACCCACTATCAATCTGTATTCTCTGCTTCCAACTCTCCTTCCGACAACGATTAATACAGCAGACATTTTAACTTTCAAGCGAAAATCGCAATGGCTGTCTTTAACTTATTCCGTGCTGTATTCAATAAACCCTCCGGTAGTTCCAGGTACAAACACCGATTTCAGTATCAACTCAGTGAGTCAAAAAAACGTCATAATGAAGACAACGGCAGAAGAGAGATTGTTGATATATAATCGTTGATGGGATACAGGCTGGACAGATGTTGACCAAGATGGTTACACTTACATCCTTCATATACATGAGTAAAAACCTTTACGTTTCCGTCTAAATATGCAATGTGCAATTTATAGTACTTTATAATAAATAGTATGTTCAACAATAGAACATAAAATACGATCTTGTCAGCATGAATTAATCATTCTCATAGCTTGGTGGAAGAAGCTGTCCCGGATCCTGTTGATGTCCTGGCTTTCATGTTGTGGAAACACGAGGAAATCTGCAAATGCTGAAATTCAAACAGCACACACAAAATGCTGGTGGAACACAAGCAGGCCAGACAGCATCTATAAGAAGAAGCACTGTCGACGTTTCGGGCGGAGACCCTTCGTCAGGACTAACTGAAAGGAAAGATAGTAAGAGATTTAAAAGTAGTGAGGGGAGGGGGAACTGCGAAATGATAGGAGAAGACCGGAGGGGGTGGGATGAAGCTAAGAGCTGGAAAGGTGATTGGTGAAAGTGATACCGAGCTGAAAGGATCATGTTTTCGGGAGGCCTAGGGAGAAAGAAAGGAGTGGGGGGAACACCAGAGGGAGATGGAGAACAGGCAAACATCTAAATATGTCAGGGATGGGGTAAGAAGGGGAGGAGGGGCATTAACGGAAGTTAGAGAACTCAAAGCTCATGCCATCAGATTGGAGGCTACCCAGCCGGTATATAAGGTGTTGTTCCTCCAACCTGAGTTTAGATTCATTTTGACAGTAGAGGAGGCCATGGATAGACATATCAGAGTGGGAATGGGACGTGGAAATAAAATGTGTGGTCACTGGGAGATCCTGCTTTCTCTGGCGGACCGAGCGCAAGTGTTCTGCGAAACGGTCTCCCAGTCTGCGTCAGGTCTCGCCAATATATAAAAGGCTACACCGGGAGCACCGGATGCAGTATATCACACCAGCTGACTCACAGGTGAAGTGTCGCCTCACCTGGAAGGACTATCTGGGGCCCTGAATGTTGGTGAGGGAGGAAGTGTAAGGGCAGGTGTAGCACTTGTTCCGTTTATAAGGATAAATGCCAGGAGGGAGATCGGCGGGAAGGGATGAGGGTACGAATGGACAAGGGAGTCGCGTAGGGAGCAATCCCTGCAAAAAGTAGAAAGGGGGGGGGAGGAAAGATGTGTTTCGTACTGGGATCCCGTTGGAGGTGGCAGAAGTTACGAAGAATTATACGTTGGACCTGGAGGCTGGTGGCGTGGTAGGTGAGGACAAGGAGAACCCTATCCCGACTGGGGTGGTGGGTGGATGGGGTGAGGGCTGATGTGCGGGAAATGGGAGAGATGCTTTTCAGAGCAGAGTTGATGGTGGAAGAAGGGAAGCCCCTTTGTGTAAAAAAGGAAGACATCTCCTTCGTCCTGGAATGAAAAGCCTCATCCTGAGAGCAGATGCGGCGGAGACGGAAGGATTGTGAGAAGGAGATAGTATTTTTGCAAGAGACAGGGTGGGAAGAGGAATAGACCAGGTAGCTGTGAGAGTCTGTAGGCCTATAGTAGATATCAGCAGATAAGCCGTCTCCAGAGATGGAGACAGACAGGTCAAGAAAGGGGAGGTAGGAGTCGGAAATGAATCAGGTAAATTTGAGGGCAGGGTGAAAGTTGGAGGCAAAGTTAATGAATTCAACGAGCTCAGCATGCGTGCAGGAGGTAGACCCAATGCAGTCGCCGAAGTAGCGAAGGAAAAGAGGGACAGGGAAACCCGTATAGGCTTGGAACATGGACTGTTCCACAAAGCCAACAAAAAGGCAGGCATAACTGGAACCCATGCGGGTGCCCATGGCGACACCGTTGGTTTGGCGGAAGTGGGAGGAGCCAAAGGAGAAACTACACTGGACGTCCATGGTTCCTCCGGCAGTTTGTTCTGGTCTGGATAACCCGTGTTAGTATGGAGAGCGGGATTTTACACCATATTCCAGGTACAATCTCAACAAAACCCAAATAATTGTTACGGTAATTACTACACTTAAACACAAGAAAGCTTGCAGACACTGGAAATTCAAAGCAATACACGCAAATTGCTGAAGGAATTCAGCACAACAGGCTGTATCTGAGGAAAAGAGTAGACCGTTCGTCATTTTGGGCAAAGAGCCTTCTTCATTACTGATGCGGGAGGGGGGAGGTATCTGAATAAAAAGGTAAGTGAGGGGTAAGAGGCGAGCTGGAGGGTGATAGGTGGTCAAGGGCTGAAGATGAAAGAATCGGAGAGTTGTCAATAGGAGAAAGGGATGGAGGGGACCTGGGAGCAATAACAGGCTGGTGAGCAGAAATGAAAGTTCAGAGTAGGGAATAGAGAAGGTTTTTGGTGTGCGGGGGATTTGTTTAGTGGAAGGAGAATTCAATATTCATACAATCAGGTTGGAGGGTACCCAGATGGAATATAAGGTGTTGCTCCTCCACCCTGAGGACGGTTTCCTCTTGGCACAAGAGGATGCCATTGATCGAGATATCTGAATGGGAATCAGAATTAAAATGCAAACACAAGGAAATCTGCAGATGTTGGAAATTCAAACAACACACACAAAATGCTGGTGGAACACAGCAGGCCGGGCAGCATCTATAGGGAGCAGAGCTGTCGACGTTCCGGGCCGAGACACTTCGTCAGGACTAACTGAAAGGAAAGATAGTAAGATATCCCGTAGTGAAACAGTAAGAAAATGCTTTTAATATAAAATTGAAAATAAATCACTGGAAACTCAGTGCAGGATTTTGCCTTTATGTCAGCAAAATGTGCAATATGTCAGCACACATATTGGCCGACTGCAAGATGTTTGTGGCGTCCTGAAGTGATTTGCATAAATGCAATCCCAACATTCATTCGTTATCTCTTTATTCCAGTATAAACATCATATTTTCCATACAGTGAATGCTGAAGGCATCCTCGCATCCACACTGCCTCCTGAAGTCACTGTCTCTCCGCTGAAGGGCAGTGACCAGAGAGCCATAAAAATGTTCAATACTCCTTGCAGCTGTGGTGGGCTGTTACTCTAGTGATGGAGGAAGCGGCTGAGCAGAACTAAAGGAAACTAGGAAATAAGGAACTCGACCTCACATGCTCTGAGTTTCATTACGACAAACATGAATACTGGCCTCTCAGCCATTTTGTAATGGGGAAGCTAAAATTCCAGTGGTTGTTTTAATCCTGCTGCGAGGTGTATCCATTAAATCTGTTGGTATTTCCATCTCTACAGAACTTCCAGCAGTGCGGAAGCTGTTCCAAAAACAAAACACTTTGTTGGATGCGGCCTATCTGCTTCAAATGGCAACTATCGGATATTCACAAAGTATATCACATGGTGATAACCATAAAGTGTACTTCTTTGTTCAATTAAGTGGCTAAAATTCCATCATGTTCTTGTGACTGCCAATAGCTTATATCTATGATCAACTCCAGGCATTGATTCATGTTCAATTCAGATCCTGCTACTGGACAGAATGATGGAAGGGAAGGTCTGCAGAAACAGCTCAATATATTGAGATTGTAACCTCAGTTACTAGACTCCCCTACTGTTGAATACATCTTGTTCCTATCCGCTCCATCCGGACCTCAGGATTTCATGGAGGTTCCTGTTCCCACAGTCATCACCCCTCCATTGAGATCAGGCCCAGAAACACCAGATGCTCCTCATACATAAAACCTTTTCAATCTAGAATCACTCTTGTGAACTTTGTAAACAACAGCTGTAATGAGCACATTCCCTCGGATACAGAGAGTTTGCCGGGGGAATAATTTATTGAGCCTCATGTACTGTTTCGTAGTGCCCAATTAATTGTCAAAAAAGAACATTGTGCTATCTGGTCAAGGAACCGAAAGGGATGGGGTAGATCTTCCATGATTTTTGAATGCCTTTATTTACCTGGGAGACAGATACAGAGACTATAGAAATCGGGAAAAGCTAGTCTTGTTCTAGATTGTATGCGGATTACAGAACAGGTGCTTGCTGAATTAGAATGGACAAATCCCCCGGGCCTGACAAGTTGTTCCCTTGGACCTTGTGGGAGGCCAGTGCAGAAACTGCTCGAACACTGTCAGAGACAAATAAAATGCACAGAGCTATAGCTGATATTGAGGTGGTGGGATACAGTCTGGACAGAGTTTGAAAAAGATGGTTGATATATATCATTGAGCTGGTGGGATACAGACTGGACAGAGGTTGAAAAAGATGGTTGATATATTTCATTGATGTGGAGGGAAATATATTGGACTGAGGGTGGACAAGATGGTTGATATTTATCATTAACTTGAAGAGATACAGGCCGAGTCGGCGGTGAAGAAGGCAAATGCGATCTTTGCAATCAATTCAAGAGGATTGTAATATAAAAGGAAGGATGTGCTGTTGAGAATTTATGAAGTCCTGATGAGGCAACATATAGAAACATAGAAAGATAGAAAAGTTACAGCACAATACATCCTGAGCTTCCTGTAGAAGTAGTAGAGGCCAGTTCAGTTGTGTCATTTAAGGTAAAATTGGATAAGTATATGGACAGGAAAGGAGTGGAGGGTTATGGGCTGAGTGCGGGTAGGTGGGACTAGGTGAGATTAAGGGTTCGGCACGGACTAGGAGGGCCAAGATGGCCTGTTTCCGTGCTGTGATTGTTATATGGTTATATGGTTATGGTTAATACAGGCCCTTCGGCCCACGAAGCTGTGCCCAACATGTACCTTCGAACGACCTGGGCTTCACCAAAAGTCCTCTATTTTCCTGAGCTCCATGTCCCCCTGCAGGAGTCTCTTAAATAACCGTATCGTTTCCTCATCCACGACCGCTGCCGGCAGCTCATTCCACGCACTCACCACTGTGCAAAAACTTACCCCTGACATCTCTTCTGTACCCACTTCCAAGCACCTTAAAACTATGTTCTCTCGTTCTAGCCGTTTCAGCCCTGGGGAAAAGCCTCTTACTATTCACACGATCAAGGCCTCTCTTTATCTTGTACACGTCTATCAGGGCACCTCTCGTCCTCCATCGCTCCGAGGAGAAAAGGCCGAGTTCACTCAAGCTATTCTCATAAGGCACGCTCCCCAATCCAAGCATCATCCTTGCAAATCTCCTCTGCACCCTTTCTGTGGTTTCCACGTACTTCCCATAGTGAAGCGATCAAAACTGAGCACAGCACTCCAAGTGGATCTGACCAGGGTCCTATATAGCTGCAACATTAGCTGTCGGCTCCTAAATTCAATTCCACGATTAATGAAGGCCAATACACCGCATGCCTTCTGAATCACAACGTCAACCTGCGTTGCAGCTTTGAGTGTCCTCGGATCCCAAGATCCCACTGATCTAGCACACTGCCAAGAGTCTTACTATTAATGCAAAATTCTGCCATCATATTTGACCTACTAAAATGAAACACCTCGCACTTTTCTGGGTTGAACTCCATCTGCCAGATCTCAGCCCAGTTTTGCATCCTATCCAAATCCCGTTGTAACCTCTGACAGCACTGCACACTATCCATAACACACCCAACCTTTGTGTCATCAGCACATTTGCTAATCTATCCCTCTAATTCCTCACCAAGGTCATTTATAAAAATCACAAAGAGTAGGTGTCCCAGAACGGATCCCTGAGGCACACCACTGTCACCGGCCTCCATGTGGAATATGACCCGTCTACAACCACTCTTTGCCTCCTGTGGGCAAGCCACTTCTGGATCCACAAAGCCATGTCCCCTTGGATCCCATGCCATCTTACTTTTTCATTACGCCTTGCATGGGTACCTTATCAAATGTTCTTTTAAAATCCATACATACTACATCTGCGGCAAAGCCTCTACAGATTCAGCACTTTCCTTTTGAAGTTAAGAGGCCTAAACCTACTCAGAACACTCCAAGTGCTTCATAAAGTTTCAACATGACATCCTTGCTTTTATATTCTATTCCTCTTGGGATGAATGCGAACATCGCATTTGCCTTCCTCATCACAGACTCAACCTGCAAATTCACCTTTAGGGAATCCTGCACAATGATCCCCAAGTCCATTGGCACCACAGTTTTCTTTTGTATTTAGAAAATAACTAAGACTTTCATTTCGTCTACCGAACTGCACGACTATACACTTCTCCAAACTGTATTCCATTCCTTTGCCCATTTTCCTAATCTGTCAATGACCTTCTGTAGCCTTTCTAATTCCTCGAAACCTCATGCACCTCGAACTATCTTCATACTATCTGCAAACATTGCAACAAAGCCATCAATTCCATTGTCCAAATCATTAACATATGACGTAAAAGAATCGGTCCCAAAACAGACACTGTGGAGTATCACTGGTCACTGGGAGCAATCCAGAAAGTGTTTATTTTATTCCCAGGCTTTGCCCCTTTCCAACCAACCACTGCTTTATCCACGTCAGAATCGTTCTTGTAATACTATGATCTCGTAGCTTGTTAAGCAACCTTATGTGTGGCAGTGTAACAAAGACTTTCTGAAAATCCAAATACACAGCATCAACCGATTCACCTTTGTCTATCAGGCTTATTATTTCTTCAAAGATTTGTCAGGCATGATTTTCCCTTGAGGAATCATGTCCACTACGGCCTATTTTATGACGGGTCTCCAAGTACCCTGAGACGACATCCTTAATCATCGGCTCCTATACCTTCCTAAACACTGAGGTCAGACAAACGGACAGATGGGTTCTCTTCGTTCCCATTCCTTTCTTGAAGAGTGAAGTAACATTTGCAATTTTCCAGTCTCTCAGAACCATTACAGAAGCTGGTGATTCTTGAAAGAACTTTATTGATGTCTCACGATCTCTTCAGCCACCACTTTTAAAATTCTTGTGTACACGCCACCTAGTCCAGGTGACATATCTAAATTCAGACCTTTGAGTTTCCCAAGAAACCTCTCTCTAGGTATGTTAACTTCACACATTTAATGCCCCCGACACCTGGAGCTTCCAATATACTGCTGGTGTCTTCCTCCATGAAGGCTGGTGAAAAATACTTATTCAGTTCGGCCTCCATTCCTGTCCCCATTTACTACCTCTCCAGTGTCGTTTTCCAGCGTTCTGATATCCAGCCGTGCTTCTCTGTTACACTTTATGTATCTGAAGAAACGTTTAGTAACATCTTTACTATTATAGGTTCGTTTTCTTTGGTGGTTCACCTTTACCTTCTTAATGACTTATTGTTGCCTTTTGTTTTCTGTTTGTTTTAACAACATTACCAATCCTCCAGCATCCCACAAATTGCTGCTCTGTTACCATCCCTGCGAGTGACCGTTTCCCATCAATTCTGGCCAATTCCCCTCTCCTGCCTCGGTAATTCCCTGTACACCACTGTAATGCTGGTACTTCTGTAATACTGATACCTCTGCCTTTAGCTTCTCCTTCTGGAGTTTCTGTTTGACTCCCACTAGCTGAGAGACAGGGGACAGTGAGAGGGACTTTCCAAACACGGATTGAACACTAAACCCCGGTCCATGCTTACTGCTGCAAACACGGAGCATCCCATTAACTCACAGCGTCTCACTGCGAGGGAAGGAGAGGTAACTCGTTCTCTTCTTTGCTTCCAAAGGAACTCCAGAACTAAACAGCTGAGCACAGAACATTAATACCAACTCATCACTTCATCCGCCCGGGCAGCTTGATAGACAGGTCCATTTTATATGGGTCAAAACCTGGACCCAAGAGATTCGCAGATCGTCGCACGTCTCACGTAGAATTCCCCGCAGCCCATGCCCATCTGTCCGAAACGTTTGCTTTATTGGGGAAAGAGGAACGCCCAGTGCCATCTGTAGTAGCAACAAGCTCAGACGAACACCAAACACTACAAATACTATATTCCTGGAGTCCCCATCCCAGGATGATAACCTTGGCCCAGGACTCTTTGCTGCCGCTGACGTAATTCGGTGTCTCAGCTATGCCCAGTTCACAAACTAAAACTCCTGAACCAACCCATGACGGAATAGTAGCCGGTGGAAGCTTTGTCTGGACGGGGATCGGGGTTGAATTCCGGGCCTTGGGTCACAGCGCGGACGCGGATACCTTTCAGCAGGTAAACTGAAAACACTTGTTGATTATTTTATTGTTGAGTGGAGGGAGCATATTTGCCTTTTCTATCGATGCATAAATATTGACTGATTGCAAGATGTTTGTGGCAGCCTAAAATGATTTCCACAAATGCAATCCCAACATTCATTACTCATCTCTTCATTCCAACACAGGCATCATATATTCCATACAGTAAGTGCTCAAAGCATCCTGGAATCCACCCCTGTTTCTGAGGCTACTGTGTCTGCACAGTGATCACAGTGCGATAAAATGTCCAACCCTCCTTGAACCCTACTAACCGAGCAAGAGGCCCACCAGAAGTAAATGAAAAAGGAAGTAACAGTCTGAACCTCACATGTTTTGAGTTTCCTTATGACCACAATGAATATTGAACACTCAGCAATGTTGTAATGTTGAAATCAAAATGCCAGTATCCAGTCAATCTGCTGTTAGCTCCTTCTCCACAACACTTGCAGCAGTGCTGAGGCTGGTCATTAAATACGGTCAGTCTGCTTCAAAAGTCGGTTATCTGTTATTTACAAAATACATTACACAACACATTGTGGTGATATTCATGAAGTTTCCTTCTTTGCTTAGTTAAGCGATTAAAAATTCTGACAAATATTTGTAGCTTTGAATAACGTAAAAGTACGGTTCACAATACAGGCAGCATTCTGACCCAACTACTGGATAGAATGTTGGAGGAGAAGGCTTGTAGATACATCTCAGTGGTTTGTGAGGTTTTTTTCTCTGTTTCAAGACACCTCTCCTGATGAAAATATCTTTATCCGTCCACTCTATGGAGTCATCAGTATTTGCTACGTTTCAATGAGTTTCCCTCCGCTAGCGTGCCCCATCATCCATTTGAGAACAGGCCCAGGGACAGCAAATGCTTCAAATACATTAAGCTTTTCAATCCAGAAATCATTATTATAAACAATTATTGTAATGAGCACATTTCCACGAGTAACAAACTATTTGGTATCAGTATATTTATTTGAGAAAACCTGTTGTTTCCCTACTGCCACAATAACTGGACAAACGAACTTCTGAAGATCAGCGTGCTTATGTACGCATGGAGCGAAAAACATTGGGGGAGATCCACACTGACTCCTGAAGTCACTGTCTCTCCGCTGAAGGGCAGTGACCAGAGAGCCATAAAAATGTTCAATACTCCTTGCAGCTGTGGTGGGCTGTTACTCTGGTGATGGAGGAAGCGGCTGAGTAGAACTAAGGGAAAATAGGAAATAAGGAACTCGACCTCACATGCTCTGAGTTCCATTATGACAAACATGAATACTGGCCTCTCAGCCATTTTGTAATGGGGAAGCTAAAATTCCAGTGGTTGTTTTAATCCTGCTCCGAGGTGTATCCATTAAATCTGTTGGCATTTCCATCTCTACAGAACTTCCAGCAGTGCAGAAGCTGTTCCAAAATCAAAACACGTTGTTGGATGCGGCCTATCTGCTTCAAATGGCAACTATCGGATATTTACAAAAGATATAACATGGTGATAACCATAAAGTGTACTTCTTTGTTCAATTAAGTGGCTAAAATTCCATCATGTTCTTGTGACTGCCAATAGCTTATATCTATGATCAACTCCAGGCATTGATTCATGTTCAATTCAGATCCTGCTACTGGACAGAATGACGGAAGGGAAGGTCTGCAGAAACAGCTGAATATATTGAGATTGTAACCTCAGTTACTAGACTCCCCTACTGTTGAATACATCTTGTCCCTATCCGCTCTATCCGGACCTCAGGATTTCATCGAGTTTCTTGTTCCCAGAGTCATCACCCCTCCATTGAGATCAGGCCCAGAAACACCAGATGCTCCTCATACATAAAACCTTTTCAATCTAGAATCACTCTTGTGAACTTTGTAAACAACAACTGTAATGAGCACATTCCCTCGGATACAGACAGTTTGCCGGGGGAATAATTTATTGAGCCTCATGTACTGTTTCGTAGTGCCCAATTAATTGTCAAAAAAGAACATTGTGCTATCTGGTCAAGGAACCGAAAGGGATGGGGTAGATCTTCCATGATTTTTGAATGCCTTTATTTACCTGGGAGACAGATACAGAGACTATAGAAATCGGGAAAAGCTAGTCTTGTTCTAGATTGTATGCGGGTTACAGAACAGGTGCTTGCTGAATTAGAATGGACAAATCCCTCGGGCCTGACAAGTTGTTCCTTTGGAGCTTGTGGGAGGCCAGTGCAGAAATTGCTCGAACACTGTCAGAGACAAATAAAATGCATAGAGCTATTGCTGATATTGAGGTGGTGGGATACAGACTGGACAGAGGTTGAAAAAGATGGTTGACATATTTCATTGATGTGGAGGGAAATAGATTGGACAGAGGTTGGACAAGATGGTTGATATGAATCATTGAGTTGAAGAGATAAGCTGGACAGATTTTGAACAAAATCGGCTTCGGTTAAGCTGATGGAACCATGTGGGAGTAAGGATCAATGGCAATCACAGATGGTCCTCCAGGAATGCACAGATACTAAATTAAAATCGAATGGAACGATAGAGATAGAACAAGCAACGGGAACTTTGAATTGTGACCTCTGCCCCTCAGTAAATTTCATCAACCTACCATAGAGAGCATCCCAACAGGATTCTTCACGCGTTCATACGGCTCCTGTTTTACTCGTAAGTGCAAGGAACTGCAGAGAGCTATGGACAGCTGAGGACAGCATAGAAACCAATCTGCCCACCATGGACTGTGCCTGCAATTCCTGTTTGATTGGTAAAGCAGGCACAGCATAACCTCACATCCCGGGACAGTCTGACATCCCAGTTGGGTAGAAGTTTAAAAAAATGGAAAACACTGCAACCAGGCTTAAGGACGGTTTCCGTTCTGTTGTTATAAGCAAAATGAACGGTGGCCAGCAAGATAAGGAGGACTTTAACCTCACAATATAACTGTACCACATGTCTCCCTGCCCTGCAATTTCTCTGAAATAGTAATGGACAAGAGGGGCCGAAAGTAATTTTTTAAAATAGGTGCAAAGATACGTGGGAGTGCGTGTGTAATTTTCCTGCAGGTTAATTTACAGGCCGAGTCGGCAAATGCGATCTTTGCAACCAATTCAAGAGGATTGTAATATAAAAGGAAGGATGTGCTGTTGAGAATTTATGAAGTCCTGATGAGGCAACACATAGAAACATAGAAAGATAGAAAAGTTACAGCACAATACCGGCCCTTCGGCCCACGAAGCTGTGCACAACATGTACCTTCGAACGACCTAGGATTCAGCAAAAGTCCTCTGTTTTCCTAAGCTCCATGTCCTCCTGCAGGAGTCTCTTAAATAACCGTATCGTCTCCGCGTCCACCACCGCTGCGGGCAGCCCATTCCACGCACTCACCACTGTGCAAAAACTTACCCCTGACATCTCTTCTATACCCACTTCCAAGCACCTTAAAACTATGTTCTCTCGTTCTAGCCGTTTCAGCCCTGGGGAAAAGCCTCTTACTATTCACACGATCAAGGCCTCTCTTTATCTTGTACACGTCTATCAGGGCACCTCTCGTCCTCCTTCGCTCCAAGGAGAAAAGGGCGAGTTCACTCAAGCTATTCTCATAAGTCACGCTCCCCAATCCAAGCATCATCCTTGCAAATCTCCTCTAAACCCTTTCTGTGGTTTCCACGTACTTCCCATAGTGACGCGATCAAAACTGAGCACAGTGCTCCATGTGGATCTGACCAGGGTCCTATATAACTGCAACATTAGCTGTCGGCTCCTAAATTCAATTCCACGATTAATGAAGGCCAATACACTGCAGGCCTTCTGAACCACAAAGTCAACCTGCGTAACAGCTTTGAGTGCCCTCGGATCCCAAGATCCCACTGATCTAGCACACTGCCAAGAGTCTTACTATTTATGCAAAATTCTGCCATCATATTTGACCTACTAAAATGAAACACCTCGCACTTATCTGGGTTGAACTCCATCTGCCAGTACTCAGCCCAGTTTTGCATCCTATCCAAATCCCGTTGTAACCTCTGACAGCCCTCCACACTATCCATAACACACCCAACCTTTGAGTCATCAGCACATTTGCTAATCTATCCCTATAATTCCTTACCAAGGTCACTTACAAAAATCACAGAGAGTAGGTGTCCCAGAACGGATCCCTGAGGCACACCACTGTCACCGGCCTCCATGTAGAATATGACCCGTCTACAACCACTCTTTGCCTCCTGTGGGCAAGCCACTTCTGGATCCACAAAGCCATGTCCCCTTGGATCCCATGCCATCTTAATTTCTTATTACGCCTTGCAGATGTTGTTCCCTTTTCAGGGAAGGCTCGGGAAATTATAGGCTAGTGAGTCTGACTTCAGTGGTTGGCATGTTGATGGAGAGGATCCTGAGAGGCAGTATTTATGCCTTATTTTTGCCTTATCAAATGTTTTGCTAAAATCCATACATACTACATCTGCGGCTCTATTTTAGTCAATATGTTTAGTCACATCCTCAAAAAAATTCAATCAGGCGCGAAAGGCACAACCTGCTTTTGACAAAGCCATGCTGACTATTCCTAATCATACTTTACCTCTCCAAATGTTCATAAATACTGCCTCTCAGGATCCTCTCCATCAACATGCCAACCACTGAAGTCAGACTCACTAGCCTATAATTTCCCGAGCTATCCCTGAAAAGGGAACAACATCTGCAATCCTACAATCCTCCGGAACCTCTCCCGTCCTCATTGATGATGCAAGGATCATTGCCAGAGGCTCAGCAATCTCCTCCCCCGCTTCCCACAGGAGCCCGGGATATATCCAGTCCGGTCCCGGTGACTTATCCATCTTGATACTTTGTAAAAGCTCCAGCACATCCCCTTTCTTAATATCTACATTCTCAAGCTTTTCAGACCAGTGCGATCACCCTTGCAATCGCCAAGATCCTTATACGCGGTGAATACTGAAGAAAAGCATTCATTAAGTACCTCTGCTATCTCGTCCGGTTCCATACACGCATTTCCACTGTCACACTTGATTGGTCCTATTCTCTCAAGTGTTATCCTCTTGTCGTTCACATGCCTGGGTCTTTCCTTAATCCTGCCCGTCAAGGCCCTCATGTGCTTGCTCTCTTGAAGTGAGTATAGATGGTTAAATCTCCAGGGCCTGACAATATATTCCCTAGAAGCATTTGGGACGCCAGTATTGAAACTGCGTGAATGCTGGCAGACATATAAAATGGTCACAGCTACAGATGATGTGCCAGCCGACCAGAAGAGAGCTAAATTTTCTCATTTGTGTGGGAAAGGTTCGGTAATAGAACATAGAACAATAAAGCACTGTAAAGGCTATTCGTCCCACGATGTTGTGCCGACCCTTAAGCCCTGCCTCCCATATAACCCTTCACCTTAGATTCCTTCATATACCTGTCTGGTCGACTCGTAAATTTCACTAGTGTTTCTGCCTCCACCACTGAATCAGGCAGTGCATTCCACGCACCAAACACTCTCTGAGTAAAAAACCTTCCTCTAATATCCCCCTTGAATTTTCCTCCCATTACCTGAAAGCCATGTCCTATTGTATGAGCAGTGGTTGCCTGAGGAAGAGACGCTGGCTGACCACTCTATTTATTCCTCTTAATAACTTGTATAACTCTATCATGTCCACTGTCATCCTCCTTCTCTCTAGAGACTTAACCCCTAGCTCCCTTAATCTCTGATCATAATGCATACTCTCTAAACCAGGCAGCATCCTAGAAAATCTCCTCTGTACCCTTTCCAATATTTCTACATGCTTCCTATGGTGAGGCGACCTGAACTGGACACAGTACTCCAAGTGTGGCCTAACCAGAGTTTTATCGGGCTGCATCATTACCTCACGACTCTTAAACTCTGTACCTCCACTTATGAAAGCTAACACTCCATAAGCTTTCTTAACTACCCTCTCTACCTGTGAGGCATCTTTCAGGGATTTGTAGACATGACATCTTTGTACTCCGCCTTGGAGTTTGTCCTTCCAAAGTGTACCACCTCACACTTCTCCGGGTTGAACTCCATCTGTCACTTCTCAGCCCACTTCTGCATCCTATCAATGTCTCTCTGCAATCTTCGACAATCCTCTACACTATCCCAAACACCACCAACTTTTGTGTCGTCTGCAAATTTGCCAACTCACCCTTCTACCCCTACATCTAGGTCGTTAATAAAAATCACGAAAAGTAGAGGTCCCAGAACAGATCCTTGTGGGACAAGTCACAACCCTCCAATTCGAATGTACTCCCTGCAACGGCCCTCTGCCTTCTGCAGGCAAGCCAATTCTGAATCCACCTGACCAAACTTCCCTGGATCCAATACCTTCTGACTTTCTGAATAAGCTTACCGTGTGGTACTTTGTCAAATGCCTTACTAAAATCCACGTAGGTCGCATCCACTGTACTCCCCTCATCAATATGCCTGGTCATATCCTGAAAGTAAACTCTATCAGGCTTGTTAGACACGATCTGCCCTTCACACGATCTGTCCCTAATCAGACCATGACTCTCTAAATGCCCATAGATCCTATCTCTAAGAATCTTTTCCAACAGCTTTCCCACCACAAACGTAAGGCTCACTGGTCTATAATTACCCGGACTATCCGTACTAACTTTTTTGAACAAGGGGACAACATTCACCTCCCTCCAATCCACCGGTACCATTCCCGTGGACAACGAGGACATAAAGATCCTAGCCAGAGGCTCAGCAATCTCTTCGCTCGCCTCGTGGAGCAGCCTGGGGAAGATTCCATCAGGCCCCGGGGACTTATCCGTCCTAACAACTCCAACACCTCCTCTCTCTTAATATCAACATGCTCCAGATCTTTAACCTCACTCATATTGTCCTCACCGTCTTCAAGTTCCCTCTCATTGATGAATACTGAAGAGAAGTATTCATTGAGGACTTCGCTCATTTCCACAGCCTCCAGGAACATCTTCCCATCTTTATCTCTAATCGGTCCTACCTTCCCTCCTGTCATCCATTTGTTCTTCACATAATTGAAGAATGCCTTGAGGTTTTCCTTTACCCTACTCGCCAAGACGTTCTCATACCCCCTTCTTGCTCCCCTCAGCGGCTTCTTCAGCTCCTTTCTTGCTACCCTATATTCAATAGACCCATCTGATCCTTGCTTCCTGAACCTCGTATATGATGCCTTCTTCCGCCTGACTAGATTTTCCACCTCACCTGTCACCCATAGTTCCTTCACCTTACCATTGGTTATCTTCCTCACTGGGACAAATTTATCCCTAACATCCACAAGAGATCCATAAACATCGACCACATGTCCATAGTACATTTCCCTGCAAAAACATCATCCCAATTCACACTCGCAAGTTCTTGCCTTATAGCCTCGTAATTTGCTCCTCCCCAATTAAAATGTTTCCTGTCCTCGCTGATTCCATCCTTTTCCATGATAATGTTAAAGGGAGGGGAGCGGCGGTCACTGTCCCCCAGATGCTCACCCACTGAGAGATCTGTGATTGACCCGGTTCGTTACCTAATATTAGATCCAGTATGGCATTCTCCCTAGTCGGCCTGTCAACATCCCGTGACAGGAATCCGTCCTGGGCACACTTAACAAACTCTGCCCCAATTAAACCATTGAACTAATATGGTGCCAATCAATATTAGGGAAGTTAAAGTCACCCATGATGACAACCCTTTTATTTTTGCAACTTTCCAAACTCTGCCACCCGATCTGCTCCTCGGTATCTCTACTGCTACCGGGGGGACTATAGAATACTCGAAATAGAGTGACTGCTCCCTTCCTGTTCCTGATCTATCCGTGCTGGCAAAAATAGGATTCTGCTACAATACCCACACTTTCTGTAGCTCTAATATTATCCCTGACCAGTAATGCTACCCCCTCCCCTTTTTCCGCCCTCTCGATCCCTTTTAAAACACTGAAATCCAGGAATATTGAGAATCCATTCCTGCCCTGGTGCCAGTCACGTCTCTGTACTGACCATTACCTCATAATTCCACGTATGTATCCAAGCTCTCGGTTCATCACATTTGTTCCTGATGCTTCTTGCATTGAACTGCACGCACTTTCGCCCTTCTACCTTTACACCCGTTATTCTGCTTATCTTTCCTCAAAATCTTTTTTTATACGTCGATCTGGCTTTACTCCATGCACTGTACTCGCAGTTCTCGCATGACTTTTATCCCTCTCAACCTCACTATCTGCTGTAACACTCTGGATCCCCTCCCCCTGTAAATCTAGTTTAAACCCCTCGGAACAGTACTAGCCAACCTTCCTGCGAGGATATTAGTCCGCTTCCAGTTCAGGTGCAACCCGTCCCGTCAGAACAGGTCCCACCTTCCCTGGAACAAGGCCCAATTGTCCAGAAACATGAAGCCGTCCCTCCTAGACCAAATCCATAGCCAAGTATTTCGCTGCATCATCTCCCTATTTCTAGCTTCACTAGCACGTGGCACTGGTAGAAATCCTGAGATTATAACCTGTCCTTCAACTTTTCACCTAACTCCCTAAACTGTCTTTGCAGGACCTCGTCCTTCTTCCTATCCATGTTATTGCTCAGCTCATTTTTAATTTTTACAGAGAGCGAGAGAGAGAGAGAGAGAGAGAGAGAGAGAGAGAGAGAGAGAGAGAGAGAGAGAGAGGGACAGAGAGAGAGAGAGAGAGAGCGAGAGAGCGAGAGAGAGAGAGAGAGAGAGAGAGAGAGAGAGAGAGAGAGAGAGAGAGAGAGAGAGAGAGAGAGAGAGAGAGAGAGTCAGAGAACTGAAGGAGAGAAAACAGAAAACACAACGACGGCCACCCAGAACGAGAGGCCGTGAGAGATCTGGATCTCACTGCCTTGTCTGAACGGGGGAAAGATGGATCTACTCAGACAGACGGAGCAGTGTCCCGAAGGTGCGATTACTCGGTTTAACCTTCTCTGTCTGCAAGAACACAACAGGTGGAAGGGCCGCTTTCCGTGCCCTGGAATGATGGAAAACTATTGTCGACACCGGATATCGACCCCGGTGAAGTTTGGACCCGATACGGGGCTGGGTGAGGAAGGTAAAGTTCCCGGGATAAACCTCAATGGATGAGTGCAGTCTCGGTATCACCACCCCATCACGCTCCTAGGACCAGGGCAAGAGGGGCCGAGCGGCGGCTCATCTCAGTCGGTATGTTGTGAAGGTCCCACAACACAGAGCGACCCCTACAGGTTCTGTCCAGCAAGCGCAGAGAGGCCGCCAGATCGGGGAAGTTAACTGGGCGCATTACCTTACATCAGACGTCCACACTCGGGACCGGCCTCAGTACTCACCGATGAGAACTTGTTTTCACGCCCGGACAGTGAACCCTCCCCCGGATTCCCGACTCTGGGGGTGATGGTCGTCTCCTAATCCGGATCCTGCAGACGATCCGCCGCCGCCGCCGACCCGCTTCAACACAGAACTGAAGGGAAGTCAGGACTGGAATTCCCGTCATCAGAGCGGGGGGCGGAGCCTCGGAAATAAGGCAGATCTGCGGTAAAATGGGAGCGGGGAAAGAGCTCACGTGACTTACATATAGCTAAGTCCACGGAATGGGGAAAGTGTTTTGGGGAACTTCATTTGATTCTGACAGCAAAATGAGACTGACAGCTCCAGCTCCCGGTAGCGGCCCATGTTCAGACACTCTGAACAAATCAGCGAGTACTGCTGGGAGAAGCATGCTCTCATTGGTTGAGGAGTGTCAGTGGGCGGGACGGTGTGCGCCCGGAGCGGTCTGGGGAGAGGCCGGAGATTGGGAGCTGCACTTCGGGTAAAGGCTGCAATACTGGCCGGGGTCTAGTTGCGCATCTATTTGTCACTCATGGTTACCAACTGCGGTGGAGAACGCTCATTTTCAAAACAGAAAAGCATTAAAAATGAACTAAGGTGCACCCTGGGTCAAAACAGATTGAACAATCTCTCTCTAATGAGCATTGAACATGAACCTCTGCGTGAAATAGACATTTCCAGTATCACCAACAAATTTGCTCACGATGATTATAGAAAATCTAACTTTTAAATTGTACTTTTGTTACTTTTGAAATTTGAAATGGATACGTGCATGTAAGTAATACTATTGCTGAAGTGTCAGACATTTGTCGCATTATCTGGCTGTACAGCAAATGGGAATTTAGGGCCCCTTTATAACATATGCTACAGGCCCTGCTCTAGCTTAATCCGTCCCTGCCACTACCCCCAGGGTTGTATAAACATAGAAATCCTAAAGCAAAATACGGCCTAAAAGGCTGTGCCGAACATGTCACTACCTTAGAGTTACCTGGGTTTCACCCATAGTCCTCTATATTTCTAAGCTCCATGTAGCCATCTTGGAATTAAAAGATCCTATCGTTTCCGCTTCCACCACCGCGGCCGGCAGCCCATTTCACGCACTTACCGCTCTCTGCGTAAAACAAAGATTACTGCTGACAACTCCTGTGTACCTACTTCCAAGCACCTTAAAATATGTCCTCTCGTGCTAGCCATTTTAGCCCTGGGGGAAAAGCCTCTGACTATCCACACGATCAGTACCTCTCAATATCTTGTCCACCTCTATTAACTCACCTCTCATCCTGCGCTATCCGGACTGTGTACTCTGTCCTCTGCTCTCCAAACTGCTGTCTGACGTCTGCACTGCCAGATTCAGCTCAAACAACATCATCAGGTTCCGTGATGACATCACAGTGGTCGGTATCATCAGCAACAATGGTGATTCAGCACACGGAGAGGAGGTTGAGAGGTTTGTTCAATGGTGCGAGAACAACAGCGCGAGTGTCAGCGCGGAGAAGAGAAAGTGAAGCGTTGATGGGGGACCAAGAAGGCAGAGATCGACCACTGCCCATTGATCATCAACGGCTCTGCGCTGGAGAGGATGAAGAGGACCAAGTTCTTTGGTGTGCACATAACAAACGATCTAACCTGGACCCACAACACCTTCACACTAGTCAGGAAGACACAGCAGCATCTACTGGAGCACCACGGAGAGTGTCACGACCGGCGCCATCTTTTTATGCTACGGAAGCTGCAAGGCATCGAACCACAAGACAATACGGGGGAGAGCAAAAACCTCCGAGAGGATGATCGGGTTCTCACTCGGCCCTGTTTGTGACACTTTCCGGGAGCGTTGCAGTCGAAGGGGCCAAAGCATTGTTGAGAATCCCTACCACCCATCCCATGATCTCTTTGACACACGGCGGTCAGGATGAAGGTGCATGCATTTCAGCACTAGGAATGCCGGGTAATAACATCTTCCCTCGGGTTGCGAGACTAATGAATATCCCGCCAGCACTGACGTCTCGTTACTTGGACAGCGAGCTGTTTACTAAATGTTTACTGTTTCCCAGTGAGGTGCTTTACTACACGCACTTGGTATTCCATTAACAAGTTTCAAGTACAATATATTGGTTTGTCGGTTGTGTGTGATAGAGGTTTTGTGGTTGCATCAGGGTCCTGAGGAAGGGTTTTTCGCTTATGTCGAGAATTTTGGTCAGCTGCGCTGGGTAAATACCTTTGCGGGTCTTTAGCATCTTGTGTCTGTGTTGCTTAATGCCTGGATCAGTATAAAATGCTGATGGCGCCCTCTAGCGTCGACAAAACACTACGTCGTACTGCCCTCTGGCCCGCAGCGGTACACCGCGAGGCCACGTGACTTCAGTGTTTTTTTTTCCCCCTCTAGCTTGCTCTGAACAATACCTAATATGAAATGTTGAACAAACCATACCCGTTAAAATCAACCATGAGGATTGTAAGCGAAGGCGTTGCTCTCCGGAGGGACTGCTCTCCATGTCACGTCAATACAGAGTCTCCAACGAAAACCCGAGTCCCAGTCTTGTGTGGAAAGGAAAAATCCCTGAATCTGGCGGCGAGGATGGGATCCCTGTGTACGGGGTCCAGCTGAGCCCCGACAGAGTAACTGGCCCCTCGGACAGGAATCTCATTCTTACCTGTGTGACTTCCCTGAAAGACGGGAGTCAAGATCAGGACCAGGGCGAGGTGGGAGAAAGTCTGTCCCTGACTGGCCGGTGTCCAGTTCCTAAGCTCTGGTAAGAACAAGAACGAAACTGGGAGAGGGAGATCAGACACAATGGACAGAATATATCTGTTAAATTTCAGGGGAACCTGGTAATCGTATATGTTAATCAGATGATTACGAAATACGGTTTGCATGGGAAATAGAACATGGAATACTAATAACTGGAATAAATGAGGATAGAAATACACGTTAAAATGGGAAACCAAGCCAGTAAATCTTGGTCAAGCGAACTGGAGAAGAACAAAGGACGCCCCCGGGAACGACGCCCGGCCGATCCGAACACGAAGGCCCCAGTGAATAAGGACACGGAGAGGAAAATTGCAAAATTCAAGAACACAAAACAATAATTGCGCGACACGTTAATTCCTCCGGGTTCCTCCGCCGATAAGGTTTGGTTGGAACCAAGGAACAACAGGTACTCTGTTACCTTTACCAGTGATTTACATGGCTGGGTCAAGGAGACTGGCCCTATGGAGACTATTTCGATTTGGTAAAAATGGAAGACTGCAAGGGAGACACTGCGTTGAGTCTGGGGGTGAGGATACTCGCTGGGATCTTAATTACATATGTTACTAAATGGGAAGAGGTGGGAAAGCGGCGCTAGCTCCCTAAGGGAAACGCCAGAAATAGGGAAGGTAACAGTCCGATGGCAGATTCTAGTGTCACTCCGAAAGCTCGATTGGGAGACCTGTAGGCTCCGCTGGCGCTTCCACCGCCCCATGAGGCCCCATGCAGATAGGGAGGTTATTGAGGTGGCAGTGGGATTGAAACAAAGACCACAGAACGGGCTGCCAGCCCCGTCTGCGGCAGCACCGGATGCTCTCCAGGACCGGAGCACTGCCGCTCTGCCCGATTCTTTCGGAGCCTGGGGCGGGGACGGACTCTCCGTTCATCGAGGTTCGGGTTTCCACCAGAGAGGGGAGAGGTGTTGCCCGATAGCCGCACAAGGCGAGGGACCTCTCTATTCCGCCGGATAATGGTGGACGATGTCCCTATTTTAAAACCCTGGACTCCGGCTGAGTTACGTAGTCCGATCAAGGACACCCCGATCCGCTGAGAAAACCTGTAGCCACCCATAACTGGCATACTCCGACCTGTCAAATATTGAACCCGCTGCCTGGCGTTTTACAGGCGCCCCTCCGTATCATATACGGAATTTCCTTGCCTGGGGCGGAGACCAACCTCTCCTGCCGAGGCTACTCCCGAGAGAGACTGGCCACCGTCAGTTGCAGATGGTGCCGACAGGCTGTGGAAACGTGGGTGCGCGAACTTAAAGCCCGTATCGTTTATCGTTCGAGAGCGGAGTATCGTATGCATACGTACACAACACTGCAAGAACTCGGCATCCGTGAGAAAAGAGTAGCCAACGTTTCGGAACGAGACCCTTCATCAGGAGTGGGGGGGGGGAAGAGAGGGCCGAAGCCCAGTAATAGAGATACGGGAGGGGGTAGGGCCCAGAGGCGACAGGTGGAAAACCAATCAGAGGAAAGATAAACGGGGGAGAGGGAGGGAGGGGATAAGCATGAAAGAACTGTAGAGATAAAGGAGCAGAAAGTTAAAAGGGGAGAGAGGCAGAGAGGGACTTTGGATAGCAGAAGGGGAAGGGGAAGGGGGAGGTGGAGGGAATTACCGGAAATTGGAGAATTCAATGTTCATACCACCAGGCTGGAGGCTACCCAGACGGTAGATGAGCTGTTGCTCCTCCAACCTGAGTTTGGCCTCATCATGGCAGTAGAGGAGGTCATGATATTGTATGCATTTTGCCCCTTTTGACCTCCAACTGACCCTGCTGGGTTGGCTCTTAAATGTCGCTTCACTTCACGGGGGAACAAATCCTGGTGTACGCAAACGCACGCAGAACCGGATTTTAATTTCGGAAACTCCCGATGTTTCGGAGTCTAACCCGCAAGGGATCTAATCCATTCACAAACAAGAGAATATCTGCAGATGCTGGAAATCCGAGCAACGCACACAAAATGCTGGAGGAACTCAGCAGGCCGGGCAGCGTCAATGGAACAGGGTACAGTCGACAGTTCCGGCCGAGACGCTTCAGCAGGACGGACTTGCTGAGGGGGCTCGGCCCGTAACGTCGTCTGTTCACTTTTTCATTGAGTGTATCACAAGAGATGTCTACTTCTCCCCGCTGAATCTCACCGGCGATCCGCTTCCTGCATTCCCTTCAAACTTGCAGCGATTTCTGAAAACACTGCGCAATAATTTAAATATGAATTTAAAGCATGTTGCTCTATTGATTCGGAAAAGCACTAATAGCCCGTAACGGTGCAGAAGCTCGGGATTATCGGAGTTTACTTCGACAGCCTGACATGAATCATATCTCCGATCTTCTACTCTGCATCTATTTCAACCGCCAGGTGATTTTCAGTCGAGGGCACGGATTAAACAGCAAGGAGATTTCTGAACGAACACAGAGATTTATCACAATGTCTGCACCGCTCTCATTTATACACCGGCATCACAACGCTGTCGGTAACTGAACGAGTTCACAGACCGCGCACAGAAACCCGCAATTGTTCGTTCGCCTGTGTTCTTACCACGATCGCCGATAACGGCGATGATCATGTACCATGTCTTTCTCACACGGTAAAATGCTTCAAGCATTTTGTGTGAGATTCAGCCTGTCTTCTACCTGCCCGCGATCTCGCTGAAGAATCTCTGAGCTGACGAATCTCCACGGTCATTCATCTATAATCGCTCCAGCACACTGAATATTCAATACTACACAAGGCTGGCGTGTCTTCCAACAGCTGCGGTAAAAATAAAAATGATGTAATTCAAGGAAAATCCCAATTGTGATGAGTTTGCATAATCTCAAAGACAAAGAAATGACGATTCTAGTGTAACCCCCTGGGTCGCCTAGGCTCGCTCAGCTCGTTCCCGTCTAGGGGGAGCAGCCTCCGGCCCCGCCAAACTGGGTAATCAGCTGGTGTGGATGCTGTGTGATGTCCCCGCCTCGCCCAAAAACAGACAGTACACCATAAGCGATTAAATGAGTACAATTTATAAAGGTTACTGTAACTAAGTGATTAATAACGATACAGTATATATGAAGGAAAAAAAATAAAGAAAAGGCGCCAAACTTATCAAAGTCCAAACCCCTTCGTGCACAACGGTTGGAGCTCAATTACTGAAGTCTTCTGGCCACCATTCGATCCCCTCCGAACTCCTCGACTCGCAGCTCAGGACCCACCGAGTGGTCAACCAAGCACATCTAGCTTCATTCCCTCTCCTTGGAGTACCTCCTGGCCTCGGACCCCCGCTTAGGGTCTGTTCCTCGCCCAGTTTACAGCATCACATCCTCTCTCTCTCATCCCCTCACGCCGATCTCCCAAAAGTCCGCCAACAATAGCTTACAGACTCAGAAGAAAGAATAACATTAATCCCAATTGGTTTACAAAGGAATACAATTCTCGTTGTCAGTAAATTTTAACCCAAACAAGCTTCCAGCACTCTCTCGCAACAAAGAAGCATTCCTGCTTTTAACAAAACAAAGAAGCCATTTTGATTACATACACAGTAACAAAGAAAAAAGAATAAAAGAATAAACCCCCTTTACTCTCTACACCCACCAAATAAAAGTCATGTCCTCATGACTATTAAATAACTCGCCACCTTTCCTGCCAACACAGCGTAACCCAAGCACAAACAGTGACATCTCCTCCCCACACAGTAAACCTGACGCCCTGTTCCTCAGGCGCTACATAGGCCAACTATCTGGGAGTTCCCTAATCCTTCTCCGTACCCCCTCACCTAAACGTTTCAGGCTCGGACACAACTGGGGATACCTTGGGCCCACTGCCAACTCCTCTCTCAACCTCTCACTCATGCCCCACACTGCACACAGCTAAGCCTCCCCGCTACACCTGACTCAGTGGGAGAAGGGCCAATGGTCTCTTCCTCAATCGAGGGAAAGTCAGCAAAAGGCAGCATGTACCACACATCCAGCACATTATCCATCGAATCTGTATTCTTCCTCATTTCTGTGATCGGTAGTTGCTGTTTGTTCTTCTCCAAACGGAAACACGTGGCCTGCACTGCTCCGGCTGTCTCTTCAGCCTCCTGCAACTCTCGCCACAGGCTCAGCAGTTCTGACTCACGCATCCCGGCCATCTCAATCGGGGAGGCAGTTACTCCAACAGCTTCTTCCACCCCGACCGGAAAAGCAGCAGTTAAAGAATGGTCAGCCTCCAGTTCAGTATTCACTGCACTTCTCTCCAGTTGTTCCTTCCTCATGACTTCTTCCAGATCAACTTTCAGGTTTTGCACTTCATTTGAACTGTCGATGGTCATCTTCAGGTTCCCTTCAAGCTTCCGCTTCCCTCTTCCGAGATTTGTCTGTGATTTCTTCACCTCCGCAAACTCCCCTCTCCAGCTTCTCAGTTTGCTGTTGCCCTCAGTCAGACAAATTTCTGCGTTCTCTCCTGCAGTGGGAGGGAGAGCAGCCGGAGGTCGTGGTACATATTGGTCCCAAAAGGAGAAGAGGTCCTGAAAACAGACTCCAGGGAATTAGGAAGGAAGTTGAGAAGCAGGGCCGCAAAGGTAATATTCTCGGCATTACTGCCTGTGCCACGTGATAGTATAGGAATGGAATGAGGTGAAGGTTAAATGCGTGGCTGAGGGATTGGAGCAGAGGGCAGTGATTTCTGGATCATTAAGACTAATTTTGGGGCAGGTGTGACCTGTACAAAAAAGATGGATTGCACTTGAATCCCGGAGAGGGCGGGGAATATCCTATTTTGGAGATTTGCTAATGCTACTGGGGAGAGTTTAAACTGGAATGGTTGGGGGGTGGGAACTGCGGAAGAGGCGGTTGGCTCGCAAATAGAGGAAGCTTGGAGACAATGTGTGAGAAAGGATAGGCAGGTGATAGAGAAGGGACGCTCAGACCGACGGTTTGAGATGTGTCTGATTTAACGTAAGGAGTATTGTGAATGAAGCGGTTGAGCTTCGGGCCTGGATCAGACCTTGGATCTATGATGTTTTGGCCATTACAGAGACTTGGATGGCTCGTTGACAGGAAAGTGCAGGGTTTTAAATGTTTCAGAAAGGGCAGGGAGAGAGGCAAAAGAGGTGGGGCGTGGCACTGTTGATCAGAGATAGTGTTAAGCTTGCAGAAAAGGTGGACGTCATGGAGTGATTGTCTACGGAGACTGTGGGTGGACGTTAGGAACAGGAAGGGGTCAATAATTGAACTGGGTCTTTTATTTATAGGCCGCCCAGTAGTAACATTGATATCGAGGAGCAGGTAGGGAAACAGATCGTGGCAGGTTATAAAAATAACAGTTGTCATGGTGGGAGATTTTAATTTCACAAATATAAATTGGCATCTCCCTAGAGCAAGTGTTTTAGATGCGGTGGAGTTTGTTCGGTGTGGAGTTCTCCGTCGGTACGTTCCGATGAGACAGGGAAGTTATGGTAGGGTTTGGGAGCGAGGAAAGTTTGCCTGTCGACCTCTGTTTTGAGACTGGCGATGAAGATCTACCGCAGAACAATTATCTGAAGTATGTGTCCGAGATGCGAAGGGAGCTGAAAAGGGCTGATGAATTAGCTGAGGTCTCGGCTCCCAGGCAGAATCAAAGAAATAACAGGAGGTATGATCAAAAAGTTAGGTTCTCCTCACGCATGCATGCAGACTGAGTACTCATAAATATCAGGGGCGACCTGGGAAGCATAAGTTGTTTGGCCGCTGGGAGTTGCGCCCAATGTAATGGAGACCGGGGTGTCAAACGTACCAGTGTTATGCACGATACCAGAGCATGGGAATGGATTCTGAAACGGAACATCTGGGGCAAGAGTTGCCTCAACTGGACCCTACACTTAGTAAGAGGACTCTGCGGCAACGTGGAGAGATTGAAGGACTCAGAGGATGAGGAAAAGGGGTTGTGGTATCTGCTGCATTTCGCCAACTCCACAAAATGTGAGGAGGAGATTCCTAACCTTTCCCACACTGAGGCAGGTGACCTGGTCGGGGGTGGAGGTTGTGGCATTAGCAGTGCTCAGGCAGGCTTGCAGCTGGACCAGGAAGGGGGTGTGGGCTCCACAGTAACTGGGGATGAAACTGAGCAGGGGGATCCGGTTTGCAGGAAGGCACGAGTGATAGACCGGGGGAAGCCTCGTCATGTACACCAGAGGTATCCCTAGGAGTGTATGAAACTGAAGGAATAGTTGATGGAACAAAGGGGTCTCAAAGAATCAGGAGACCCCCAGGTAGGCTTGTCTATGTACCATCAGGGGAACTGAGTGCTACGAATATCCCACGAGGGAGATATGTCACCACCCTTTACAAGTGGACTAGAGTTGCTGACATCAGGAAATTCTACTGAAAACGGTTTTATTATTCTGAGATGACAAGTTGACAAGATGACAAGTCATGAGGACATGACTATTTTGGTGGGGGGAGAGTGTAATGCCACGGTTCTTACTTTTACTGTTATGCTGTATGTCTTTCATATTGGCTGTTCTGTAAAAGCAGCTTGTTTTCAGCTTGTTTGGTTGTGGTTGAACATAAGAGATGAGGGGACATGTGCGCCATCCGATTCGGATGGTTGAGTTAAGGAGATGATTCTCTGGTGAGGGACACTAAGGTTGGGCTTGGGTTTTGTTCTGCGGGGGATGGGGAGAGAAGACGCTGCAGAGAACCGGTCGAAGCATAGGATCCGGTGGGAGAGCCGCTTGTTCGAGGTGGATTGCGAGCGACGTGCGGAAGGTGGTGTGAGCTTTCAGCTTGACCGAGGACCCAGTGACAGAGAAGTTCCAGATGAGCTCCAACTTGTGCACATTTGACTGTTTAATTTGGATTGGGCAGTTTCCGTTTGTTACTCTTTACTAACCTTCCAGTTAAGTCGAGATTCATAAGCATAATTCCTTTAATCGTATGCAGCGTACAGTCTGTTATTTGTAACCGGATATAAAATTACACAGCATCCACACAACCCGGGGTCTGAGGTGGGTTCGAGCCGTCTCAATCTCACCGGTTCGGCGGGAATTGAGTGTGCTCTCCTTAGACTTTCGCAGCCAAGGAAACGGTGGCGTTTCACCCGTATACCAGTGCATGTGGCCAGACACATGAAGATCAGAACTTAACCGGAACAGGGAATTAAAGTGGCAGGAACTGAAACGTCGACGATAAGCAGGAGCGGTTCCTCAGCCGCCTGTCGTTTGTCCAAACCACAGGCGGCGTGTCTTTAAACGTTCCATCGAGTACACAGAAATAACAGATGTACCACTCCATTACTGTTTCCTCTGGATGGAGTGAAAAAAAACTGTGTGAACATGGAACATCGATATTTACAGCACATTACAGGCCCTTCGGCCCACAGCAGAGAGACCTACTCTAGAGGGCCAAGAATTTCGCCAGCGCTCAGCCCGCTATTTTGCTCAGCTCCATGTTCCTGGATCACAGTGGACGGGCCTCATCCAGGACCAGGACTTAATGGTGGCGAGGGCCGAATCGTTCAGAAAATCAGGGAGAAATGTTCCCTTAAAAATGCTGAAAGTCGCGGAGTGGCAGAGAATATAAAAAGAGTTGTGAAGGTTGGTGGAATCTTGCTAACTAATAGAAATTGAAGAGCATGAAGACCAGGCCAATAACACCGTGCTGAATTCGGAAGGGGTGTGGGGAGCACATGCAGAGGAAATAATTGAGATGCAGAAAGGAATTTCTTTCCATTGGCAGAGGGACGGAACTTCAGAGAAACCCGTGTGGAGAAGATTCCAATATTGGAAAAGTACAGCGGAGACATGGAAACTGTGAGAATGGAATACAGCTTCAAATGAAGAGTATGACGGTGGGGAATGGATGTAGGAGGCGGGGCTGAGGAGAACCACAGAGTGAATACAATGGACAGAAATGAACTGACTCATACTTCCAAACTGAAGACAGGATACAAAAGAAAGGACACAGAAAGAATTTTCCCCAGGTGAGGGGTTAGGAAACGGGAGGATTTAGAACTGTGACGGGAAGAATACCCTTCAGCAAATGTAGTGTACGTTTACAACATTTCACCCGAGGTTCCTTGGAGGCTCAGTCTTTGAAATACTTCATAATATTCATTTTTTTATATAAATCGATTAAGTTAGAGGCGGAAAAAGGAGAAAAAAAACTTCTTCGTGGGAAAATATTAGCCGTGACAATGTCTCATTAAGGAATCGCTTCTGCTTGTATTTCATATGTCCATCCGGATTTCCGCGGATTTTCCCAGTGTGATCCCTATTCCCCAGTTATTACCCAGGAGACTATGCTTTATTTGCCCCGTTTCGTTCTCCTGGAATGCATCATTTACGTGTCCTTTATCACTTGGCTTGCAGAATTTTAGTGGGTGAGTTTTTGTCGGGAAGCGGATCTCGCCCAGCTTTTCACTGAGCCAATGCCCAAAAATGGAAGGAAAAGATAGGCCACTGAGCGGACGGGTGTTACTGCGCAATTCTCACCTCAGGCAGCTGAAGGATGGATGTCCGCGGTGGAGGGAGGCCCATTCGGGAATGACTGAAAGAGCGCTGAACTCTGGGATCATGGGTCTGATTTGGACGGGACTTTGGAGTGATTTCCATACAAGTGCATAAATTCTGAACCCAGCGTTCTCGATTAAGCTGTGCCGTTAGTCATGTAAACATCTGTCTTCAATTTATCCCCCAAACTCCTTTTACAGTTTGTGGCTCTTAAATTCATTTTTCTCCCTTCTTCACTGATTCCACATCGCTCCCATTATCACTTCATTTCTTGAATATTGAGATCAGTTCTCTTTATATCAGTGTGGGAATATCATGCGGGAAAATTCCGGTTAACAAAATTGATGTATATACAGCCCGGATGGTAGTCCATCTAAGCGAATAATGAGTTAGTGTTGTCGTGTGACAGGGCCGTCATGTCTCAGAAATATGACTGTGATTTTAAAGGAATAATCTCGGCGATTTAACGAAGCAGGAAGGTAGAGGGAGTTTGGATGGGCTTCAGTAATGTTTCTCAGAAGGCTCCAATGGCAGATACAGAGACGCCAAGATGAGATGGCAAACTAGTTACAATATTAGCGTGGTAAATGGATGCAAATGATAGTGTGCGTGTGTCTCTCTCTTCCCGGACGCCGGCAATAGGCGGCGAGTGTAGATTTGCTGCTGGATCCTTCATTGTTTGCAAAACAGTATGTGAAACAAAATGTGACTTAATGTACTTTGTGAAATAAGATTCTGGGACCTTTGTAGGGTCGCTTTTCGTTGTAACCTTGCAATGCTGGGTCATACCTCTCCGAATGCAGTGGGACAAGTGGACAGTACAAGGGGTTTTTGTTATACTTGCTTTGTCCAACAAGGCTTTGAGCGATGGTAGATCAAAATTCACCGGATTGTTTCTGGACTGTGGGGAAGGGAAAAAACTATAAGGAGAAGTTTGATTGATTGATATAGAAAATAAATTGAAGGGTTCTTTTATAAGTTTACACAATTATGAGGAGGTGTATATTGTACGGATAGCCAACAACTTTGGCTTTTCCTACGCCAGTAGCAGCTAAAACTACAGGCACATGCAGACACAGATCTGAATACATTCTTTTTTTCGCCCAGTGCAGCGTGGTTATGTCTCCAGCAGAGGTGCCGGATGCAGGTGATAAACAAATAATGGAAACGTGTCTGGATCGCCCTTGGTTAACGAAGGTAGCGAGGGATACCGGCTGTATTATGGCTCTGGGGATTAGCTTAGTTCTCCATCGTCGAGCTGGGGCAGAATCTGTGCAATATTCATCCCCCGCTACAATCTACAAGATGGTGGCTCTGTCACAGCGTTGACCGCAGTGGCTCTCCACTGTCAGTGTAAAAGTCACTGCGATTGCTCCAAATGAGCCCTGAGTGTCAACGCAGCTGCGAAGCGGAAGGAGTGAATGAAATCCCGGATACCGGGATTGTTGATGACGTCACGCTGTCAAGGGCGCTCCTGCACGGAAATGGAGTTGAGTGTTATTTTATTCTAAGGCAATTTAATAGCGAGACCCATTATACTTAAACGCATAAAACCGAAATGCACATCGCGACCCAATGACGGATGCCCAAAGCGGAGAATTAGTTGTTAATGAACTTTTGACCTTTCGGAACATGTGCTTTGCTGTAACTGTGTTTTTTAATCAATATTAAAAACCAAGTCCAAGGAGATTTTAACACCCGCCGCATTTCTTGTCTAAACTGAGCCTGGGTCGCTGTGTAAATGCAGGTGTTGGTGCAGGAGCTCAGGCACATGACCATGCAGCCGGCTTCAGTGGCGACATAGGCGGCAGAGTCGGTGTAATCGCCGTGGTAATGCGCGGTTCCTGCGAGTCGGGTGGTCAGAAAGCTCTAGGCGGCCGTCAGCCACAACAGAATGAAACTGCCGGACACACTGAAGAGTAAAATGATGGATTTCCGGCGGCCTTCCATCTCCGGATCTTTCTGCGCCTGACTGCTGTGAACGCGCAGTCCGCGGCTCACCTCACTGTCAGGCAGTTAAACAGAGAAAAAGGTATTATAACCGTTAAAATACTCTGCCGAAAGGAGAATGTGACTCCCACAAGAGACTTCATGAACCATGAGCTCGGCTGACAGCCCCATTGAATACCATTAACTACATACACAGGTTTATACTGAAATAGACACGGGACGCTCTGTAAATGCATCAGGAACGGCACGGTTATAATGCCGGCAACAGCTGTCCTGACTGTGCAATATTTCGCTCTAAGCTTCCGACAGCAGATCGGGACAAAGCGATCGCCGGTGAACAGGACAGTGAACCAGACCGAGGTTTGCAGGCTGGTCGACGTGAAGTACACGACGTCCTTACAAGCGGATGTGTAGGTCAGGAAGGAGAATGGAAACTGGCACATGACGACATGATACCCGATTACACAGAACGTCATCACCAGGAGATCTGTCATTGCCATGGCAACCATGAAGTGGGATATACATTTGGAAAGGCCGCAATTCCCTCGGGAGCGGACCGCCATTGTCAATAGGTTCGCTAGGGAAAGAATCACAAATCGTGAGTTACAAACAGGGAGAGGAGCAGTGTTTGCGAAGTCCAATGTGAAAATACTATTCCGACAGTGATCGGTAAAATTACTGGCGAAATATGTTCCAAGCCGGAATATTTTAAAAATATTTCAATAGAGACTGGAAACTCCTCATTCAGTGAAGTAAAACGGTTTGCAGCCGAACTGCGCATTTGCTCCGGGTTAATTTGCTGATGACATGCTCTCGGTTTCACTTTGGCGATGTAACCGAGAGGGGCAGAACCTCTGCTCATTCGCCACCATAACCCAGAAAAGCAGAGATCACCACCTTCTCCCATACCTCCCTTGCGCCCTACATCCCCTACCCGTGGGATCGTCATTTCAATGTCTCTTACCCTCGAAACCACATTCAGGCACCAGCTGTCGGGAATGAGAGCCGGGACAGAGCTGAACCCGGCAGCTGCAGGAGGGCCGGCTGATGTGAACTCGACAGACTCCACTCAACGGAGCTGTCATGATTATTGAGCCAGTACTGCCCCGGACTAAGTGGGGTCGTGCTACTCTCGGTCACCAGGCCCAGTGTGAAACTGATGCACTCGTTCCCTGCTTTTAGACAATGAATGAGCACGGGGCCCGTTGAGCAGAAATGGACTTCACTGACTCGTCCAGTGTCGCCTGTACACAAACTGACGGAAACTCAATAGTTTCAGAAATGTCGATCAGTAAATAAGCTCCTCCTCTGGGATATATATCTGCCCTCTTGATCGCATTCGTTATCATCTTGCAGGTGAATTATTTCAAATCCCCAGCTGGACATGCTTGTGATAGCTATATTTAATATAATTCCCAACTGGTACAGGTAAGACATCTTATCAAAGGTTTGATCGAAAAGCCTAAAGTGGCGGGGCGCGGGGGAGTGGGGGGTGGGGGAGAGAGAGAGAGAGAGAGAGAGAAAGAGCAGAATTTATCTTGAAACTCCACTCTCAATTATGACAGACTGGAGGGTGCTGGTACAATCCACAATGATCCAACAATTCGTACTCTTCTTCAAAAATAAGTTATATCACAAGATTTATTTCAATCCGTAACTATGCGTGGTTGCCAATTTACTCCTGCCAGCGGGGAGGATTGGAGAGAGAGACAGAGAGAAAGAAAGGGAGTGCACAAACAGTAACAGCTATTGTCTTGCAAACCTTCCTTTACGATTTTGATCAGTCGATGCGTTGTTGTTGTGGCCATTCAAGTGAGACCCCTCCGTCCTTTAGCTGGACCGTTCTGTGATGGACTCGTCACCCAGGCACACACAAGCCCCAACCGGCCTCGCTGTAAACACTGTGAGTTAAAATTTACCTATCCTTCGTCCGGTCTCCGATGTCCCACCCTGTCTCGTGGGTTTCTGATGCTCACTAGCGTGTCTCCTGGTGCGTCTGACGGGTGTCACCCCAGACCTCCCTTTTATCACCCACTCACGGGGTTTCAAGTGTCAATCAGTTTTGAATGACTTAGCCCATTAAACCAGCCCACTCCAGTTGTCCCCTGAGGGATTTCAATGAATTGCATAGTATCAAGTAAACAATCCTTCTCCAAAAGACAATAGCAGTAAATCAATGGCTCCTCTCCTCTTTTGTCAGTGGGAGACGTTCCACCTTGTGTAACTCTTATCTGTCTCTCTTTCTCTTTCTCTTTCATGAGCTGTTATCAGTAACAGCCGCCCTGGCAGGTTTTCTTTTGTCTCTCTTACTTCCTTGTCAGCAACATCGGAATCGTAGCGATTTGCGATTCTCCAAAGGGGGCAACTCTGCACCCTTCTGCCCATCAGAGTTGTTCATCCTACGTTACAATATATGTCACAAATCTCCACTTAGTATTGATCTGAGGTAAAACCTGTATAGAAAACAGCGGAAAGAAAAAAAAACAAAAAAATGAAAAAAAAACTATGTACAAGAAGGGAGTGATTTTTCTTTTAACAACATATTCATTGATTTCTAAGAATAAAACCTGGCCTATGAGACATTATGTAGTTAACCCATTTTACCTAGTATGAATCAAATTGTTTCAGCTTACGATAAAAAGATGCTGTTATTTTATCCATTTTGAAAATATCTATTGTAATTTCCATTCATGCATTTAAAGTTGGGCTCCCCTGTGATAACCATTTCCTAGTAAGAGTCTTTCTACCAGCCACCAACAGTATATTCATTAAATATTCATCTCTATTAAACCATTCTTGAGGTATAGACCCATATACCCAAAATTTATGGTCTTTCTCTCTAAGGGTCTTTCACATTTAACGATGTCTTGTAGGGCATTGCGTATCCCCCTCCAATAGTCTTTGATACGAGGACAGTCCCAAGAATATGATAAAGATTTGCATTTTGATTTCCACAATTTCACCAGCGAACAGGGAGGTTACTATCATAATGGAATTTCTAAGAGGGTATAATAAAATATCTTATCATGTGATTTCCATCCGAACTCCCTCCATTTCTGTGAACTGCTACTCTTCCATTGATAATAATGGACATATTATTGTCCATTCTTCCTCAGATATAATTATCCCTCATTCATTCTCCCATTCTGCTTTAATGTATGAAGACGACTGTGCTTTATTTCACAAAAACTTATACAAGTTTGAAATGATTCTGCTACCGTTAACTGAATTATATGCTTTTCTAAATAGCTCTATCAAGCATGTACTTGCCCCGGTTACATTTTTAAGCGTCCTATTAACATATTGTCGCATAAGTAAATATCGATAAAAATCTTGTTTTTCTAATGTGTTTCTCTTTAAGCGTTTCGAATCTGAACAGTGTTGCTTCTTTCATTATGTTGCAAGGAACTGTTATTCCTTTAGCTGCCCAGTCCTTAAACCTAGCATCCAGTTTATTTGGCGTAAAATCCGAGTCATATGCACACCATTTAATAATTGCAATATTTCCCTCTAGATTATATTTTTTGATAGTAGTTTTCTATATTTTAAGAGTCAATTTCACCCATGAGTTATCAATAGTATTTATGTACCTTTGCAGGTTGTTAGCAGCCAAAATTGCTTGTATGGGGATGGGAAGTACCCGCTCCTCAAAGTTTTTCCACTGAGCGTCATATGATGGTTTGCACCAAGATTTCACAGTTCTCAACTGTGCTACAAAATAATAATCTCTAAGAGAAGATAGGCTCCATCCCCTTTTCCTTTGTTAATTTCAAAGTTTTAAGAAAACCTTTAGGCCTTTTACCCTGCCAAATATTCCTTGATAACATCTCGTTCCATTCATTGAATTGATTTTGATTCATCTCTATTGGTAGTGTATGAAAGAGATATAACAGGCTGAGCAATATATTCATTGTAATAGACTCAATCCTTGAACTGAGACTAAAAAAATAGAAATCAGGTTCCATCTTGCCATATCTTCCTTAATTTGTTTTATATAAAGGCTAATAATTACATTCTGACAATTTTGCCAAATTTTTTGGCATAATGATGCCCAAATATTTGAAAGACTCTGTTTGCCATGCCCGAGGTATCGACTTTCAATTTCTTTTGGTGGGCTATAGTTATATGAAAGTAATTGGGTTTTAACTATGTTGATCTTCTATCCTGATAATTGATCATATTGTTCAAAGGATTGCATCAATTTAAGTAAAGAATATGTTGGTTGCCCTAGATAGATCAAAATGTCGTCAGCTTAACAAGCCAATTTATGCTCTGTCACTTTAATACTATTTCCCCTGATATCTTCATTTTGCCTGATGTATTGAGCTAATGGTTCCAGACACAATGCGAAGAGTAGCGGTGACCATGCACAACCCTGTCTCGTGCCCCTTTCTAGAGTAATACTATTTGATAAATATCCATTGATTTTAATCCATGTCATACAGTTATGTCTTCAGCAGGACAGTAACATCTGGTGAGCTGTTATGTCCGCTTGGGACAATCCACGCCGACAAAAAAATAAAAACTAAAAACAATAATGTACAAAATACAGGACTGCACTTGATCAAGCTCAACGGTGAACAGCTGACTGCAGCGATCGCAGAATGGGTTGTACAAATCACCACCTGAATTTCGTACAGACGGGAAACTTCAAGCATGCATTCTTAGCAATGCATATTATTGAATAATTAGGGTACGCTCTGACATCATCTCTTTGGTCAGCTAATTGTGCAGAGGAAACAACGTCATCATCATGGCCAACGAAGGGCGCGGATTAGTAATGACGCGGTCAGCATGGCTAGAAATGATATCATCAACATCTCAGCTCAGTGATGGTTTAAGAAGCAGTGATAGCCTCAGCGTGGCAAGTGGCAAGTGTTAATGAAAGCGCAGCGCAGACCATTCTGCTTATGTAAAGGGAGAATCTATATGAACAATAAACCAGGCCCCGTACTCGTTCAAACATATCAACACTACTGTCAACGTGCCTGCTTTGTGTCAGATGACGTGCTAACCCAGTCCAGGTGGTGGCGCTGCAGTCGCACAGAGAGATGAGGGCGAGTGCGCCTCCTGGTGAACTTGGGAACATTCATCAGACTGTTTCACATCAATTCCCACTTACAGAGACATCTTTGTTCTGCTCCTTTTCTCTTATTACAGCAATATCTACAAATCTTTTGAAAATCTCTCAGAAAATATTGTCTTACTTTTCTTGCACATAAACATGTAGATGGACGTTTCCCGTAAATCTGCAAGTGCCTGAATATAAATGGTTAACGGCATCGCTTATTGCCTGCAATGAATCTGATTAGGATTGTACAGCAACTCTCCTTTGTTGTTGATACACAGCATGGTTCAAACAGCAGAAACATGAATATTTATTGGAAGCATTCAGCGCATTATAGTTTTTTAGATGTTAAGTATACTAAACGTATGTATACGTGTGAACAGAAAAGTTGAAAACAGTCAGTCATGTAAGTCGCGATATTCTTAGGTCCCATTCTCCGCAGCCACTGAATACAAGGTGCATCTCTTTTCATAATTTATACTCTTTATCCAGTGAACGATGGCCGGATTTGTCTTCGTGCAGACAGACCAAATGAAAGAGCGTAAGAAGCCTTGCAAATAAATCAATGACACCAAACGTCATTTAGATTTACGGAAAGAAAACAAAATGTGCCGAGAAAGAAAACATTCGGATAGCTATGTCGCAGGGTGCAGACGTTCTGGTCCCCGGGTTATTCAGAAAAACAGAACTAGGAGAGAAATCACAGCCCCGTTGACGATGACCTCTGGGTACGCACTCGCCACAGGAGTAGTTACAGAATGCTGGAGGGTGACAAATGTTGTTCCTTTGCTTAACGCTCCAGAGTTCTGAGAGGAAGTACTTACTGAAACTTCGAGAAACCTCCACTGATATTTAGTAAACCTCTATGATCGGCAGACTGTTTTGCCCTCAAAAGGAAGGGACTGAGAGCAAATGGAGATCATTGAGCCTGGTGGTCGATGGGCAGTCGTGTTGCGCGGGGTCTGTTCTGGGTACCCTGCCCTTTTTGGCTTTAACACAAAAGCTTTTTGCGAAAGTGGAAGGTTTGCTTTTCACGATTGTGGCTGACCCGAAGACTGTTCGTTTTATGATTAATGTAATTGGTTGTCGTAGCTTAGAGCGGACCATGAGTAGGAAGTGAAGCTGGGCTGAGAAGTGGAAGTCGACGTTCAATCCGGAAAAGTGTGAAGCAGTGCGCCGTGGTGGGCCGAAATACAAGGAGAAGTCTGGGATTATTGACAGGATTCTTCGCGGTGAGGAGGTACATACGGGACTTGGTGACCACCTGCACAGGTCAAAGTTACCGCGCAAGTTGATAATGAGGCTCAGCAGGTGTTAAACCTCCTCATTCTGGGGACGAGGTGATAATGCAACAGCACCACAAATTCTGTTTAGACCACACTGGCAGAAACGAGTTCAGTTCTGGCCCCACATTATTAAAGAATCCCAATAGATAGGCATTAACTTGGAATAGATGATTAGGAGGATTAGTTCTTGCTTAGCCAGACGGCGGCGAATCTTGTGCATACACTTCCCCTCTCGGCTGTGGAGGACAAGTTATGGATGCAGTATTTAAAGCAGAACTTGTCAGGTTCTTGGTTAGTCAGGACTTCAAAGGTTTAGGGGAGAAGGAACAGAATGGTATTGCGAGCGATGTCAAGTCATCAATGATAGCATGTTGGAGCAGAATAGGCCGTATGGATAGGAAGCCTTAAATAGGATGCAGAAAGTATTTACGAGGAGCAGGTCTTATGAGGGAAAAATGAGCGCCCTCGGTTTTTTCCACGATAAGAGTTATTGATAATTGAACAGCGAGCCATTATCGAGGGCGTTAATGGATAATGTGAGGGATATAGTAGTAAGCTAATTGGAGGAAATTGTCGAGGGGATGTCAGAAGTACGTTTTTTTTGTTTACACAGAGAATGTTGCGGGCTTGGCACATGCTGATGTACGTGGCTGAAAGATTACGGGAGTTTCGGCGACACCTGCATGAAAGTAAAATAGAGGATTATACAGAGAAGTCGTTTGTTATATATTGGAGTAGGTTCCAGTGACGGTGGGACCGGTGCAAAAGAGACGGACTAATGTCCCAGCGGGAAGGTCTGTTGGTGCTACATGCAAGGTAGGGGTGGGGTTGGAATTTTAATAACCAGGGGAATGGGAACCAGACTGCCAGATCACGGAGAACTCGCCTAGTGAGGCATTCCGGGTGGAACTGGGCGGAGTAATGGGAAAGCTCCGCCCACGTTAATGGGGCTACAATGCAGACCACACAACTGTCCGAAGGTTTTCGAGGAATAAATTAGCAGAGATTGCAAACTGTTGCAAGAAAAAAAAGGTGATATGAGGTGATTTTAACTTTCCAGAGTTTGACTGGAAATTCGATGAGTAGAGTTTGTCAGATGTGTTCTGGACAGTTTAGTTAATAAGTGGAAGTCCCACACGTGAGGGGGTGCGAGAGAGAGAGAGAGAGAGAGAGAGAGAGAGAGAGAGAGAGAGAGAGAGAGAGAGAGAGAGAGAGAGAGAGAGAGAGAGAGAGAGAGAGAGAGAGAGAGAGAGAGAGAGAGAGAGAGAGAGAGAGAGAGAGAGAGAGAGAGAGAGAGAGAGAGAGAGAGAGAGAGAGAGAGAGAGAGAGAGAGAGAGACTTTTGCGGAGGGGAACACGACAAAGTTTGTGATCCGAATGGCTTCAGACTCGAAGTAAATATGCATAAAAGGTGGGTCTGGTCCGATAATATTGGGTCGGACTGCAACCAGTCGCGTCTGGTTCAGGTGTAAGGTGCAGAGGTTCAGGGGAACTATGTGAAACCTCTTCAGTCAGAGGGTGGTGAAAGTGCGGGACGAGCTGCCAGCACAAGTGGTACATGCGAGCTGGAGCTGAACGTTTAGGAGACAGGGTAGAAGGCAGGGGGTGTGGTCGGTACGGTCCCGGTGCAGGTCGATGGGAGTAAGCAGTTTAAGTAGTTCGGCCGAAGGGCCTGTTTCTGTGCTGTACTTTTCAAACCGAGACTTGGTCGCTGATTCATAACAGACCACAGGTTGGTTACTCAAAGATCAGAAATAAATACCACGATTTGAATTATTCACACCTAAATTCACCGAGAAAATTCGCGGATATTCTTGGATATGTTTCGAGGTCGTTCCAAACTGCCCCGCCCACTGCTCTAATCGCTCCCTCCCACCGATCTGAGAAGAGGCCAGATGAATGATTGGGACGTGCGGGTTGTTTTTCTGTGAGAAGCGGAGTTCAGGAATGTGAGTTAGTAGCCGTCTGGACCTGTACATTCTTCAGAACAGGGAGCGGCCTTTCTGCAGAAACCAAATCCAGCCTGTTCGACGATTCACTCTCATTCGGCTGTGAACAAAATCACTGTAATGTTGTACTTAACCATTTCTGCTTCAGGGACGAGCGATAGGATCTTTACCGTGATTCAAAGAAAACTACCTGGGGTTTCGAACCCGCACCGTTACCGGTGACAGCTGCTGCCCTGTGCGCAGCGCGTTTCCAGCGTTTTAGTTTTACCTCAGACCCGCATCATCTGCAGGTATTTTAAATATGTATATGTTATTTAAATATAAAGAAACAAGTATTTGAAACTGATAAGGAAGGACTGAATAGATTCGAACTGGGTTCCTTTGAACGAAGAATATGTGACAGAGGTAGTCAAAATGGAGACTGCCGATCGCAAACATGCAAGCAGTCGTTTTCCACTGAGGTGGGGTGGAGCTCCAGGCAGAGGTCACGGGTTAATGGTTGAAGATGAAAAGGTTAAGGGGAACATCTTCACTAAGCGGGTCGTGAGAGTGTGGAACCAGCTGTCAGCTACACATGTTACAAGTGGGTTCGATTTCAACCATGAAGAGATAGTTTGGATGGAAGGGGTATGGAGCGCTTTGGCCCCGGTACAGCTCGATGGGATTCGGTATTTTAAATGTCTGAGCCGAAAGTCCTGGTTTTGTGTTGTACGATCCTGTGTCTCCTTGATCTCTGACTCATAACAGAGACAACGCGCTGATTAAACAAAGATCAAAGAATAGTCTAACAACAAGGATATATCCTGAAGATTTTTTCAAGCTGCCCCTTCTCTCTGCCCCACGCCTGACCTTTCGTAACCATGGTAACACACACACTGCTGGAGGAACTCAGCAGGACCGGCAGCATCGATGGAACGGCGAAATTAGTCCAGCCTGCGGGACAAGACCCTTCAGAGGGACGTGAAATGTAGGTGAAGATGGCAGGTCGTGGATTGATTTAAAAGATGCGGGTAGTTGTTCTGTGAAACTCGGAGCTCAGGGTCTGTGTGGAAGGCGTCTGCTGGACCCGCACATTCCTGGGAACCGGAAACGGCCTCTCCAACCGGTCCGACAATTCACTGCCATTCAGGAGTGAAATCGCTCACTTGTATAATGTGTTCAAAACATTCCTGCGGCATAAAGGACCGATAGAACCATTAATGTGCCTGTAAGTAATTTTCCTGGAGTCTCAAACCGTAACAATACCCGGTACAGTGCGGCGAGTGTTTGCTGCGAGTTTCTAGCATTTTATGTTCCCCACGGACTCGCATCATCTGCAATTATTCATCAAGTATTTCCAGGATTCCTTCAGATAATCAGTCCGTGGCATTGCGAACCGCAACATTAACTTGGCTATGTTCCCGGTTACCGTTGCCAGTAATTTTTAAATACTTGCTGTAACTGCGAGGGTGAAGGGGAGGGAGAGGCTGATGGAAGGTAGGAGAGTGCGGTTGGAACGGGTGAGCAGGCGGAGGAGGGGCAAAATGAATGTGTGGAAGTTGAAGAGGGGCAAGATGAAGTTGCGTCGGGGAGCCGGCGGAGTGAGAGAGTTTTAAAGAGATAGGGGACATAGAGAGGGCGAGAGAGAGGGGGAGTCTGAGAAAGAGGAGGCAGTGAAACAGCTGGAGGGAAAGGGGAGGGAAAGGAAGGGACAGAAAGAGGGCGGAGAGAGGGGGAGAGTTTGAGAGAAAGGGAAGGGACACAGAGAGGGCGGAGAGAGGGGGAGAGTTTGAGAGAAAGGGTAGGGACAGAGAGAGGGCGGAGCGAGAGGGAGAGTTTGAGAGAAAGGGAAGGGACAGAGAGAGGCGGAGAGAGAGGGAGAGTTTGAGAGAAAGGGTGTGAGGCATCAGGAGTGGGTAAATGTGAAGGGTAGCGAGTGCGGCTGGAGAGGTGGAGAGAGGTTGAGTCAGGAGTAAGGAGGGGAATAGGATGGGAGAAAGTAAGGTGAAAATGGAGTAGAAGGGAGAGAGGGGAGGATAAGGGTTCACAGAATGGGAGAGACGATGATGGAGAGGGCTGCGTGGAGGGTTGGGTGACAGAGAGGAAGGGGTGTGAATGAGGAGGGGTGAGAGAGAAGTTCAGTGAGCAAGAAGGGTGAGTGACCGGGACAACATAGGAGAGAGGAATGAGTGAGGTGGGCGGCAAAGAGAGAGGGGTGTGTGGAGATACTCTTTACATCTCGTGATCATAATGCCACCAGAATCAAAGGAGATATGGAAAAGGGTGTCTACATGGGTTGAGATTAAAATTTGGAAAGAACAATTTTGATGGTATCAGAAATGAGCTGGCCAATGAGATGGATACAGAGTATGTATAAGTACTGAGGTCCTGGATCCTTTGTGGATTAGAGAGGATCCTGTGTTTCAGAAAGGGTCTAAAAACGCTGTTAGAATGTTATCGGCAGTGAGTCTGATATCAGTAGTGGGACAGGTATCGGGAGCTATTCTTAAAGATAGGATATATGAATTATTTGATAGGTATTGACTGAGTATGGATGGTCAGTATGGCGTCGTACGAGGTTGGTCTTGTCTCAGCAAACCTCTGGGTATTTCTGAGGGTGTTTTCACGAAAGCTGATGAAGACAAGGCAGTCAGGGACTTTATGTCTTCATGGACTTTAGAAGGGAATTGCCAAGGTCTCGCATGGGAGGAGAGTCAAGAAGGTCCATTCACTCGGCATTCAATAAGCTGGGTAAGACATTGTCCTGGTGGGAGAAACCAGGAAGTAGCAGTAGATGGTTACCTCTCTGACTGGAGCCCTGTGACCAGCGAATGCTTCAGAGATCAGTGCTGGCTCGGTTATTCTTTGTCATCGAAACCAACAATCTACATGATAATGTAATTAACTGGATCTGCAAATTTGCAGACACCGCCAAGATTGGTGGCGTATTGGACATCAAGGAAGATTAGCATGACTTGCCACGGAAATTGGACCAGCTGAAAGAACGGGCTAAAAAAAGTCAAACATTATTTAACGCAGACTAATGTGAGATGCTGCACTTCGGTAGGAACAACCAGGGTAGGACTTAAGCATTAAAAGTTAGGGTCCTGAGGAGTGTGGAAGAAGGAAGGGATCTGGGGTTACAGTTACATAATTCGTTGAAAGTAACGTGACAGTTAGAAGGGGTCGTAAGGAAATTATTTCCGAACATTCGCCTTCATAAGTCTATTTATTGAGTACATGAGATGGGATGTTATGTTGAAATTGTATAAGACTTTGGAGTACAGCGTGAAGGATTAATCAGTGAAGATGTGAGTACACTTGTAGGAGTATCGAAACATATTTCAAGGACGTTGCCGGTTCTGGCGGACCTGAGTTAGAAGGACTGATTTAATAGGTTGGGAGATTGAGAGGAGATTTGATCGAGGTATACAGAATTATGAGGCATGTACGTAAGATAAGTGCAAGCAATCTTTTTTTTCCACTGAGGTTGAGTGGGACTGCAACCAGAGGTCATGGGTGAAGGGTGAAAGATGAAAAGTTTAAGCGGAACATGAGCCGAGACTTCTTCGCTCAGAGGGCCGTGGAATGGGCGGCCAGCAAAAGTAGCGCATGCGCACACGGTCTCACTGTTTAAGCCATCGTTTGGATGGGAGGAGTATGGTGGACTATAGACCCAGCGCAGGCCGATGTGATTAGGCAGTTTAAATTCCTCGGCCGAAGGGCCTGTTTCTGTGCTGCACTTTTCTATGACTCTGTGACTCTTTGACCTCCGACAACGGGCTGATTAAGTTATGGTCCAACAACGGATGTGTTTTGGATTCGTTTAACACTGCCTTGCTCTATGCCCGACAAGCTCCCTCTCGCAGATCTTTCATAACCACGGTAACACACAAGATGCTGGAGGAAGTCAGCAGTTCCGGCAGCATCTATGGAACTGAATCATTAATCGATCTTTCGGACTGAGGCCCCTCAGTGGAATTGGAAAGGAATGAGGAAGAGGCCAGATCATTGATTTGGAAGATGCGGGTTGTTGTTCTTTTTGACTCTGAGCTCAGCGTCTGTGTGTCAGCAGCTGCCTGTCCGCACACATTCCTTACAACAGGGAGCGGCCTTTCTGCTGTAATGAAATCGGACCAGTTTGACAATTCACCCTCATGCGGGTGTGAAAAATGTCACTTCAATATCGTATTTAACCATTTCAGCTGCAAGGTAGAGTGATAGATCCTTTAACATGATCTAAAGAAAATTGCCCATGGTCTCGAACCCGCAACGTTACCCTTAACAGTTGCTGCCCTGTTTGCTACGAGTTTCCAGCACTTTGTGCTTACCTCGGCGTTGTATCGTCTGCATTTGGGTTAAGAATAATTTTCAATGATCTTTTAAATAAATCAGTCCATTGCATTCCCAAATACAACATTTCTTAATTATCCAGGGACCGGAACCTGCAGAGTCCCCAGTTACAGTTGCAACGAATCTTTAAAGTGCTATTGAGGACATGGTGAGGGTGAGGGGCAGGAGCAGAGTGAGGGGTGAACAGGGTCAAAAGGAAGCTGACGATGATGGTGAGTGTAAGAGGAGGTAGAGGGTAGTAATAAATGCAGAGAGAGAGGGTTAGAGAGGAAAAGGGAGAGAATGTGAAAGAGAGAGAGAGAGAGAGAGAGAGAGAGAGAGAGAGAGAGAGAGAGAGAGAGAGAGAGATGAACAGAGACAGGGAGAGAAAGGGAGTGGGACTTTTGATGAGTGGGAGGGGTAGAGAGATGTGGAGATTGAAAGAAATGGGAGAGACGGGATAATAGGGAGGGATTAAGGGGATGTGAGAATTAGTGAGAGTGTGAGGGATAGGAGTAGAGTTGGACTGACAGCATATGTTATTGAGAGTGAAAGTGAGACGGGAGGAGGATTGGAGGAGTTGAGGGAGGAGCGTTGAGCACGTCTGGGCATGGGGTGGGGGAATGGGTGACCGAGAGGAGCAGCGAGCAAGACAGGCTGAGCGATAGGGGAGGCAAGAAGAGAGGAATAAGAAAGATGTGTGACAAGCGGGAGGAGTGGGCAATTACAGTGAGGAGGAAGGATGACTGCGTTGGGTGGCGGGGAAGGGCGGGTGAGCGAGAATGGCGTCAATGAGAGAGAGGTGAGGGAGACGGGTTTGATACAGGAGTGAAGGTGTGTGGTGCAGAGAGTGCTGTGACTACCAACGGGTGGTGAGAAAAGGAGGGTGGAGGGTGATGGGTGGCGAGGAGAGTGGGCCGAGCTGGGAGGAGAGAATGATGGCATTAGAGAAGAGAGCAGAGTGAAGGACCCATGGATGCGTGAGAGAGGCGCTGAGTCTGGCCAGAAACATTGAGATGCATTGCAGTTATAGATTGGTGGGAACAAATGTGGTACATATGGAGTCGAGGAAATGCAATATAACACTTAAGAAAGAAACCCGAATACTTATAAAAAAGGCAACACGTTTCCCTAGCAGACAAGGTTGTGTAAAGTCCATGAAATAATACATATGCTTTAAGTGAATGAGAATCAGAATCGGGTTTATTATCAGCGACATGTGACGTGAAATTTGTTAATTTAACAGCGGCTGTTCCATGCAGTATATAATCTAGCAGGGGGAAAGCAATAAATAAAATATTAATATTCCAATGAATAACATTTACAATTACAATATAACATATTGAATACATTTTAAAACGTGCAAATACATGAATATTGTAAAAAAGTGAGGTCGTGTCCAAAGACTCAGTGTCCATTGATTAGTGGAGCAGTGTCCAAAAATTCAATGTTCATTTAGGAATGGGATGGCAGAGGGGAGAAAAAGCTGTTCCTGAATCGCTTAATGTCTGCCTTCAGACTTCTGTATCTCCTTCCCGATGGTATCAGTGAGAAAAGGGCATGCCCTGGGTGCTGGAGGTCATTTCCAATGGGCACTGCCTTTCTGAGCACCGCTCACTGAAGATATCCTGGGTACTTTGTAGGCTAGTACTCAGGATAGAGCTGACTAGATTTACAACTTTCTGCAGCCTCTTTCGGTCCTGTGCAGTAGCCCCTGCATACCAGTCAGCGATGCAGCTTGTGAGAATGCTCTCCACGATACAACTATAAAAGTTGTTGAGTGTATTACTTGATAATAAACTCAGAACAAAAGGATTGCAAGGGAGAGAATTGACCTTCTGGATTATCAGAATGGTAATTTATGCATGGAGGCAAAAATGATGTTAGAGATCTTAAATGGATTTTTTTTTTTGCATTTGTGTTTACGGACACAGAATCTATTGAAGTGAACCACAGCAGAGTAAGGTCATGATCCTGTACGAGTACAGAGGGGGAGGTGTTTTCTGACTGGATAGAAATTAGGTTAGAAAAATCTTCAGCGGCTAACACGTCGCTCACTCGGACCAAGAAGGAGGCAATTGCGGAAATTGCAGGGGTTGTCGCAGGTATATGTGAAATAATGCTCAGCATCAGGTAAGTTACGGAGGCTTGTGACTGGTGGAGAACATCGGAGATCGGTTCTGTGTCTGTTGTTGTTTGTCATCTATATCAATGATCTGTATGAGAAGGTGGTTAACTGAATTAATAAATTTGCGGATTACAACAAGATTGGGGCATAGTTGACAGTGAGGAAATCTGTCAGAGCTTACAGTGCAATTTGGACCAGCTGGAAAAATAGGCAGATGGAATGTAATGCAGGCAGGCATGACAAAACAGGATAGATATTACACTATCAGTGGGGCACTGAGGGGTCCGGTAGAACAACGGGTCTGAGCGACAGAGCTCCACTGTTTATTGAATATAGTATCACAGGTTGATGGGCTAGTAAATAAAGCTTTTGCACATTGACTGTCATAAATGACTGCATTGAGTCCAGGAGATGCATTGTAACTCTGCAGTTACATAAGACATTAGATAGGCCGAGTTTGGTGGATTGTGTGTATTTCTGGTCACCTACCCACAGAAAAGATGGAAATGTGGTTGAATGAACACAGACAAAAATTGCAAGGATATTGCTGGGTCTGGGGAAACTGAGCTATGAGAAGTGACTGAATAGTTTAGGACTTTATTCTTCTCAAAGCAGATAATTGTGATGAGATTTGAACCAGGTATACAACATTATGAAGGGTATAGATAAGATAAATGCAAGTAAAGTTCATATAACGGTTAAGGGTGCAATGTGAAAGGTTTATGCGGAATGTGACGGCAATATTCTTTACTCAGAGCGTCCTGAGAGTGTGGAACGAGTTGTTCAATGTGAACTCGATTTCAACGTTGAAGAGAAGTTTGGATGATAGAGGTATGGTGGGCCATTACCCCGGGGAAGGCCGATGGGAGAAAGCTGTTTCAGTGGCTCAGGTTCTGTTTCTGTGAAAGGGCTGCTGATGGTCTCGGCCCAAAACGTCTACTGCACTCTTTTCCATAGATGCTGCGTGGAGAGCTGAGTCACTGCAATAGTGTATTACGGTTTCTATTACTCTATGACTAATTAATCATAACGAGTTGATTAAATAAAGATCCAAAATAAATATAACCATACAACCATATAACAATTACAACACGGGAAAGGCCATCTTGGTCTTTTTAGTCCGTGCTGAACGCTTAATCTCACCTAGTCCAACCGACCTGCACACAGCCCATGACCCTCCATTCCTTTCCTGTCCATTTATCTATCCAATTTTACTTTAAATGACAATATCGAACCTGCCTCTACCACTTCTACTGGAGGCTCGTTCCACACAGCTTCCTCTCTCTGAGTAAAGAAGTACCCTCTCGTGTTACCCCTAAACATTTGCCCCCTAACTCTTAACTCATGTCCTCTTGTTTCAATCTGCCCTATTCTGAAAGGGAAAAAAAGCCTTCCCACGTCAACTCTATCTACCTCCTTCATCATTTTAAATACCTCTATCAAGCCCCCCCCCCCCCCCTCAACCTTCTACGCTCCAAAGAATAAAGCCATAACTTGTTCAACCTTGTTCTGTAACTTAGGTGCTGAAACCTAGGTTACATTCTGGTAAATCTTCTCTGTGCTCTCTCTATTTTGCTGACATCTCTCCTATAATTCGGTGACTTGAACTGTACACAAATACTCCAAATTTGGCCTTAATAATGCCTTGTACAATTTCAACATTATATCCTAACATCTATACTCAATGCTCTGATTTATAAAGACCTGCATACCAAAGGCTTTCTTCACCACCCTATCCACATGAGATTTCACCTTCGAGGAACTATGCACCATTACTCCTAGGTCACTCGGTTCTACTGCATTCTTCAATGCACTACCATTTACCATGTATGTCCTATTTTGATTATTCCTGCCAAAATGAAGTACCTCAAACTTATCAGCTTTAAACTCCATCTGCCATCTTTCAGCCCACTCATCTAACTGGCCTAAATCTTTATGAAAGCTTTGAAAACCTACTGTACCTGCGCCATCTACCTTAGTATCATGTCCATACTTACTAATCCAATTTACCACCTCATCATCCAGATCATTAATGTATATGACAAACAACATTGGACCCAGTACAGATCCCTGAGGCACATCACTATTCACCGGCCTTCATCCTGACAAAGAGTTACCCACCACTACTCTCTGGCATCTCCCAGCCTGCCACTGTTGAAGCCATTTTACTACTTCAATATTAATACCTAACGATTGAACCTTCCTAACTAACCTTCCATGTGGAACCTTGTCAACGGCCTTACTGAAATCCATATAAACAACATCAACTACTTTACACTCGTCAACTGTCCTAGTAACCTCTTCAAAAAATTCAATACGATTTGTCAAACATGATTTTCCACGCACTTACCCATGTTGACTGTTCCTAATCAGACAGTGGCTGCCCAGATAATTACATATACCATCTCTAAGAATATTTTGCGTTCATTAACCCACCTCTGGCGTCGAACTTACAGCCCTATAATTGACGGGTTTACTCTTAGAACCCTTTTAAACAATGGAACAACGTGAGCAATCCACCAACCCTCTGCTCACCATCCCCGTTTCTGACGACATTTGAAACGTCAGAGCCCCTGCTATTTCTGCACTAACTTCCCTCAAGGTTCTAAGGAATATCCTGTGAGGACCCGGAGACTTATCCACTTTTATATTCTTTAAAAACGCCTTAATCATCATATTTTCCATAACTTCCCTACTTGTCTCCTTGACCTTACACAATTCAATATCCTTCTCCTTAGTGAATACAGAAGAAAAGAATTTGTTCAAAATCTCCCCCAACTCTTTTGGTTCCACACATAGCTGTCCACCCTGACTCTCTAAGGGACCAATTTTATCCCTCACTATCTTTTGCTATTTATATAACTGTAGAAATCCTTTGCATTTATTTGCACCTTACTTGCCAAAGCAACCTCGTATCTTCTTTTAGCGTTTCCAATTTCTTTCTTAAGATTCTTCCTACATTCTTTATATACTTCGAGCGCCTCATGTACTCCATGCTGCCTATATTTGTTGTAGATATCTCCCTTTTTCCAAACCAGTTTCCAAAATCCCTTGAAAAACATTGCTCTCTCAAACTTTTAACCTTTCCTTTCAACCTAACAGGAACATAAAGATTCTGTACTCTCGAATTTTTACCATTAAATTACCTCGATTTCTCTATTACATCCATCGCATAAAACAAATTGTCCCAATTCACTCCTTCAAAATCCTTGTGCATCTCATCAAAGTTAACCTTTCTCCAATCAAAAATCTCAACCCTGGTTCCAGTCCTATCCTTCTCCATAATTATATTGAGACTAATGGCATTGTGATCTCTGGACCCGAAGTGCTCCCCAAACACATACCTCCGTCACCTGACCTATCTCATCAGTTGAAATATTCAACACATTAATTCCCCAGGAATATTCTCAACAGTGTAGATATGTTTAAAGTCGTTTCACAGTGCTTTGTCCAATGCCCGACAGTCTCCCTGTCGCAGATCTTTCGTAACCACAACAACACACAAGATGCTGGAGGTACTCAGCAGTTTAGGCAGCATCTATGGAACTGAAAAATAAATCGATATTTCGGGCTGAAACACGTAGTGGAATTAGAAAAGGGAATGAGGAAGAGGCCCGATCATTGATTTGGAAGATACGGGTTGTTGTTCTGCTTGACTCTTAGCTCAATGTCTGCGTGCAAGCAGATGCTGGTTCGCTTACATTTCTCAGAACATGGCGCGGCCTTTATGCTGAAACCAGATCTTATCAGCAATTCACCCTTATGCGGGTGTGTAAAAAAAAAGTCACATCAAAATTGTATTTTACTCTTTCTGCTGCAAGGTAATGCCATAGAATCTTTAACATCAATGTAAAAAAAATACCGAGGGTCGTCAACCAGCACCTTTAGCAGTTACAGTTGTTGCCCCATTTGCTGCGAGTTTAGAGCATTTAATGTTCACCTCAAGCTCGCATCATCTGCTGCTGTTTATTTTTTTTTCATGATGTTTTTAAGTATATACATACAATAACGACATTCCACAAAATAAAGACCGTTATCACGTGTCTGGAAGCTGGTTCATTCCCAAACACAGTTACCAGTAAACGTTTAAATAGTGTTGATGTATGGGTGAGAGTGAGTGGAAGGGGCACAGTGATGTGGGTGTTCAGGGGTGATCAGAGGGAGGGGTAGCCCAGAATGTGGTTGTGGAACTTGGTAAAGCCGTAGATGTGTTTCACTCTCTGAGGCAGATAGGGTGAGAAAGAAGGTGGGAGGCGAGAGAGAGACAGCTAGGAAGAGAGAAAGAAAGACAGCAGAGAATGAGAGGATGAGGGTAGGGAGAGTGCGGAGGACAGAGAGTGGAGACAGTGCGAGTTAGAGGAGGAGGTTGTGAGAGAAAGAGACTCGGGGATGGTGAGAAAGGGAGAGAGCAGAGCGAGTGAGATAGTAGGGAGGGGTGTGTTGTAAAGGGGGAGAGAGGGGGGAGTAAGGGGTAGGGAGAGAGAAATCAAAAGGTGAAGTATGATATGATGATGTACTGGTGGTGATATGACTAATATTTAAGTGCAATAATAATTGAAGGACACGAGGATGAGCTACTGTGGCCATTAGACTTGTTTGCCGGACGGCAGGGCTGGCAGCTCAGAATTACCGGGTTCCGTTGTTTGAGATGCAGGAATGTGGGAGGGATTAAAAGGGGCTGGTGGCGTTCCTATCTCGGGGGAAATGTCATGAGACTGCTCAGTTAGGGCAGCCTGGAGAATTCTTCCACATAGAACATAGAACAGCATAGCACAGGAACAGGAAATGCGGCCCACAATGCAGTGCCAAAGCAAATCAAAGCACACAAGCATTAATCCCTCCTACCTACACTTTGTCCATATCCCCAATCTTCCATACATCCATGTGCCAATCCAACCGTCTCTTAAAAACCTCTCATGCCTTTGCCTCCATACCAGGCAGCACTTGCTCCGAACACGACTCTCTGAATAAAGAGACTTACCCCTCACATCCCACTTCTGTCTTCAGCGTCTGCCCTCGAGTATTAGACATTTCAACCTTGGGAAACTGATAACCCCTGTCCAATCCATTTAAGCCTCTGATAATATTTTAAAATTCTATCAGATCTCTCGTCAACTTTAGTGCTCCAGTGAACTACACATTTATCCAGCTCCTCATGGTAGCTCACATCCTCTACAGAGCAGCATCCTTGCAAACGTCCTCTGCACCCCCTCCAAAGCCTCGACTACAGTGGAATGACCAGAAATGTCCCAGTGCTCCAAATCTGGCCTTACTAGAATTGGACCTTAAGATATAGGAAATAAGTAGGTCATTCGGCCCATTGAGTCTGCTCCGCCATTCAATCATGTGCTGATCAAATTATTTTAGTCATCTACATTCCCCTGCCTTCTTCCCATACCATTTGATGCCCTGGCTAATTAAGAATGTCTGTCTCGGCCTTCAATACCCCAATGACGGCCTCCAGAGCCGCTCGTGGCAACAAATCCGACAGATTTACCAGCCTCTGACTAATGGAAGTTCTCCACATCTCAGTTTGAAAAGAAAGTCCTTCAACCCTGAAGTCATGCCCTCTTGTCCTATAATAGAACATAGACATTGAATAGTACAGCACAGTACAGGCCCTTTGGCCCACAATGTTGTGCCAACCCTCAAACTCTGCCACCCATATAACCCCCCCCCCCCACCTTCAATTCCTCTATATACCTGTCCAGTAGTCTCTTAAACTTCACTAGTGTATCTGACTCAGGCAGTGCATTCCACATACCAACCACTCTCTGAGTGAAAAACCTTCCTCTAATATCCCCCTTGAACTTCCCTCTCCTCACCTTAAAGCTATGTCCTCTTGTACCGAGCAGTGGTGCCCTGGGGAAGAGGCGCTGGCTGTCCACTCTGTCTATTCCTCTTAATATCTTGTACACTTCTATCATGTCTCCTCTCATCCTCCTTCTCTCCGAAGAGTAAAGCACACAGAGAAACACGACTTACAGGGACGCCCTTCGGCCCATCTAGCCCATGCGGAAACCATTTAAGCTGCATTATACCAGCCCGCTGCAGCTGCATCATAGACCCCCGGAAGCCTCCTATCCATGTACCCGTGCAAACATCGCCTAAACGTTGGAATCGAGCTCGCACGGACCAGTCGTGCTCGCAGATCATTCCACACTCTCACGACCTTCTGAGTGAAGGCGTTCCCCCTCATAATTCCCATAAACTTCTCACCTTTCACCCTTAACCTTTGATCACTGTTTGCAGTCCCACCCAACCACAGCGGATAAAGCCAGTGAACCTCCATCAAATCCCCTCTCAATCTTCTACGTTCATTAGAATCCTGTCCCATTCAATGTTTCCTGAAACCAGAGGCCCCGCAGACCCAGGAGCATCTCTGTGAATGTTCCCTATGCTCTGTACACCTTTCCCGTAAGTAGGTCACATCCGTAAGGGGCCGGGGTCAGGTTCCATGCCCCAAGCGGAGGGCAAGAGCCCGAGAGAGGGCAAAACGGGGCGGGGGAATAGCTGAGAGGGGGGAGGGGCATGTCGGAGGGGTGGGGGAGGGGCCAGATCTTTAAAAGCGGCCGTGACAAGTGGCGAGAGAGAGAGTGAGAGAGAGAGCGTCAGCGAACGAACAAGTGCAACAGAGAGAGAGAGAGATGGCACCAGTGTGGACAAAAGAACAGCCGGCCACGACAGAGGTCCATAAGGTCGCAGATGAGGTTTGTTCCAAACTCTTCCAGAACCAGGAGCACAGTCCTCCCCACTCCCACACCCCTTAAACTGCCCTCCTCAGGGGTAAGGAAGAGAGAGGCGGGGTGAGAAAGTGAATAAAATAGTGATATATATATATATATATATATATATATATATATATATATTTATATCTCCAGGCGAGATAGGGGAAGGAGGGCAGAGGAATTTTCGAGCACGGAGAGGGAGAGAGAAGGAAAGAGCGGGAAGTAGATATATATATATGTGTGCGAGAGACGGGTAGAGAAGTAGAGGTACGGAATAGACAGTGGAAGTCCATTTGGAGCAGGGAGAGGAGAGGATTGAGCGTAGGACCGGGGGGGGGGGATAATGGCGACAGTGACAGGGCGGAGGCTGGATGAAGGGGAATAGTGCAGGAAAATTGTGAGGGGGCGATATATGGGAGAGGAGAGGGGAGGGGAGGGAGGTAGAGGGAGACGGAAGAAAGGGGGATGGGAAAGGGGGACGAGAGAGGGAAGGAAGGAGGAGGAGAAGGGGGAGAGTGAGTGTTTGGATTAGAGGGCGGGAGGAAAATTGGAGAACGAAACGGAATGCGGGGGGCAGGTAGGAGAAAGGGAGGTGGAAGGAGGAGGAGCCAGGAATGGAGAGAGGGAGAAATAGCAAGAGTGGGGGAATAGCGGGGTAATTGGAGATCGAACAGAGTGGGGGAGAGAGAGGGGGGAGGTAGAGAGAGAGGGAGAGGGAGAGAGAGACGGGGAGAGGGAGGGGATAGATCAGGGGAAGTGGGGAGAGGTGGGAGGGTGGAGAAAGAGTAGGGGAAGTGGGGACATGCGGGAGAGAGACAGCGATATGGGGAGAAAGAGCAGGGAAAACAGAGAAACGTGAGAGGCAGAGAGCCAGGGAGCCAGGCGAGATAGGGGAAGGAGGGCAGAGGAATTTTCGAGCACGGAGAGGGAGAGAGAAGGAAAGAGCGAGAAGTAGAGTGCGCGAGCGAGAGAGAGAGAGTGAGAGGGAGAGAAAGAAGGTAGAGACACGGATTTAAAGGTGAGAGTGCCAGCAGGGGAATTGGAGAGATTGTAGATGGATACAGACGGGGAGAGGGAGAAGAGCGAAAGCGAGATGGGAAAAGTATGAGAACGAGCAGGGAATGTGGAATGAGGGAACAGAGAGTGAGGCGAAGGACAGGGCAGGAGAAGGGGAGAAAGATCAGTGACGAAGCGACAGAGATGTAGAAAAGCCTGGCCAGGGTAAAGATTATAGAGGCACACAGAAAGAGGGGGAAAGAGCAGGGGTGGGGGAGAGAGCGGTAGGAGAGAGAGACGTTGAAGCGTGGTGAGACAGCAGGGAAATCGAAGAGAGGGGGAAGAGGGAGACGGTAAGGGGTGTGAGAGAGCAGGGGAGGTGGAGAGAGGAGGAAGAGAGAGAGACGGTGAGGGGGGTGAGAGAGCAGGGGAGGTGGAGAGAGGAGGAAGAGAGAGAGACGGTGAGGGGGTGAGAGAGCAGGGAAATCGAAGAGAGAGGGAAAAGGGAGACGGTGAGGGGGGTGAGAGAGCAGGGAAATCGAAGAGAGGGGGAAGAGTGAGACGGTGAGGGGGGTGAGAGAGCAGGGAAATCGAAGAGAGGGGGAAGAGGGAGACGGTGAGGGGTGTGAGAGAGCAGGGGAGGTGGAGAGAGGAGGAAGAGAGAGACGGTGAGGGGGGTGAGAGAGCAGGGAAATCGAAGAGAGGAGGAAGAGAGAGACGGTGAGGGGGGTGATAGAGCAGGGGAGGTGGAGAGAGGAGGAAGAGAGAGACGGTGAGGGGGTGAGAGAGCAGGGGAGGCTGAGAGGGGGAAGAGGGAGATGGAGTGAGGATAAAATGATAGATCAGAGAGAGACGAGGAAGAGTGGGGAGTACGGGTACGAGGTGGGGAAAGGCGAGAGACGGAACGAGAAAAAGCGGAGAAATTGTGGGTGGGGAGAAGTAAAAAAGAAATAGTACCGCCCCTCGCTTCCGGACACCCTTCCTCGTCCCGCTCTGTCCTCCCCGGGAGATACAGAAGTTTGTGTTGTTCATGTCCAGGTGAAATCCGACGCGGAGAGTCACATCCACGCCTTAGAGCAGATATTCGTCGCGAAAACGTACCGTGAGCAGGACCAGACCATCATGCTGGGGAAACTTCTGCTGATCAAGGTCGAGTTTCCACACAGAAGCCGGAAGGGAGCAGGGGTGGGAGGGGAATGGAGACCGGGAGAGGGTGGGAGGGGATAGGAGACCGGGAGAGGGTGGGAGGGGAAAGGAGACCGGGAGGGTGTGGGAGGGGAAAGGAGACCGGGAGACGGTGGGAGGGGAATGGAGACCGGGAGAGGGTGGGAGGGGAATGAAGACGGGAGGGGATTGGAGACCAGGATGGGCTGGGAGGGAAATGGAGACCCGGAGGAGCTGGGAGAAGAATGGAGTCCGGGAGGGGGTGGGAGGGGAGAGGTGTAGGGCCGGTTAGGATTAACAGAGACGGGAAGGGAGCAGCTCTGGCAGGGGAATGTAGACGGGAGGGGTGGGAGGGGAATGTAGACCGGGAGAGGGTGGGAGGGGAATGGAGACCGGGAGAATGTGAGAGGGGAATGGAGACCGGGAGGGGGTGGGAGGGGAATGGAGACTGGTAGAGGGTGTGAGGGGAATGGAGACCGGGAGAGGGTGGGATGGGAATGGAGACTGGTAGAGGGTATGAGGGGAATGGAGACCGGGAGGGGGTGGGAGGGGAATAGAGACCGGGTGGGAGGGGAAAGGAGACCGGGAGGAGGTGGGAGGGGAAAGGAGACCGGGAGAGGGTGGGAGGGGAATGGAGACCGGGAGAGGGTGAGAGGGGAATGGAGTCCGGGAGAGGGTGGGAGGGGAAAGGAGACCGGGAGGGTGTGGGAGGGGAAAGGAGACCGGGAGACGGTGGGAGGGGAGAGGAGACCGGGAGGGTGTGGGAGGGGAAAGGAGACCGGGAGACGGTGGGAGGGGAATGGAGACCGGGAGAGGGTGGGAGGGGAATGAAGACGGGAGGGGATTGGAGACCAGGATGGGCTGGGAGGGAAATGGAGACCCGGAGGAGCTGGGAGAGGAATGGAGTCCGGGAGGGGGTGGGAGGGGAGAGGTGTAGGGCCGGTTAGGATTAACAGAGACGGGAAGGGAGCAGCTCTGGCAGGGGAATGTAGACGGGAGGGGTGGGAGGGGAATGTAGACGGGGAGGGGTGGGAGGGGAATAGAAATCGGAAGGGTGTAGGAGGGGATTGGAGACGGGGAGGGGTGGGAGGAGAATGGAGACCAGGAGGGTGTGGGAGGGGAATGGAGACGGGGATGGGTGGGAGGGGAATGCAGACCAGGTGGGTGTGGGAGGGGAATGGAGACGGGGATGGGTGGGAGGGGAATGCAGACCAGGAGGGTGTGGCAGGGGAATGGAGACGGGGATGGGTGGGAGGGGAATGGAGACCAGGAGGTCTGCCAGTGACGTAGATGGGGTTGGGGAGAGAGAGTAAGATGGAGATGGGGACGGACGTAGTGGAGCGAGTGCATGACGGAGATTTCAGGAGATGTAGGAGCTGGAGTGGGTGACGAGACGAGGAGAGGTTCAGGGGAGGTTGGAGGTGACGGAGACCGGGAGGGTTAGAGGGGAGAGACGGGATGACAATGAAGTGGACGGGGTGGGTCAGAGACGGGGAGAAGTGCAGGGGACGGAGCGTGTGACGGTGTCGGAGAGGGGTTTAGGGGAGGGAGGGGGTGATGGAGACGGGGAGAGGTGTAAGGGAGGTTAGGATTATCAAAGACGGTGAGGGATGTGGAGGAGGGAGGGACGATTAAAACGGGGCGGTAGTGTAGGGTAGGGAGGGGTGATAGAGACGGGGAGGGGTGTAGGGGAGGAAGCGGTGATGGAGTCGGGGAGGTGTGTAGAGGAGGAGGGCTTGAAGGAGTCGGAGAGGGGAGCTGCGAGGGATGAAGTGGCGGGGATGTGGAGGGAAGTCTCGCGAGAGCGCGGGTCACGGAGGTGGCAGTGGGAAGGGGGTTAGCGGACGGGACTCCCATGACTAACCGAGTGACCCTGCCCACAGGTCGATATTGGAAACCCCAACAACTTCGTCCACATGGAGGTGTTCGTACCCAGTAACAAACTGCCAGTTCTGGTGGCGATCCAGGAAAACTTCAGTAACTGCGCTCCGCTGGAACCCTTGGTCTGAGAAACGAGAGTTTCCTGACCGATGCCAACCCCTCGCTGTGCTTGCGGCCCACCCCTCGGGAATATTCCCCTCCCTCCATACAAAGCTCGTCACACGGGGTAGTTGGGACACCCTTCAGCTACCCACAGTTTAATGCGGGGTTTGGTTCTTCCTGTCCACAGATCCCAGACACACACCCACCTCCCCCCCCCGCCAACTCACCGACACGTCCCGCGCTCCCGGAATACCAGCAGACCCACCTCTCCAGCTCGCTGAGGCCACCTGAACCGTCAGCTGTTCGACGCACAAGCTTTTCGCTAATAAAACGCGTTGATCCGATTGGTCGTCTGGTCGTCTATAACCATCCCCTCTTTCGGATGCTGGGGGCGGGGGCAACGCTGCGGGGCAGCTAGTGCGGATGTCGGAGGGGGAATGTATAATTTCGGAAGTCCGCGGGCCGCTGAACTACAGTCTGACGGAGATCCAATCGGAGGCAGGCGGTCACGGAGACAAGGGGAGGGGGCGCGGTTCGAGGTGGCGTGTGGAGGGGAATCACTGCGAGGTGTGGATGGTGTCAGTGGGATGAGAGGAAATAGAGGGCGGGGTTCGTGGGAGGAGGGGGCGCGTTAGGGACGAGGGGCGGGGTTTGCGGGAGGAGAGGTCGCAGTCAGTGGAGAGAGGGGGCGAGTGGAGAGAGCGGTTCGTGTTGTACAATCTGCGGCAGGGAGCGCGTAAGAGGGACACCTTTCAATCGGGGCGGCGATCGAGATTTTCAAAGGCAGATTTTCGGGGCAATTCACGAAGAAGAGCTCCGACCAGCGACCAGCCGGCCTCTGGGATTGGTTAGCTGGAGCAAGTTAAAGGAAGGCTGTGCCAAGCGCGGCGGCGGTGGTTTGCGTGGTGTTAGGTACACGCAACCCTGGGGAGAGTACCTGTTACATGCTCGCAACCCTGTAAAACTATCAGCAGCAATAGGACGCACTTTATTTTGCGGTTAACAGTCACTATTTTATTAGTAACTACTAAATACAGTAAATAGTAGTTAGCAGCATTACGCAGCCATAGGAGTACAGATAAAGTTCGCCAAACAAAGACAAGCTCAGCTGGTAATAGTTACAGTCTGACGGTGGGATGTTAGAAAGTTCGGTTCAGTTCCAATGCAGAGCTGTTTCTGTTGTGTTGAGGGAGATATTTGTAACCCAAGGCGAAACCCACGACAGGGGGAACGCCAGTAAACAGGTGTCGTCGATCTTCCCGCTGTCCTGCGAATCCTCGCACGCAGCTTCACCAACAGTAGCTGATCAAAGGGGGACCCGAGTCCAACCCGGGGAAGTGTGAGGTGTGCAGTTCGGAAGGACAAACTCCAAGGCAGAGTACAAAGTAAATGGCGGGCTACCAGGTAGTGTGGAGAAGCGGCAGGGGACATGTCCACAGATCCCTGAAAGTTACCTCCCAGGTAGACAGGGTAGTTAAGAAAGCTTATGGGGTGTTGGCAATGGAACAACTTTGGTACCGTCGGTTCGTTGCTCTATTATCAAGAAATATAACCCAAGCATTCCAACTAAACAGAGCATTACCTCAGCAGTTACCCACAAAAAAAAACACTTTATTATAACCCTGCAGAGAAGCCATTTTATATATGCAGTTAACATACAGTTAATAATGAGGACCCTACCATCGTTTACCCCTCCCCGTGCTACACGTTCCTCACCCTCACCCGCGGAGGCATTCCCACGCCACTCCGCATTATTCTTTTTGGAGTGGCTTTTGACTGTCAATTTCTGACGGCAGTTTTGTGTCACTTATGAGTTCTTGTTCCGCTTGGCCGTTCTTGATTGGAGTTCCGACCGAGTCTTTAGTTCTGCCCGTTGCGCTGAGGTAACGGGAACCACGCTTCCTGATGTCAGTATTTCACGTCCGGGAACAACAGCCCACTCCAGCCATCGGAATTGCCTTTCCAATCATTGAGGGACCATCAGCTTTGCAGAATCAAATCTCTGGCAGAAGAAGAAACTGCCATAGGTTTGGTCCGCAACCCCGGGAGAATCTGTGACGCGGCGTCAAAGGACGGGTTGATGCTGCCCCCTAGTGTTCGTTCAGGGAGAGAGCAAGTGATATTGTGTTAGACTGTAGATTTCTGCAACATACATAGACACAGGGTCTTAGACTATATTTTCCTGTGTGACTTCCATCATGTGTTTATCGTTAACATCTCGGATAAATAGTTTATTTGTAGCAGCGAAACTTAATTCAGCTGCAGACAATGACAGTTTTGATGTTTGAAACACTTTCAGTTCTTCATTTACAGCCACAGAGTCGGCTGAGCACTGAAAGTCTCTCAGGAGATTGCCAATCATCTAGCCAATTGCTGCTAGAACTGCCACCACTGGTGTTAGCTTGTTAATACATTGATTGACAATAGTTTCACCTTCAATCCTGGGCGTGTTCTCTCTCTTGGTCTGTATTCAAGCAAGCTGTGTCACGTTTGTTAGTCTTATTGTATTATCGCTGTCCTCCTCACCTGACGCGCTAGGGGTCGCTGTAGTGCCCACGTCATGTCTGGACTGCAATTCCTCTGAGTTCGGATGGTGTCACTGTCTCGGGAGACTGCCCAAGTGTGGGCTGAAATAATTCGGAATTTCGGACGGGACCGGCGACGGTGCGGTGGAGGGGGCGGGGTCGGGTGATTCCCAGGCTGGAGCTTCAAAGTGGCGTCACTATAAGCGTCACCGGCAGGACCCCGCCCCTTTGAAGTCCCTGCTCAGTTTTCTTTTCACAATCATTCAGTTTGCTTCGGAGCTCCGCACAGTTCACTTCGATTGAATTGTAATCATAATGTTTGTCTTTTGCTCGTTCGGTGAATGCAGCGACCTGCTCTCTGGGCTCTGTACTGGCTCAATGCTGCTGGTTCTGCAGCGTGTCGCGGGCTTTTGCGCTCCTTTCCCAACCGATCAGTAAACGTCTGTACTCGCCTTTTCATCTGCCCACTGTTGATGAAACTGACCTCACGGTCTTATCTCCAAATTACATATTCCCGGTTTTCACTCACCCTCAGGAATTCTCTGGATTTCAGCCTATTCTTAATAACCTTACAATGGCGGCATTTCTGTCTGATGCTTTCATTAATTTTTATAAAACTGAGACGATGGTTAGACGGGGTTCTTTTTTTTCAATCTTTTTCCGAAAAATATGTATTCCATTTTTATGTACTACGATCAGATTTTCTTTTTCTTCAGCTTTATTGATTGTCTACATATTAATCTGTTGATGTTTTGTAACATTTTACAGCTGTAGAAGATCATGTACCAATGAAAAGATTCTAAAAATGAAAATGATTTATTCAGGTGGGAGCTCTTAGTACGTTTCACAGATTTGGTTATTGTTTTAATTCGATCTTATTTTTAACTACTTTTATTACGTTTACCGCGATCTCGTACTCAGATAGGATCTATGGGCATTTAGAGTATCATGGTCTGATCAGGGACAGTCAGCATGGCTTTGTGAAGGGCAGATCGTGTCGAACAAGCCTGATAGAGTTCTTTGAGGAGGTGACCAGGCATAAAGATGAGGATAGTGCAGTGGATGTGATCTATTTGGATTTTAATAAGGAATTTGACAAGGTTCCACTCGTGAGGCTTATTCAGAAAGTCAGAAGGCCATGGGATCCAGGGAAGTTTGGCCAGGTGGATTCAGTGGTGTCCCGCAAGGATCTGTTCTGGGATCTCTACTTTTTGTGATTTTTATTAACGACCTGGATGTGGGGGTAGAAGGGTGGGCTGGCAATTTGCAGACGGCACAAATGTTGGTGTTGTTGTAGATAGTGTAGAGGATTGTCGAAGATTGCAGAGAGACATTGATAGGATGCAGAAGTGGGCTGAGAAGTGGCAGATGGAGTTCAACCCGGGAAAGTGTGAGGTGGTACACTTTGGAAGAACAAACTCCAAGGCAGAGTAAAAAAAAAATGGCAGGATACTTGGTAGTTTGGAGGAGCAGAGGGATCTGGGTGTACATGTCCACAGATCACTGAAAGTTGCCTCACAGGTAGATAGAGTAGTTAAGAAAGCTTATGGGGTGTTAGCTTTCATAAGTCCAGGGATAGAGTTTAGTTGACGCGGTGTAATGATGCAGCTGTCTTAAACTCTGGTTAGGCTACACTTGGAGTACTGTTTCGAGTTCTGATTGCCTCGCTATAGGAAGGATGTGGAAGCACTGGAAAGGGGACAGAGGAGATTTAACAGGATGCTGCCTTGTTTGGTGTATGGATTATGATCAGAGATGAAGGGAGCTAGGACTTTATTCTTTGGAGAGAAGGCGGATGAGCGGAGACATGACAGAGGTGTAGAAGATATTACGAGGAAGAGACAGAGTGGACAGCCAGCGCCTCTTCCCCAGGGCACCACTGCTCAGTACAAGAGGGCATGGCTTTAAGGTAAGGGGAGGGAAGTTCAAGGGGGATATTAGAGGCATGTTTTTCACTCAGTGTGTGTTTGGTGCGTGAAGTGCACTGCCTGAGTCAGTGGTGGAGGCAGATACACGAGTGAAGTTTAAGAGAATACTAGACAGGTATATGGAGGAATTTAAGGTGGGGGGTGGTTATATGGGAGGCAGGGTTTGAGGGTCGGCACAACACTGTGGGCCGAAGGGTCTGTAATGTGCTGTACTATTCTATGTTCTCTGTTCTAGTATCCCACCAGCCGGTGGGAGGAACGTACATGCTCCTTGCAATCAGCGGTCGGAGTTGAACCCGTGTTGGTTGTGTAGTAAAGAAGTTGTGAAAACCACCGATTCTCACAGGTTATTTCAAATGAGGAAGGCAATTATTATCGCCCGTTTCAAGTCCTTAGATTGTCACAGTCACCCTAACCGACCATGCCAAAGTGTATTCTAACGGCAGATGATGCTTTTAATCCAAATCTCTTTCTTTTCTTTTGTAATTTATTTTTTTATTGAAGTTCATCATCAAACATGTCCATAAGATATATTTCAGACATTGTACATATATATCATATAATCATATATATCACAAATCTCCACATTGTATTATCTGAGGTATACACTTATGGAAAAGAGTGGAAAGAAAAAACTAGAAAAATGAAAACAAAACTTCATACAAGTATGGAATAATCTTTTTTTTACAATATGTTCATTAATGGGTGAGATTAAAATCAGTCCTATGAGGCATTATGTAGTGAAACCATTTTTCCCAGTATGAATCAAATTGTTCCAGCTGATAATTAACAGGTGCTGTTATCTTCTTCATTTTGGAAATGTCCATTGTAATTTCCATCCATGTATTTAAAGTTAGGCTCTCCTGTGCTAACCATTTCCCAGTAAGTGTCTTTTTACCAGCCACCTAAAGGATATTCATTAAGTATTTATCTCTTTTCAAACATTCTTGAGGTATATACCCAAAATATATGGTCTTACTCTCTAAGGGTATTAAAGATGTCTTGTAGGGCATTGTGTATTCCCCTCCAATAGTCTTTGATATCAGGGCTGTCCCAAAAAATATGATAATGATTTGCATTTTGATTTCCACAATTTCTCCAGCAAACAGGGAGGTTACAATCATAATGGGAGTTCTGAGAATGTGTAATAACATATCTTAATTAAATAAGATATCAAGTTTTTCCATCCGAACTCCCTCCATTTCTGTGAACTGATACACTTCCATTGATATCTCCATATTATTGTCCATTCTTCCTCAGATATAATTATCCCTCCTCCCTTCTCCCATTTTGTTTTAATGTATGAAGTCGAATGTGTGTTAACATTTGACAAATCCTTATACATACATGAAATGATTCTACTCCCGTTATCTGAATTATACCCCGCGATGTGCGGCCCTCAGAATGCCCCTATTGCCCCTTCGCTATCCTCTTTTCAAAAATCCCTCCAGCTGAGCAGAGTTCACCATCTCCTCTCTGTCTGTGGCATGTATAAATATACACATTTTTCCCCAGTAAGTATTTTGTGCTCGAGATAGCGCGAAGCGTATCACTGATGGTCAGTGGGGAAATTATCCGTCTTGATTCAGTCCATCTCACTGCACAGATCAAATCCAGCTGCCTTTTCCAGCATCTATCTTTATTCATTCCTGATCTCGGTGTCTAACTTTGTTCATTCCCGATTTATTAGGAGGATGAGTTGTGCCAGGTGTAGGCAGCGGTTTGCGAATGCAAGGCGGGGGTGGGGTGAGACATCGGGATGGGGTATTGCTTTAGAATTGTCTACGTGTCGGAGGATACGTGGCGCGGGGAGGTTTTGTAGTCCGTGGGGTGTTGCTGAGGGTCAGAGGGTATTTGGTTCGCTGGTTTGCTGGCCGTACTGGAGCTTGCAATTGAGAATTGTTTTGTGTGGTGGTGTTTGGGATCATAGATAGGGTTAAAGCGTCAGTACGTGGGCAGCGGCGGAATTATCCGTTTTGTCTTTGTCGACCTGTTCAGTGGAAATTCAGTGTCATCGCACCACTCCACACTGGAATGCTCCACACCTTCATTCACGTGTTTGATTAATCGTTTGTCTTTCTGGGAATGTCTGTTTCTGCATATCGTATCTGTGTGGCTGAAGTTTTCCTGAACCTCAACGCTCTGGCACAAGACCAGTCCGCTAATTGCTCACCTGGGCTAAAGTCCTCATTCCCGACAGTGTTTGCAGAACTTAAAAGACAGCCGACACCCGCCGACAGTGTGGTTAAGAACCGATCCTTCTCTTTATCAGTCGATGCGTTGAGTTCAAAGGTCAGAAAGTAATGTTGCTCCTTCAGAAAAATTGTGTTTGGCCGCAACTGGAGAAAATTCGGTCCCCTTGTGCTGACGATTTTCTGAATGGAGTGAAGATATTTTAAACAAAATACTGAGGTGCAAACGGACTTTGGAGTCCTTTTGCGGGATTCCCAAAAGGTCAATTTGCAGGCGGATGAAGGCAAATGTGATGTTAGCATTCATGACAAGATGTCCAGGATATGAAAGCAAGGATGTAAAGTTGAAAACTTATAACATTTTTAAAAACTTTCTTGGTATTTGTCATTACTAATCATTGATCTTATGAAGTGTGTGAGGGCTGGCATTTGTTGTCATAGGCTTGTGGAGGGCGAGAAGTAAATTGAATTGACTTTATTACCCTGATCCTTCACATACTGTGGTGTAAAAATCTTCACGTTACGTTTCCGTCTAAATGTGCAATGTGCAATTTGTAGTAATTTATAATAAATAGTATGCACCATGAGATTGGGACGGGTTATTGTTTCAGAATTGTGTATGTCTCGAAATGCCCACATCTTTCTGCAAACTACTTCAACGGTGCCTGATTTTCTTGGAATCGACGTTCATCATTAACCTATCTGTTCTGCGTGGGTGCAGATCCTGGCATCGGTTGTGTTCCGCATTTCCAGCCTATCTTTAAACTTCTCATTCCTTGTTGTCCCATTTCTTTCGTGCTAAATAGTTTTAATCATTCAGGCGGAGAACACTACTGAATAGAAATGGGTCATTTGGCTCAGCTAGTCCGTGACGAAGAACCATGGCTCGGAATTATGCCGGGGTTAACGTTTTAATCATCCCTCTTGTGCCTGTCGATCTCATGAATGGAAATTCAGTGTAACTGCAGCCTGGCCCACGCTCCGGTCAACCCGTTTCAAACGAATGTGTTTTTCTTGGAAATTATGTTGGTGATTAACTTTTCCTTGAGGTGTGTGACTCAGCCCAAAGACCACACTCCCTCTCTGAGGTGTGGGGCCCGAAACTGTTGACAATACTCCAAGGGCGGCCTGACTAATGTCTCATGAAGGTTCAGCGTTACCTCCGGGCTCTGACCTTCTGTTCCACTTGAAATCAATGCCAACATTTCATTTGCCTGCTTCACCACAGACTCAGCCCGTGAATTAACCCTCTGCGAGTCTGGCACGAGGACTCCGAAGACGTTTTGTACCTGTGATGTTTGAATTCTCTTCCCATTCAGACAATAATCTGCTCTACTCTGCCTTTTACCAAGATGCATTACCATAAATTTCCCAACACTATTCCATCTGCCACTTTTTTTTGCCCTTTCTACCAATTTGTCCCGCTGCAACGGTATTATTTCGCAAACTTTGCCACAAAGCCGTCAATCCCCCATCTAAATCATCGACAAGCAACATAAAGAGTAGCGGTCTCAATGCTGACCCCTGAGGAACACCACGAGACACCGGCAGCCAAACACAAAAAGCCCCCTTTCTACCCACTCGCTGCCTATCAGCCAATCCTCTATCCGTCCAGCACATTTGCTGTTACACCATGGACTTTATTCCTGTTAAGCAGCCTCATCTGAGGCAGCTTCTCGCATGTTTTATTAAACTGAAATAAATGACATCCTCCGGCTCTCCTTTGCCCATCCTTGTTATTTCCTCGAGGAATTCTAACAGGTTTCCATATTCAGAAAGCAGGCTGACTTTGTCTTCATTGATCTTTCGTGTCCAGGTACCCCGAAACGTCGTCCTCGATAATGAACTCCAACACGTCCCCAACCACTGAGGATAGGCTAACTGGGCGATAATTTCCTCTCTTTTCTCTTTCCCCCCTTCTTGAAGTGTGGACTGAGATTTGCAAACTTCCACTTCTCCTGGACCATGACGGTATCAAGTAATTCTTGAATGGTCACGAACAATGTATCAGTTATCGCGTCATTGCAACCACTCCCCGGACTCTGGGATGCAGTCCGACTGGTCCAGGTGACTTACCCGCCGGAAGACCTTTCGGTTTGCGTCACAGGTTCTCCTTCGTAATAGCAATGGCACTTCCTGCCCTGGTCCCTGATACTGACCGACCACTGGCAGCTGGAGGCCTCCCCAGTGAAGACTGACACAAAGTGCCTATGCAGTTCATCTTCCATTTCTTTGCACCCCATTACTGCTTCACCAGCATCATTTTCCAATGATAATACGTCAACCCTCACCTCTCTTTTACTCCTTATATATCTGAAAAAAACCTGATATCTTGCTTTATGTAATTGTCTAGTCCGCCCTCGTATTTCATCTTTTCCTTTCATGTAGTTTTTTTCAGTTGCCTTTTGTTGGATTTTAAATGCTTCCCAATCATCCAGCTTCCCACTCACGTTTGCCACCTTGAATGCCCTTTCCCTGGCTTGTATCCAGTCGTTAGACTCCCCCTGTCAGCCACGGTTGCCTACCCCTGCCCCTTGAGAACTGCTGCTTCTGTGGGACATCTCGATCCTGCGCCTCGTGAACGATTTCCAGAAACTTCTGCCATCCCTGTTCCGCCGTCATCCCGGCCACTCTTCCCCTCTCATTCACCTGGGCAAGCGCCTCTCTCATGCCTCTGTAATTCCCTCTATTCCATTGCGATGCCGATACATGTGAGTTATGCCTCTCCCTCTCAGTATGAATTCCATCATATTATGACCACTGCCCCCTCAGGGTGTCTTTGCATTAAGCGGACTAATCAAATCTGGGTCACTACACAATCTGAGATAGCCTTTCCCTGAGTAGGCTCAGAAAGAAGCTACTCTCAAAAGCCACCACGTAGGCATTCAGCAAACTCCCCCTCTTCCGTTCCGACACCAACTGGATTTTCCCAGTCGCCTTCCAGATTGCAGTCACCCATTACAACTGTGTCATTTCCCACATTACATGTCCTTTCCAGCACCATTTACAGTCTCAATCCCATATCCAGGCTACTATTTGAAGGCCTATATATATGATCCCATAATGGTTTTTCAGCTTTGCAGTTTCATATCTCCGCCCACAAAGAGACAGCATTCTCTGATCTTATATCGCCACTTTTCAAAGATATAATTCTACCTTTAACCAACAGAATCACATCACTGCCTGTGCTGTCCCGCTTGTACTTTCGATACAAAAGTCTATCCCTTGATGTTAAGCTCCCAACTAGGGCCTTTTTTTTCGGCCACGGCTCCGTGATGCCCACAATGTCACATCGAGCAATATTAATTGAGCCACGAGTTCGTGCTCCTGAATGGGATTGCTGCGCGCGTTTAAATACAGCACCTTCAGTCCTGCATTCTCCGCCCGTTTGAGTTTTGTCTCTGTGGTCCAATTGAACAGTTTGCTCGATCTGCATTTGTGCCCAACCATTGGCTTGTCCTTCCTGACATTCACGTGACACCCGTCATCCACTTGCTGACACATCCTCAGCTCTGTTATACTGGTTCCCGTCGCCGTGCCATATTAGTTTAAACCACTCCGAGCAGCTCCAGAAACATCTGCCCCCAGGAATATTCGTCCACCTCTGATTCAAGTATAACCCGTCACTTTTGTACAGAACCCCCTGCCCCAGAAGAGGTGGCGACCTCATTCTGATTCAAGTGTACCCCGTCACTTTTGTACAGAACCCCCTGCCCCAGAAGAGGTGGCGACCTCATTCTGATTCAAGTGTACCCCGTCACTTTTGTACAGAACCCCCTGCCCCAGAAGAGGTGGCGACCTCATTCTGATTCAAGTGTAACCCGTCACTTTTGTACAGAACCCCCTGCCCCAGAAGACGTGGCGACCTCATTCTGATTCAAATGTAACCCGTCACTTTTGTACAGAACCCCCTGCCCCAGAAGAGGTGGCGACCTCATTTTGATTCAAGTGTAACCCGTCACTTTTGTACAGAACCCCCTGCCCCAGAAGACGTGGCGACCTCATTCTGATTCAAGTGTAACCCGTGACTTTTGTACAGAACCCCCTGCCCCAGAAGAGGTGGCGACCTCATTTTGATTCAAGTGTAACCCGTCACTTTTGTACAGAACCCCCTGCCCCAGAAGAGGTGGCGACCTCATTTTGATTCAAGTGTAACCCGTCACTTTTGTACAGAACCCCCTGCCCCAGAAGAGGTGGCGACCTCATTTTGATTCAAGTGTAACCCGTCACTTTAGTACAGAACCCCTTGCCCCAGAAGAGGTGGCGACCTCATTCAAGTGTAACCGGTCACTTTTGTACAGAACCCCCTGCCCCAGAAGAGGTGGCGACCTCATTCTGATTCAAGTGTAACCCGTCACTTTTGCACAGAACCCCCTGCCCCAGAAGAGGTGGCGACCTCATTCTGATTCAAGTGTAACCTGTCACTTTTGTACAGAACTCTCTGCCCCAGAGGATGTGGCGACCTCTTTCTGATTCAAGTGTAACCCGTCACTTTTGTACAGAACCCCCTGCCCAAGAAGAGGTGGCGACCTCATTATGATTCAAGTGTAACCCGACACTTTTGTACAGAACCCTCTGCCCCAGAAGAGGTGGCGACCTCATTTTGATTCAAATGTAACCCGTCACTTTTGTACAGAACCCCCTGCCCCAGAAGAGGTGGCGACCTTATTTTGATTCAAGTGTAACCCGTCACTTTTGTACAGAACCCCCTGCCCCAGAAGAGGTGGCGACCTCATTTTGATTCAATTGTAACCCGTCACTTTTGTACAGAACCCCCTGCCCCAGAAGAGGTGGCGACCTCATTCTGATTCAGGTGTAACCCGTCACTTTTGTACAGAACCCCCTGCCCCAGAAGAGGTGGCGACCTCATTCTGATTCAAGTGTAACCCGTCACTTTTGTACAGAACCCCCTACCCCAGAAGAGGTGGCGACCACATTCTGATTCAAGTGTAACCCGTCACTTTTGTACAGAACCCCCTGCCGCAGAAGAGGTGGCGACCTCATTCTGATTCAAGTGTAACCCGTCACTTTTGTACAGAAGTCCCTGCCCCAGAAGAGGTGGCGACCACATTCTGATTCAAGTGTAACCCGTCACTTTTGTACAGAACCCCCTGCCGCAGAAGAGGTGGCGACCTCATTCTGATTCAAGTGTAACCCGTCACTTTTGTACAGAAGTCCCTGCCCCAGAAGAGGTGGCGACCTCATTCTGATTCAAGTGTAACCCGTCACCTTTGTACAGAAACCCCAGCCCAAGAAGAGGTGGCGACCTCATTCTGATTCAAGTGTAACCCGTCACTTTTGTAGAGAACCCCCTGCCCCAGAAGAGGTGGCGTCCTCATTCTGATTCAAGTGTAACCCGTCACTGTTGTACAGAACCACATGCCCCAGAAGAGGTGGCGACCTCATTTTGATTCAAGTGTAACCCGTCACTTTTGAACAGAACCCCCTGCCCCAGAAGAGGTGGCGACCTCATTCTGATTCAGGTGTAACCCGTCACTTTTGTACAGAACCCCCTGCCCCTGAAGAGGTGGCGTCCTCATTCTGATTCAAGTGTAACCCGTCACTTTTGTACAGAATCCCCTACACCAGAACAGGTGGCGACCTCATTCTGATTCAAGTGTAACCCGTCACTTTTGTACAGAACCCTCTGCCCCAGAAGAGGTGGCGACCTCATTTTGATTCAAATGTAACCCGTCACTTTTGTACAGAACCCCCTGCCCCAGAAGAGGTGGCGACCTCATTTTGATTCAAGTGTAACCCGTCACTTTTGTACAGAACCCCCTGCCCCAGAAGAGGTGGCGACCTCATTTTGATTCAAGTGTAACCCGTCACTTTTGTACAGAACCCCCTGCCCCAGAAGAGGTGGCGACCTCATTTTGATTCAAGTGTAACCCGTCACTTTTGTACAGAACCACCTGCCCCAGAAGAGGTGGCGACCTCATTCTGATTCAAGTGTAACCCGTCACTTTTGTACAGAACCCCCTGCCCCAGAAGAGGTGGCGTCCTCATTCTGATTCAAGTGTAACCCGTCACTTTTGTACAGAATCCCCTACACCAGAAGAGGTGGCGACCTCATTCTGATTCAAGTGTAACCCGTCAATATGTACAGAACCCTCTGCCCCAGAAGAGGTGGCGACCTCATTTTGATTCAAATGTAACTCGTCACTTTTGTACAGAACCCCCTGCCCCAGAAGAGGTGGCGACCTCATTTTGATTCAAGTGTAACCCGTCACTTTTGTACAGAACCCCCTGCCCCAGAAGAGGTGGCGACCTCATTTTGATTCAAGTGTAACCCGTCACTTTAGTACAGAACCCCCTGCCCCAGAAGAGGTGGCGACCTCATTTTGATTCAAGTGTAACCCGTCACTTTTGTACAGAACCACCTGCCCCAGAAGAGGTGGCGACCTCATTCTGATTCAAGTGTAACCCGTCACTTTTGTACAGAACCCCCTGCCCCAGAAGAGGTGGCGACCTCATTCTGATTCAAGTGTAACCCGTCACTTTTGAACAGAACCCCCTGCCCCAGAAGAGGTGTCGACCTCATTTTGATTCAGGTGTAACCCGTCACTTTTGTACAGAACCCCCTACCCCAGAAGAGGTGGCGACCTCATTCTGATTCAAGTGTAACCCGTCACTTTTGTACAGAACCCCCTGCCCCAGAAGAGGTGGCGACCTCATTCTGATTCAAGTGTAACCCGTCAATTTTGAACAGAAACCCCTGCCCCAGAAGAGGTGGCGACCTCATTTTGATTCAGGTGTAACCCGTCACTTTTGTACAGAACCCCCTGCCCCAGAAGAGGTGGCGACCTCATTCTGATTCAAGTATAACCCGTCACTTTTGTACAGAATCCCCTACCCCAGAAGAGGTGGCGACCTCATTCTGATTCAAGTGTAACCCGTCACTTTTGTACAGAATCCCCTACCCCAGAAGAGGTAGCGACCTCATTCTGATTCAAGTGTAACCCGTCACTTTTGTACAGAACCCTCTGCCCCAGAAGAGGTGGCGACCTCATTTTGATTCAAATGTAACCCGTCACTTTTGTACAGAACCCCCTGCCCCAGAAGAGGTGGCGACCTCATTTTGATTCAAGTGTAACCCGTCACTTTTGTACAGAACCCTCTGCCCCAGAAGAGGTGGCGACCTCATTTTGGTTCAAATGTAACCCGTCACTTTTGTACAGAACCCCCTGCCCCAGAAGAGGTGGCGACCTCATTTTGATTCAGGTGTAACCCATCACTTTTGTACAGAACCCCCTGCACCAGAAGAGGTGGCGACCTCATTTTGATTCAAGTGTAACCCGTCAGTTTTGTACAGAACCCCCTGCCCCAGAAGAGGTGGCGACCTCATTTTGATTCAAGTGTAATCGGTCACTTTTGTACAGAAACCCATGCCCCAGAAGAGGTGGCGACCTCATTCTGATTCAAGTGTAACCCGTCACTTTTGTACAGAACACCCTGCCCCAGAAGAGGTGGCGACCTCATTCTGATTCAAATGTAACCCGTCACTTTTGTACAGAACCCCCTGCCCCAGAAGAGGTGGCGACCTCATTCTGATTCAAATGTAACCCGTCAGTTTTGTACAGAACCCCCTGCCCCAGAAGAGGTGGCGACCTCATTCTGATTCAGGTGCAACCCGTCCCTTTTGTACAGAACACCCTGCCCCAGAAGAGGTGGCGACCTCATTCTGATTCAAGTGTAACCCGTCAATTTTGTACAGAACCCCCTACCCAAGAAGAGGTGGCGACCAGATTCTGATTCAAGTGTAACCCGTCACTTTTGTACAGAACCCCCAACCCCAGAAGAGGTGGCGACCTCATTCTGATTCAAGTGTAACCCGTCACTTTTGTACAGAACCCCCTGCCCCAGAAGAGGTGGCGACCTCATTTTGATTCAAGTGTAACCCGTCACTTTTGCACAGAACCCCCTGCCCCAGAAGAGGTGGCAACCTCATTCTGATTCAAGTGTAACCCGTCACTTTTGTACAGAAACCCCTGCCCCAGAAGAGGTGGCGACCTCATTCTGATTCAAGTGTAACCCGTCACTTTTGTACAGAATCCCCTACCCCAGAAGAGGTGGCGACCTCATTTTGATTCAAATGAAACCCGTCACTTTTGTACAGAACCCCCTGCCCCAGAAGAGGTGGCGACCTCATTTTGATTCAAGTGTAACCCGTCACTTTTGTACAGAACCCCCTGCCCCAGAAGAGGTGGCGTCCTCATTTTGATTCAAGTGTAACCCGTCACTTTTGTACAGAATCCCCTACCCCAGAAGAGGTGGCGACCTCATTTTGATTCAAATGAAACCCGTCACTTTTGTACAGAACCCCCTGCCCCAGAAGAGGTGGCGACCTCATTTTGATTCAAGTGTAACCCGTCACTTTTGTACAGAACCCCCTGCCCCAGAAGAGGTGGCGACCTCATTTTGATTCAAGTGTAACCCGTCACTTTTGTACAGAACCCCCTGCCCCAGAAGAGGTGGCGACCTCATTTTGATTCAAGTGTAACCCGTCACTTTTGTACAGAACCACCTGCCCCAGAAGAGGTGGCGACCTCATTCTGATTCAAGTGTAACCCGTCACTTTTGTACAGAACCCCCTGCCCCAGAAGAGGTGGCGACCTCATTCTGATTCAAGTGTAACCCGTCACTTTTGTACAGAAACCCCTGCCCCAGGAGAGGTGGCGACCTCATTCTGATTCAAGTGTAACCCGTCACTTTTGTACAGAACCCCCTGCCCCAGAAGAGGTGGCGACCTCATTCTGATTCAAGTGTAACCCGTCACTTTTGAACAGAACCCCCTGCCCCAGAAGAGGTGGCGACCTCATTTTGATTCAGGTGTAACCCGTCAGTTTTGTACAGAACCCCCTGCCCCAGAAGAGTTTGCGACCTCATTCTGATTCAAGTATAACCCGTCACTTTTGTACAGAACCCCCTACCCCAGAAGAGGAGGCGATCTCATTCTGATTCAAGTGTAACCCGTCACTTTTGTACAGAACCCTCTGCCCCAGAAGAGGTGGCGACCTCATTTTGATTCAAATGTAACCCGTCAATTTTGTACAGAACCCCCTGCCCCAGAAGAGGTGGCGACCTCATTCTGATTCAGGTGTAACCCGTCACTTTTGTACAGAACCCCCTGCCCCTGAAGAGGTGGCGTCCTCATTCTGATTCAAGTGTAACCCGTCACTTTTGTACAGAATCCCCTACACCAGAACAGGTGGCGACCTCATTCTGATTCAAGTGTAACCCGTCACTTTTGTACAGAACCCTCTGCCCCAGAAGAGGTGGCGACCTCATTTTGATTCAAATGTAACCCGTCACTTTTGTACAGAACCCCCTGCCCCAGAAGAGGTGGCGACCTCATTTTGATTCAAGTGTAACCCGTCACTTTTGTACAGAACCCCCTGCCCCAGAAGAGGTGGCGACCTCATTTTGATTCAAGTGTAACCCGTCACTTTTGTACAGAACCCCCTGCCCCAGAAGAGGTGGCGACCTCATTTTGATTCAAGTGTAACCCGTCACTTTTGTACAGAACCACCTGCCCCAGAAGAGGTGGCGACCTCATTCTGATTCAAGTGTAACCCGTCACTTTTGTACAGAACCCCCTGCCCCAGAAGAGGTGGCGTCCTCATTCTGATTCAAGTGTAACCCGTCACTTTTGTACAGAATCCCCTACACCAGAAGAGGTGGCGACCTCATTCTGATTCAAGTGTAACCCGTCAATATGTACAGAACCCTCTGCCCCAGAAGAGGTGGCGACCTCATTTTGATTCAAATGTAACTCGTCACTTTTGTACAGAACCCCCTGCCCCAGAAGAGGTGGCGACCTCATTTTGATTCAAGTGTAACCCGTCACTTTTGTACAGAACCCCCTGCCCCAGAAGAGGTGGCGACCTCATTTTGATTCAAGTGTAACCCGTCACTTTAGTACAGAACCCCCTGCCCCAGAAGAGGTGGCGACCTCATTTTGATTCAAGTGTAACCCGTCACTTTTGTACAGAACCACCTGCCCCAGAAGAGGTGGCGACCTCATTCTGATTCAAGTGTAACCCGTCACTTTTGTACAGAACCCCCTGCCCCAGAAGAGGTGGCGACCTCATTCTGATTCAAGTGTAACCCGTCACTTTTGAACAGAACCCCCTGCCCCAGAAGAGGTGTCGACCTCATTTTGATTCAGGTGTAACCCGTCACTTTTGTACAGAACCCCCTACCCCAGAAGAGGTGGCGACCTCATTCTGATTCAAGTGTAACCCGTCACTTTTGTACAGAACCCCCTGCCCCAGAAGAGGTGGCGACCTCATTCTGATTCAAGTGTAACCCGTCAATTTTGAACAGAAACCCCTGCCCCAGAAGAGGTGGCGACCTCATTTTGATTCAGGTGTAACCCGTCACTTTTGTACAGAACCCCCTGCCCCAGAAGAGGTGGCGACCTCATTCTGATTCAAGTATAACCCGTCACTTTTGTACAGAATCCCCTACCCCAGAAGAGGTGGCGACCTCATTCTGATTCAAGTGTAACCCGTCACTTTTGTACAGAATCCCCTACCCCAGAAGAGGTAGCGACCTCATTCTGATTCAAGTGTAACCCGTCACTTTTGTACAGAACCCTCTGCCCCAGAAGAGGTGGCGACCTCATTTTGATTCAAATGTAACCCGTCACTTTTGTACAGAACCCCCTGCCCCAGAAGAGGTGGCGACCTCATTTTGATTCAAGTGTAACCCGTCACTTTTGTACAGAACCCTCTGCCCCAGAAGAGGTGGCGACCTCATTTTGGTTCAAATGTAACCCGTCACTTTTGTACAGAACCCCCTGCCCCAGAAGAGGTGGCGACCTCATTTTGATTCAGGTGTAACCCATCACTTTTGTACAGAACCCCCTGCACCAGAAGAGGTGGCGACCTCATTTTGATTCAAGTGTAACCCGTCAGTTTTGTACAGAACCCCCTGCCCCAGAAGAGGTGGCGACCTCATTTTGATTCAAGTGTAATCGGTCACTTTTGTACAGAAACCCATGCCCCAGAAGAGGTGGCGACCTCATTCTGATTCAAGTGTAACCCGTCACTTTTGTACAGAACACCCTGCCCCAGAAGAGGTGGCGACCTCATTCTGATTCAAATGTAACCCGTCACTTTTGTACAGAACCCCCTGCCCCAGAAGAGGTGGCGACCTCATTCTGATTCAAATGTAACCCGTCAGTTTTGTACAGAACCCCCTGCCCCAGAAGAGGTGGCGACCTCATTCTGATTCAGGTGCAACCCGTCCCTTTTGTACAGAACACCCTGCCCCAGAAGAGGTGGCGACCTCATTCTGATTCAAGTGTAACCCGTCAATTTTGTACAGAACCCCCTACCCAAGAAGAGGTGGCGACCAGATTCTGATTCAAGTGTAACCCGTCACTTTTGTACAGAACCCCCAACCCCAGAAGAGGTGGCGACCTCATTCTGATTCAAGTGTAACCCGTCACTTTTGTACAGAACCCCCTGCCCCAGAAGAGGTGGCGACCTCATTTTGATTCAAGTGTAACCCGTCACTTTTGCACAGAACCCCCTGCCCCAGAAGAGGTGGCAACCTCATTCTGATTCAAGTGTAACCCGTCACTTTTGTACAGAAACCCCTGCCCCAGAAGAGGTGGCGACCTCATTCTGATTCAAGTGTAACCCGTCACTTTTGTACAGAATCCCCTACCCCAGAAGAGGTGGCGACCTCATTTTGATTCAAATGAAACCCGTCACTTTTGTACAGAACCCCCTGCCCCAGAAGAGGTGGCGACCTCATTTTGATTCAAGTGTAACCCGTCACTTTTGTACAGAACCCCCTGCCCCAGAAGAGGTGGCGTCCTCATTTTGATTCAAGTGTAACCCGTCACTTTTGTACAGAATCCCCTACCCCAGAAGAGGTGGCGACCTCATTTTGATTCAAATGAAACCCGTCACTTTTGTACAGAACCCCCTGCCCCAGAAGAGGTGGCGACCTCATTTTGATTCAAGTGTAACCCGTCACTTTTGTACAGAACCCCCTGCCCCAGAAGAGGTGGCGACCTCATTTTGATTCAAGTGTAACCCGTCACTTTTGTACAGAACCCCCTGCCCCAGAAGAGGTGGCGACCTCATTTTGATTCAAGTGTAACCCGTCACTTTTGTACAGAACCACCTGCCCCAGAAGAGGTGGCGACCTCATTCTGATTCAAGTGTAACCCGTCACTTTTGTACAGAACCCCCTGCCCCAGAAGAGGTGGCGACCTCATTCTGATTCAAGTGTAACCCGTCACTTTTGTACAGAAACCCCTGCCCCAGGAGAGGTGGCGACCTCATTCTGATTCAAGTGTAACCCGTCACTTTTGTACAGAACCCCCTGCCCCAGAAGAGGTGGCGACCTCATTCTGATTCAAGTGTAACCCGTCACTTTTGAACAGAACCCCCTGCCCCAGAAGAGGTGGCGACCTCATTTTGATTCAGGTGTAACCCGTCAGTTTTGTACAGAACCCCCTGCCCCAGAAGAGTTTGCGACCTCATTCTGATTCAAGTATAACCCGTCACTTTTGTACAGAACCCCCTACCCCAGAAGAGGAGGCGATCTCATTCTGATTCAAGTGTAACCCGTCACTTTTGTACAGAACCCTCTGCCCCAGAAGAGGTGGCGACCTCATTTTGATTCAAATGTAACCCGTCAATTTTGTACAGAACCCCCTGCCCCAGAAGAGGTGGCGACCTCATTTTGATTCAAGTGTAACCCGTCACTTTTGTACAGAACCCCCTGCCCCAGAAGAGGTGGCGACCTCATTTTGATTCAAATGTAACCCGTCACTTTTGTACAGAACCCCCTGCCCCAGAAGAGGTGGCGACCTCATTTTGATTCAAGTGCAACCCGTCACTTTTGTACAGAACCCCCTGCCCCAGAAGAGGTGGCGACCTCATTCTGATTCAAGTGTAACCCGTCAATTTTGTACAGAACCCCCTACCCAAGAAGAGGTGGCGACCAGATTCTGATTCAAGTGTAACCCGTCACTTTTGTACAGAACCCCCTACCCCAGAGGAGGTGGCGACCTCATTCTGATTCAAGTGTAACCCGTCACTTTTGTACAGAACCCCCTGCCCCAGAAGAGGTGGCGACCTCATTTTGATTCAAGTGTAACCCGTCACTTTTGCACAGAACCCCCTGCCCCAGAAGAGGTGGCAACCTCATTCTGATTCAAGTGTAACCCGTCACTTTTGTACAGAAACCCCTGCCCCAGAAGAGGTGGCGACCTCATTTTGATTCAAGTGTAACCCGTCACTTTTGTACAGAACCCCCTGCCCCAGAAGAGGTGGCGACCTCATTTTGATTCAAGTGTAACACGTCACTTTTGTACAGAACCCCCTGCCCCAGAAGAGGTGGCGACCTCATTCTGATTCAAGTGTAACCCGTCACTTTTGTACAGAACCCCCTGCCCCAGAAAAGGTGGCGACCTCATTCTGATTCAAATGTAACCCGTCACTTTTGTACAGAACCCCCTGCCCCAGAAGAGGTGGCGACCTAATTCTGATTCAAATGTAACCCTTCACTTTTGTACAGAACCCCCTGCCCCAGAAGAGGTGGCGACCTCATTCTGATTCAGGTGTAACCCGTCACTTTTGTACAGAACAACCTGCCCCAGAAGAGGTGGCGACCTCATTCTGATTCAAGAGTAACCCGTCACTTTTGTACAGAACCCCCTACCCCAGAAGACGTGGCGACCTCATTCTGATTCAAGTGTAACCCGTCACTTTTGTACAGAACCCCCTACCCCAGAAGAGGTTGCGACCTAATTCTGATTCAAGTGTAACCCGTCTCTTTTGTACAGAACCCCCTGCCCCAGAAGAGGTGGCGACCTCATTTTGATTCAAGTGTAACCCGTCACTTTTGTACAGAACCCCCTGCCCCAGAGGAGGTGGCGACCTCATACTGATTCAAGTATAACACGTCACTTTTGTACAGAACCCCCTACCCCAGAAGAGGTGGCGATCTCATTCTGATTCAAGTGTAACCCGTCACTTTTGTACAGAATCCTCTGCCCCAGAAGAGGTGGCGACCTCATTCTGATTCAAGTGTAACCCGTCACTTTTGTACAGAACCCCCTGCCCCAGAAGAGGTGGCGACCTCATTTTGATTCAAGTGTAACCCGTCACTTTTGTACAGAACCCCCTGCCCCAGAAGAGGTGGCGACCTCATTCTGATTCAAGTGTAACCCGTCACTTTTGTACAGAAACCCCTGCCCCAGAAGAGGTGGCGACCTCATTATGATTCAAGTGTAACCCGTCACTTTTGTACAGAACCCCCTGCCCCAGAAGAGGTGGCGACCTCATTCTGATTCAAGTGTAACCCGTCACTTTTGTACAGAAACCCCTGCCCCAGAAGAGGTGGCGACCTCATTATGATTCAAGTGTAACCCGTCACTTTTGTACAGAACCCCCTGCCCCAGAAGAGGTGGCGACCTCATTCTGATTCAGGTGTAACCCGTCACTTTTGTACAGAACCCCCTGCCCCCGAAGAGGTGGCGACCTCATTCTGATTCAAGTGTAACCCGTCACTTTTGCACAGAACCCCCTGCCCCAGAAGAGGTGGCGACCTCATTTTGATTCAAGTGTAACCCGTCACTTTGTACAGAACCCCCTGCCCCAGAAGAGGTGGCGACCTCATTGTGATTCAAGTGTAACCCGTCACTTTTGTACAGAACCCCCTGCCCCAGAAGAGGTGGCGACCTCATTCTGATTCAAATGTAACCCGTCACTTTTGTACAGAACCCCCTGCCCCAGAAGAGGTGGCGACCTCATTTTGATTCAAGTGTAACCCGTCACTTTTGTACAGAACCCCCTGCCCCAGAAGAGGTGGCGACCTCATTTTGATTCAAGTGTAACCCGTCACTTTTGTACAGGACCCTCTGCCCCAGAAGAGGTGGCGACCTCATTTTGATTCATATGTAACCCGTCACTTTTGTACAGAACCCCCTGCCCCAGAAGAGGTGGCGACCTCATTTTGATTCAAGTGTAACCCGTCACTTTTGTACAGAACCCCCTGCCCCAGAAGAGGTGGCGACCTCATTTTGATTCCAGTGTAACCCGTCACTTTTGCACAGAACCCCCTGCCCAAGAAGAGGTGGCGACCTCATTATGATTCAAGTGTAACCCGTCACTTTTGTACAGAACCCCCTGCCCCAGAAGAGGTGGCGACCTGATTCTGATTCAGGTGTAACCCGTCACTTTTGTACAGAACCCCCTGCCCCAGAAGAGGTGGCGACCTCATTCTGATTCAAGTGTAACCCGTCACTTTTGCACAGATCCCCCTGCCCCAGAAGAGGTGGCGACCTCATTTTGATTCAAGTGTAACCCGTCACTTTTGTACAGAACCCCCTGCCCCAGAAGAGGTGGCGACCTCATTTTGATTCAAGTGTAACACGTCACTTTTGTACAGAACCCCCTGCCCCAGAAGAGGTGGCGACCTCATTCTGATTCAAGTGTAACCCGTCACTTTTGTACAGAACCCCCTGCCCCAGAAAAGGTGGCGACCTCATTCTGATTCAAATGTAACCCGTCACTTTTGTACAGAACCCCCTGCCCCAGAAGAGGTGGCGACCTAATTCTGATTCAAATGTAACCCTTCACTTTTGTACAGAACCCCCTGCCCCAGAAGAGGTGGCGACCTCATTCTGATTCAGGTGTAACCCGTCACTTTTGTACAGAACAACCTGCCCCAGAAGAGGTGGCGACCTCATTCTGATTCAAGAGTAACCCGTCACATTTGTACAGAACCCCCTACCCCAGAAGAGGTGGCGACCTCATTCTGATTCAAGTGTAACCCGTCACTTTTGTACAGAACCCCCTACCCCAGAAGAGGTTGCGACCTAATTCTGATTCAAGTGTAATCCGTCACTTTTGTACAGAACCCCCTGCCCCAGAAGAGGTGGCGACCTCATTTTGATTCAAGTGTAACCCGTCACTTTTGTACAGAACCCCCTGCCCCAGAAGAGGTGGCGACCTCATTCTGATTCAAGTATAACACGTCACTTTTGTACAGAACCCCCTACCCCAGAAGAGGTGGCGATCTCATTCTGATTCAAGTGTAACCCGTCACTTTTGTACAGAACCCTCTGCCCCAGAAGAGGTGGCGACCTCATTCTGATTCAAGTGTAACCCGTCACTTTTGTACAGAACCCCCTGCCCCAGAAGAGGTGGCGACCTCATTTTGATTCAAGTGTAACCCGTCACTTTTGTACAGAACCCCCTGCCCCAGAAGAGGTGGCGACCTCATTCTGATTCAAGTATAACCCGTCACTTTTGTACAGAACCCCCTACCCCAGAAGAGGTGGCGATCTCATTCTGATTCAAGTGTAACCCGTCATTTTGGACAGAACCCTCTGCCCCAGAAGAGGTGGCAACCTCATTCTGATTCAAGTGTAACCCGTCACTTTTGTACAGAACCCCCTGCCCCAAAAGAGGTGGCGACCTCATTCTGATTCAAGTGTAACCCGTCACTTTTGTACAGAACCCCCTGCCCCAGAAGAGGTGGCGACCTCATTTTGATTCAAGTGTAACCCGTCACTTTTGTACAGAACCCTCTGCCCCAGAAGAGGTGGCGACCTCATTTTGATTCATATGTAACCCGTCACTTTTGTACAGAACCCCCTGCCCCAGAAGAGGTGGCGACCTCATTTTGATTCAAGTGTAACCCGTCACTTTTGTACAGAACCCCCTGCCCCAGAAGAGGTGGCGACCTCATTTTGATTCAAGTTTAACCCGTCACTTTTGCACAGAACCCCCTGCCCAAGAAGAGGTGGCGACCTCATTATGATTCAAGTGTAACCCGTCACTTTTGTACAGAACCCCCTGCCCCAGAAGAGGTGGCGACCTCATTCTGATTCAAGTGTAACCCGTCACTTTTGTACAGAACCCCCTGCCCCAGAAGAGGTGGCGACCTCATTTTGATACAAGTGTAACCCGTCACTTTTGTACAGAACCCCCTGCCCCAGAAGAGGTGGCGACCTCATTCTGATTCAAGTGTAACCCGCCACTTTTGTACAGAACCCCCTGCCCCAGAAGAGCTGGCGACCTCATTCTGATTCAAATGTAACCCGTCATTTTGTACAGAACCCCCTGCCCCAGAAGAGGTGTCGACCAAATTCTGATTCAAATGTAACCCCTCACTTTTGTACAGAACCCCCTGCCCCAGAAGAGGTGGCGACCTCATTCTGATTCAGGTGTAACCCGTCACTTTTGTACAGAACAACCTGCCCGAGAAGAGGTGGCGACCTCATTCTGATTCAAGTGTAACCCGTCACTTTTGTACAGAACCCCCTACCCCAGAAGAGGTGGCGACCTCATTCTGATTCAAGTGTAACCCGTCACTTTTGTACAGAACCCCCTACCCCAGAAGAGGTGGCGACCTAATTCTGATTCAAGTGTAACCCGTCACTTTTCTACAGAACCCCCTGCCCCAGAAGAGGTGGCGACCTTATTTTGATTCAAGTGTAACCCGTCACTTTTGTACAGAACCCCCTGCCCCAGAAGAGGTGGCGACCTCATTCTGATTCAAGTATAACACGTCACTTTTGTACAGAACCCCCTACCCCAGAAGAGGTGGCGATCTCATTCTGATTCAAGTGTAACCCGTCACTTTTGTACAGAACCCTCTGCCCCAGAAGAGGTGGCGACCTCATTCTGATTCAAGTGTAACCCGTCACTTTTGTACAGAACCCCCTGCCCCAGAAGAGGTGGCGACCTCATTTTGATTCAAGTGTAACCCGTCACTTTTGTACAGAACCCCCTGCCCCAGAAGAGGTGGCGACCTCATTCTGATTCAAGTATAACCCGTCACTTTTGTACAGAACCCCCTACCCCAGAAGAGGTGGCGATCTCATTCTGATTCAAGTGTAACCCGTCATTTTGGACAGAACCCTCTGCCCCAGAAGAGGTGGCAACCTCATTCTGATTCAAGTGTAACCCGTCACTTTTGTACAGAACCCCCTGCCCCAAAAGAGGTGGCGACCTCATTCTGATTCAAGTGTAACCCGTCACTTTTGTACAGAAACCCCTGCCCCAGAAGAGGTGGCGACCTCATTTTGATTCAAGTGTAACCCGTCACTTTTGTACAGAACCCCCTGCCCCAGAAGAGGTGGCGACCTCATTCTGATTCAAGTATAACACGTCACTTTTGTACAGAACCCCCTACCCCAGAAGAGGTGGCGATCTCATTCTGATTCAAGTGTAACCCGTCACTTTTGTACAGAACCCTCTGCCCCAGAAGAGGTGGCGACCTCATTCTGATTCAAGTGTAACCCGTCACTTTTGTACAGAACCCCCTGCCCCAGAAGAGGTGGCGACCTCATTTTGATTCAAGTGTAACCCGTCACTTTTGTACAGAACCCCCTGCCCCAGAAGAGGTGGCGACCTCATTCTGATTCAAGTATAACCCGTCACTTTTGTACAGAACCCCCTACCCCAGAAGAGGTGGCGATCTCATTCTGATTCAAGTGTAACCCGTCATTTTGGACAGAACCCTCTGCCCCAGAAGAGGTGGCAACCTCATTCTGATTCAAGTGTAACCCGTCACTTTTGTACAGAACCCCCTGCCCCAAAAGAGGTGGCGACCTCATTCTGATTCAAGTGTAACCCGTCACTTTTGTACAGAACCCCCTGCCCCAGAAGAGGTGGCGACCTCATTTTGATTCAAGTGTAACCCGTCACTTTTGTACAGAACCCTCTGCCCCAGAAGAGGTGGCGACCTCATTTTGATTCATATGTAACCCGTCACTTTTGTACAGAACCCCCTGCCCCAGAAGAGGTGGCGACCTCATTTTGATTCAAGTGTAACCCGTCACTTTTGTACAGAACCCCCTGCCCCAGAAGAGGTGGCGACCTCATTTTGATTCAAGTTTAACCCGTCACTTTTGCACAGAACCCCCTGCCCAAGAAGAGGTGGCGACCTCATTATGATTCAAGTGTAACCCGTCACTTTTGTACAGAACCCCCTGCCCCAGAAGAGGTGGCGACCTCATTCTGATTCAAGTGTAACCCGTCACTTTTGTACAGAACCCCCTGCCCCAGAAGAGGTGGCGACCTCATTTTGATACAAGTGTAACCCGTCACTTTTGTACAGAACCCCCTGCCCCAGAAGAGGTGGCGACCTCATTCTGATTCAAGTGTAACCCGCCACTTTTGTACAGAACCCCCTGCCCCAGAAGAGCTGGCGACCTCATTCTGATTCAAATGTAACCCGTCATTTTGTACAGAACCCCCTGCCCCAGAAGAGGTGTCGACCAAATTCTGATTCAAATGTAACCCCTCACTTTTGTACAGAACCCCCTGCCCCAGAAGAGGTGGCGACCTCATTCTGATTCAGGTGTAACCCGTCACTTTTGTACAGAACAACCTGCCCGAGAAGAGGTGGCGACCTCATTCTGATTCAAGTGTAACCCGTCACTTTTGTACAGAACCCCCTACCCCAGAAGAGGTGGCGACCTCATTCTGATTCAAGTGTAACCCGTCACTTTTGTACAGAACCCCCTACCCCAGAAGAGGTGGCGACCTAATTCTGATTCAAGTGTAACCCGTCACTTTTCTACAGAACCCCCTGCCCCAGAAGAGGTGGCGACCTTATTTTGATTCAAGTGTAACCCGTCACTTTTGTACAGAACCCCCTGCCCCAGAAGAGGTGGCGACCTCATTCTGATTCAAGTATAACACGTCACTTTTGTACAGAACCCCCTACCCCAGAAGAGGTGGCGATCTCATTCTGATTCAAGTGTAACCCGTCACTTTTGTACAGAACCCTCTGCCCCAGAAGAGGTGGCGACCTCATTCTGATTCAAGTGTAACCCGTCACTTTTGTACAGAACCCCCTGCCCCAGAAGAGGTGGCGACCTCATTTTGATTCAAGTGTAACCCGTCACTTTTGTACAGAACCCCCTGCCCCAGAAGAGGTGGCGACCTCATTCTGATTCAAGTATAACCCGTCACTTTTGTACAGAACCCCCTACCCCAGAAGAGGTGGCGATCTCATTCTGATTCAAGTGTAACCCGTCATTTTGGACAGAACCCTCTGCCCCAGAAGAGGTGGCAACCTCATTCTGATTCAAGTGTAACCCGTCACTTTTGTACAGAACCCCCTGCCCCAAAAGAGGTGGCGACCTCATTCTGATTCAAGTGTAACCCGTCACTTTTGTACAGAAACCCCTGCCCCAGAAGAGGTGGCGACCTCATTATGATTCAAATGTAACCCGTCACTTTTGTACAGAAACCCCTGCCCCAGAAGAGGTGGCGACCTCATTATGATTCAAATGTAACCCGTCACTTTTGTACAGAACCCCCAACCCCAGAAGAGGTGGCGACCTCATTTTGATTCAAGTGTAACCCGTCACTTTAGTACAGAACCCCCTACCCCAGAAGAGGTGGCGACCTCATTCTGATTCAAGTGTAATCCGTCACTTTTGTACAGAACCCCCTACCCCAGAAGAGGTGGCGACCTCATTCTGATTCAAGTGTAACCCGTCACTTTTGTACAGAACCCCCTACCCCAGAAGAGGTGGCGACCTCATTCTGTTTCAAGTATAACCCGTCACTTTTGTACAGAACCCTCTGCCCCAGAAGAGGTTGCGACCTCATTTTGATTCAAGTGTAACCCGTCACTTTTGTACAGAACCCCCTGCCCCAGAAGAGGTGGCGACCTCATTCTGATTCAAGTGTAACCCGTCACTTTTGTACAGAATCCCCTACCCCAGAAGAGGTGGCGACCTCATTCTGATTCAAGTGTAACCCGTCACTTTTGTACAGAACCCTCTGCTCCAGAAGAGGTGGCGTCCTCATTTTGATTCAAGTGTAACCCGTCACTTTTGTACAGAACCCCCTGCCCCAGAAGAGGTGGCGACCTCATTTTGATTCAAGTGTAACCCGTCACTTTTGTACAGAACCCCCTGCCCCAGAAGAGGTGGCGACCTCATTTTGATTCAAGTGTAACCCGTCACTTTTGTACAGAACCCCCTGCCCCAGAAGAGGTGGCGACCTCAATTTGATTCAAGTGTAACCCGTCACTTTTGCACAGAACCCCCTGCCCCAGAAGAGGTGGCGACCTCATTTTGATTCAAGTGTAAGCCGTCACTTTTGTACAGAACCCACTACCCCAGAAGAGGTGGCGACCTCATTCTGATTCAAGTGTAACCCGTCACTTTTGTACTGAAACCCCTGCCCCAGAAGAGGTGGCGACCTCATTCTGATTCAATTGTAACCCGTCACTTTTGTACAGAACCCCCTACCCCAGAAGAGGTGGCGACCTCATTCTGATTCTAGTGTAACCCGTCACTTTTGTACAGAAACCCCTGCCCCAGAAGAGGTGGCGACCTCATTATGATTCAAGTGTAACCCGTCACTTTTGTACAGAACCCCCTGCCCCAGAAGAGGTGGCGACCTCATTCTGATTCAGGTGTAACCCGTCACTTTTGTACAGAACCCCCTGCCCCAGAAGAGGTGGCGACCTCATTCTGATTCAAGTGTAACCCGTCACTTTTGCACAGAACCCCCTGCCCCAGAAGAGGTGGCGACCTCATTTTGATTCAAGTGTAACCCGTCACTTTTGTACAGAACCCCCTGCCCCAGAAGAGGTGGCGACCTCATTTTGATTCAAGTGTAACACGTCACTTTTGTACAGAACCCCCTGCCCCAGAAGAGGTGGCGACCTCATTCTGATTCAAGTGTAACCCGTCACTTTTGTACAGAAACCCCTGCCCAGAAGAGGTGGCGACCTCATTATGATTCAAGTGTAACCCGTCACTTTTGTACAGAACCCCCTGCCCCAGAAGAGGTGGCGACCTCATTCTGATTCAAGTGTAACCCGTCACTTTTGTACAGAAACCCCTGCCCCAGAAGAGGTGGCGACCTCATTATGATTCAAGTGTAACCCGTCACTTTTGTACAGAACCCCCTGCCCCAGAAGAGGTGGCGACCTCATTCTGATTCAGGTGTAACCCGTCACTTTTGTACAGAACCCCCTGCCCCAGAAGAGGTGGCGACCTCATTCTGATTCAAGTGTAACCCGTCACTTTTGCACAGAACCCCCTGCCCCAGAAGAGGTGGCGACCTCATTCTGATTCAAGTGTAACCCGTCACTTTTGTACAGAAACCCCTGCCCCAGAAGAGGTGGCGACCTCATTATGATTCAAGTGTAACCCGTCACTTTTGTACAGAACCCCCTGCCCCAGAAGAGGTGGCGACCTCATTCTGATTCAAGTGTAACCCGTCACTTTTGCACAGAACCCCCTGCCCCAGAAGAGGTGGCGACCTCATTTTGATTCAAGTGTAACCCGTCACTTTGTACAGAACCCCCTGCCCCAGAAGAGGTGGCGACCTCATTGTGATTCAAGTGTAACCCGTCACTTTTGTACAGAACCCCCTGCCCCAGAAGAGGTGGCGACCTCATTCTGATTCAAGTGTAAACCGTCACTTTTGTACAGAACCCCCTGCCCCAGAAGAGGTGGCGACCTCATTCTGATTCAAATGTAACCCGTCACTTTTGTACAGAACCCCCTGCCCCAGAAGAGGTGGCGACCTCATTTTGATTCAAGTGTAACCCGTCACTTTTGTACAGAACCCCCTGCCCCAGAAGAGGTGGCGACCTCATTTTGATTCAAGTGTAACCCGTCACTTTTGTACAGGACCCTCTGCCCCAGAAGAGGTGGCGACCTCATTTTGATTCATATGTAACCCGTCACTTTTGTACAGAACCCCCTGCCCCAGAAGAGGTGGCGACCTCATTTTGATTCAAGTGTAACCCGTCACTTTTGTACAGAACCCCCTGCCCCAGAAGAAGTGGCGACCTCATTTTGATTCCAGTGTAACCCGTCACTTTTGCACAGAACCCCCTGCCCAAGAAGAGGTGGCGACCTCATTATGATTCCAGTGTAACCCGTCACTTTTGTACAGAACCCCCTGCCCCAGAAGAGGTGGCGACCTGATTCTGATTCAGGTGTAACCCGTCACTTTTGTACAGAACCCCCTGCCCCAGAAGAGGTGGCGACCTCATTCTGATTCAAGTGTAACCCGTCACTTTTGCACAGAACCCCCTGCCCCAGAAGAGGTGGCGACCTCATTTTGATTCAAGTGTAACCCGTCACTTTTGTACAGAACCCCCTGCCCCAGAAGAGGTGGCGACCTCATTTTGATTCAAGTGTAACACGTCACTTTTGTACAGAACCCCCTGCCCCAGAAGAGGTGGCGACCTCATTCTGATTCAAGTGTAACCCGTCACTTTTGTACAGAACCCCCTGCCCCAGAAAAGGTGGCGACCTCATTCTGATTCAAATGGAACCCGTCACTTTTGTACAGAACCCCCTGCCCCAGAAGAGGTGGCGACCTAATTCTGATTCAAATGTAACCCTTCACTTTTGTACAGAACCCCCTGCCCCAGAAGAGGTTGCGACCTAATTCTGATTCAAGTGTAACCCGTCACTTTTGTACAGAACCCCCTGCCCCAGAAGAGGTGGCGACCTCATTTTGATTCAAGTGTAACCCGTCACTTTTGTACAGAACCCCCTGCCCCAGAAGAGGTGGCGACCTCATTCTGATTCAAGTATAACACGTCACTTTTGTACAGAACCCCCTACCCCAGAAGAGGTGGCGATCTCATTCTGATTCAAGTGTAACCCGTCACTTTTGTACAGAACCCTCTGCCCCAGAAGAGGTGGCGACCTCATTCTGATTCAAGTGTAACCCGTCACTTTTGTACAGAACCCCCTGCCCCAGAAGAGGTGGCGACCTCATTTTGATTCAAGTGTAACCCGTCACTTTTGTACAGAACCCCCTGCCCCAGAAGAGGTGGCGACCTCATTCTGATTCAAGTATAACCCGTCACTTTTGTACAGAACCCCCTACCCCAGAAGAGGTGGCGATCTCATTCTGATTCAAGTGTAACCCGTCATTTTGGACAGAACCCTCTGCCCCAGAAGAGGTGGCAACCTCATTCTGATTCAAGTGTAACCCGTCACTTTTGTACAGAACCCCCTGCCCCAAAAGAGGTGGCGACCTCATTCTGATTCAAGTGTAACCCGTCACTTTTGTACAGAACCCCCTGCCCCAGAAGAGGTGGCGACCTCATTTTGATTCAAGTGTAACCCGTCACTTTTGTACAGAACCCTCTGCCCCAGAAGAGGTGGCGACCTCATTTTGATTCATATGTAACCCGTCACTTTTGTACAGAACCCCCTGCCCCAGAAGAGGTGGCGACCTCATTTTGATTCAAGTGTAACCCGTCACTTTTGTACAGAACCCCCTGCCCCAGAAGAGGTGGCGACCTCATTTTGATTCAAGTTTAACCCGTCACTTTTGCACAGAACCCCCTGCCCAAGAAGAGGTGGCGACCTCATTATGATTCAAGTGTAACCCGTCACTTTTGTACAGAACCCCCTGCCCCAGAAGAGGTGGCGACCTCATTCTGATTCAAGTGTAACCCGTCACTTTTGTACAGAACCCCCTGCCCCAGAAGAGGTGGCGACCTCATTTTGATACAAGTGTAACCCGTCACTTTTGTACAGAACCCCCTGCCCCAGAAGAGGTGGCGACCTCATTCTGATTCAAGTGTAACCCGCCACTTTTGTACAGAACCCCCTGCCCCAGAAGAGCTGGCGACCTCATTCTGATTCAAATGTAACCCGTCATTTTGTACAGAACCCCCTGCCCCAGAAGAGGTGTCGACCAAATTCTGATTCAAATGTAACCCGTCACTTTTGTACAGAACCCCCTACCCCAGAAGAGGTGGCGATCTCATTCTGATTCAAGTGTAACCCGTCACTTTTGTACAGAACCCTCTGCCCCAGAAGAGGTGGCGACCTCATTCTGATTCAAGTGTAACCCGTCACTTTTGTACAGAACCCCCTGCCCCAGAAGAGGTGGCGACCTCATTCTGATTCAAGTATAACACGTCACTTTTGTACAGAACCCCCTACCCCAGAAGAGGTGGCGATCTCATTCTGATTCAAGTGTAACCCGTCACTTTTGTACAGAACCCTCTGCCCCAGAAGAGGTGGCGACCTCATTCTGATTCAAGTGTAACCCGTCACTTTTGTACAGAACCCCCTGCCCCAGAAGAGGTGTCGACCAAATTCTGATTCAAATGTAACCCGTCACTTTTGTACAGAACCCCCTACCCCAGAAGAGGTGGCGATCTCATTCTGATTCAAGTGTAACCCGTCACTTTTGTACAGAACCCTCTGCCCCAGAAGAGGTGGCGACCTCATTCTGATTCAAGTGTAACCCGTCACTTTTGTACTGAACCCCCTGCCCCAGAAGAGGTGGCGACCTCATTCTGATTCAAGTATAACACGTCACTTTTGTACAGAACCCCCTACCCCAGAAGAGGTGGCGATCTCATTCTGATTCAAGTGTAACCCGTCACTTTTGTACAGAACCCTCTGCCCCAGAAGAGGTGGCGACCTCATTCTGATTCAAGTGTAACCCGTCACTTTTGTACAGAACCCCCTGCCCCAGAAGAGGTGGCGACCTCATTTTGATTCAAGTGTAACCCGTCACTTTTGTACAGAACCCCCTGCCCCAGAAGAGGTGGCGACCTCATTCTGATTCAAGTATAACCCGTCACTTTTGTACAGAACCCCCTACCCGAGAAGAGGTGGCGATCTCATTCTGATTCAAGTGTAACCCGTCATTTTGGACAGAACCCTCTGCCCCAGAAGAGGTGGCAACCTCATTCTGATTCAAGTGTAACCCGTCACTTTTGTACAGAACCCCCTGCCCCAAAAGAGGTGGCGACCTCATTCTGATTCAAGTGTAACCCGTCACTTTTGTACATAACCCCCTGCCCCAGAAGAGGTGGCGACCTCATTTTGATTCAAGTGTAACCCGTCACTTTTGTACAGAACCCTCTGCCCCAGAAGAGGTGGCGACCTCATTTTGATTCATATGTAACCCGTCACTTTTGTACAGAACCCCCTGCCCCAGAAGAGGTGGCGACCTCATTTTGATTCAAGTGTAACCCGTCACTTTTGTACAGAACCCCCTGCCCCAGAAGAGGTGGCGACCTCATTTTGATTCAAGTTTAACCCGTCACTTTTGCACAGAACCCCCTGCCCAAGAAGAGGTGGCGACCTCATTCTGATTCAAGTGTAACCCGCCAATTTTGTACAGAACCCCCTGCCCCAGAAGAGCTGGCGACCTCATTCTGATTCAAATGTAACCCGTCATTTTGTACAGAACCCCCTGCCCCAGAAGAGGTGTCGACCAAATTCTGATTCAAATGTAACCCGTCACTTTTGTACAGAACCCCCTGCCCCAGAAGAGGTGGCGACCTCATTCTGATTCAGGTGTAACCCGTCACTTTTGTACAGAACAACCTGCCCGAGAAGAGGTGGCGACCTCATTCTGATTCAAGTGTAACCCGTCACTTTTGTACAGAACCCCCTACCCCAGAAGAGGTGGCGACCTCATTCTGATTCAAGTGTAACCCGTCACTTTTGTACAGAACCCCCTACCCCAGAAGAGGTGGCGACCTAATTCTGATTCAAGTGTAACCCGTCACTTTTCTACAGAACCCCCTGCCCCAGAAGAGGTGGCGACCTTATTTTGATTCAAGTGTAACCTGTCACTTTTGTACAGAACCCCCTGCCCCAGAAGAGGTGGCGACCTCATTCTGATTCAAGTATAACACGTCACTTTTGTACAGAACCCCCTACCCCAGAAGAGGTGGCGATCTCATTCTGATTCAAGTGTAACCCGTCACTTTTGTACAGAACCCTCTGCCCCAGAAGAGGTGGCGACCTCATTCTGATTCAAGTGTAACCCGTCACTTTTGTACAGAACCCCCTGCCCCAGAAGAGGTGGCGACCTCATTTTGATTCAAGTATACCCCGTCACTTTTGTACAGAACCCCCTACCCCAGAAGAGGTGGCGATCTCATTCTGATTCAAGTGTAACCCGTCATTTTGGACAGAACCCTCTGCCCCAGAAGAGGTGGCAACCTCATTCTGATTCAAGTGTAACCCGTCACTTTTGTACAGAACCCCCTGCCCCAAAAGAGGTGGCGACCTCATTCTGATTCAAGTGTAACCCGTCACTTTTGTACAGAAACCCCTGCCCCAGAAGAGGTGGCGACCTCATTATGATTCAAATGTAACCCGTCACTTTTGTACAGAAACCCCTGCCCCAGAAGAGGTGGCGACCTCATTATGATTCAAATGTAACCCGTCACTTTTGTACAGAACCCCCAACCCCAGAAGAGGTGGCGACCTCATTTTGATTCAAGTGTAACCCGTCACTTTAGTACAGAACCCCCTACCCCAGAAGAGGTGGCGACCTCATTCTGATTCAAGTGTAATCCGTCACTTTTGTACAGAACCCCCTACCCCAGAAGAGGTGGCGACCTCATTCTGATTCAAGTGTAACCCGTCACTTTTGTACAGAACCCCCTACCCCAGAAGAGGTGGCGACCTCATTCTGTTTCAAGTATAACCCGTCACTTTTGTACAGAACCCTCTGCCCCAGAAGAGGTTGCGACCTCATTTTGATTCAAGTGTAACCCGTCACTTTTGTACAGAACCCCCTGCCCCAGAAGAGGTGGCGACCTCATTCTGATTCAAGTGCAACCCGTCACTTTTGTACAGAATCCCCTACCCCAGAAGAGGTGGCGACCTCATTCTGATTCAAGTGTAACCCGTCACTTTTGTACAGAACCCTCTGCTCCAGAAGAGGTGGCGTCCTCATTTTGATTCAAGTGTAACCCGTCACTTTTGTACAGAACCCCCTGCCCCAGAAGAGGTGGCGACCTCATTTTGATTCAAGTGTAACCCGTCACTTTTGTACAGAACCCCCTGCCCCAGAAGAGGTGGCGACCTCATTTTGATTCAAGTGTAACCCGTCACTTTTGTACAGAACCCCCTGCCCCAGAAGAGGTGGCGACCTCAATTTGATTCAAGTGTAACCCGTCACTTTTGCACAGAACCCCCTGCCCCAGAAGAGGTGGCGACCTCATTTTGATTCAAGTGTAAGCCGTCACTTTTGTACAGAACCCACTACCCCAGAAGAGGTGGCGACCTCATTCTGATTCAAGTGTAACCCGTCACTTTTGTACTGAAACCCCTGCCCCAGAAGAGGTGGCGACCTCATTCTGATTCAATTGTAACCCGTCACTTTTGTACAGAACCCCCTACCCCAGAAGAGGTGGCGACCTCATTCTGATTCTAGTGTAACCCGTCACTTTTGTACAGAAACCCCTGCCCCAGAAGAGGTGGCGACCTCATTATGATTCAAGTGTAACCCGTCACTTTTGTACAGAACCCCCTGCCCCAGAAGAGGTGGCGACCTCATTCTGATTCAGGTGTAACCCGTCACTTTTGTACAGAACCCCCTGCCCCAGAAGAGGTGGCGACCTCATTCTGATTCAAGTGTAACCCGTCACTTTTGCACAGAACCCCCTGCCCCAGAAGAGGTGGCGACCTCATTTTGATTCAAGTGTAACCCGTCACTTTTGTACAGAACCCCCTGCCCCAGAAGAGGTGGCGACCTCATTTTGATTCAAGTGTAACACGTCACTTTTGTACAGAACCCCCTGCCCCAGAAGAGGTGGCGACCTCATTCTGATTCAAGTGTAACCCGTCACTTTTGTACAGAAACCCCTGCCCCAGAAGAGGTGGCGACCTCATTATGATTCAAGTGTAACCCGTCACTTTTGTACAGAACCCCCTGCCCCAGAAGAGGTGGCGACCTCATTCTGATTCAAGTGTAACCCGTCACTTTTGTACAGAAACCCCCGCCCCAGAAGAGGTGGCGACCTCATTATGATTCAAGTGTAACCCGTCACTTTTGTACAGAACCCCCTGCCCCAGAAGAGGTGGCGACCTCATTCTGATTCAGGTGTAACCCGTCACTTTTGTACAGAACCCCCTGCCCCAGAAGAGGTGGCGACCTCATTCTGATTCAAGTGTAACCCGTCACTTTTGCACAGAACCCCCTGCCCCAGAAGAGGTGGCGACCTCATTTTGATTCAAGTGTAACCCGTCACTTTGTACAGAACCCCCTGCCCCAGAAGAGGTGGCGACCTCATTGTGATTCAAGTGTAACCCGTCACTTTTGTACAGAACCCCCTGCCCCAGAAGAGGTGGCGACCTCATTCTGATTCAAGTGTAACCCGTCACTTTTGTACAGAACCCCCTGCCCCAGAAGAGGTGGCGACCTCATTCTGATTCAAATGTAACCCGTCACTTTTGTACAGAACCCCCTGCCCCAGAAGAGGTGGCGACCTCATTCTGATTCAAATGTAACCCGTCACTTTTGTACAGAACCCCCTGCCCCAGAAGAGGTGGCGACCTCATTCTGATTCAGGTGTAACCCGTCACTTTTGTACAGAACAACCTGCCCCAGAAGAGGTGGCGACCTCATTCTGATTCAAGTGTAACCCGTCACTTTTGTACAGAACCCCCTACCCCAGAAGAGGTGGCGACCTCATTCTGATTCAAGTGTAACCCGTCACTTTTGTACAGAACCCCCTACCCGAGAAGAGGTGGCGACCTAATTCTGATTCAAGTGTAACCCGTCACTTTTGTACAGAACCCCCTACCCCAGAAGAGGTGGCGATCTCATTCTGATTCAAGTGTAACCCGTCACTTTTGTACAGAACCCTCTGCCCCAGAAGAGGTGGCGACCTCATTCTGATTCAAGTGTAACCCGTCACTTTTGTACAGAACCCCCTGCCCCAGAAGAGGTGGCGACCTCATTTTGATTCAAGTGTAACCCGTCACTTTTGTACAGAACCCCCTGCCCCAGAAGAGGTGGCGACCTCATTCTGATTCAAGTATAACAAGTCACTTTTGTACAGAACCCACTACCCCAGGAGAGGTGGCGATCTCATTCTGATTCAAGTGTAACCCGTCATTTTGGACAGAACCCTCTGCCCCAGAAGAGGTGGCAACCTCATTCTGATTCAAGTGTAACCCGTCACTTTTGTACAGAACCCCCTGCCCCAAAAGAGGTGGCGACCTCATTCTGATTCAAGTGTAACCCGTCACTTTTGTACAGAAACCCCTGCCCCAGAAGAGGTGGCGACCTCATTCTGAATCAAGTATAACCCGTCACTTTTGTACAGAACCCCCAACCCCAGAAGAGGTGGCGACCTCATTTTGATTCAAGTGTAACACGTCACTTTAGTACAGAACCCCCTACCCCAGAAGAGGTGGCGACCTCATTCTGATTCAAGTGTAATCCGTCACTTTTGTACAGAACCACCTACCCCAGAAGAGGTGGCGACCTCATTCTGATTCAAGTGTAACCCGTCACTTTTGTACAGAACCCCCTACCCCAGAAGAGGTGGCGACCTCATTCTGATTCAAGTATAACCCGTCACTTTTGTACAGAACCCTCTGCCCCAGAAGAGGTTGCGACCTCATTTTGATTCAAGTGTAACCCGTCACTTTTGTACAGAACCCCCTGCCCCAGAAGAGCTGGCGACCTCATTCTGATTCAAGTGTAAACGTCACTTTTGTACAGAATCCCCTACCCCAGAAGAGGTGGCGACCTCATTCTGATTCAAGTGTAACCCGTCACTTTTGTACAGAACCCTCTGCTCCAGAAGAGGTGGCGTCCTCATTTTGATTCAAGTGTAACCCGTCACTTTTGTACAGAACCCCCTGCCCCAGAAGAGGTGGCGACCTCATTTTGATTCAAGTGTAACCCGTCACTTTTGTACAGAACCCCCTGCCCCAGAAGAGGTGGCGACCTCATTTTGATTCAAGTGTAACAAGTCACTTTTGTACAGAACCCCCTGCCCCAGGTGAGGTGGCGACCTCAATTTGATTCAAGTATAACCCGTCACTTTTGCACAGAACCCCCTGCCCCAGAAGAGGTGGCGACCTCATTTTGATTCAAGTGTAACCCGTCACTTTTGTACAGAACCCCCTGCCCCAGAAGAGGTGGCGACCTCATTCTGATTCAAGTGTAACCCGTCACTTTTGTACAGAACCCCCTGCCCCAGAAGAGATGGCGACCTCATTCTGATTCAAGTGTAACCCGTCACTTTTGAACAGAACCCCCTGCCCCAGAAGAGGTGGCGACCTCATTTTGATTCAGGTGTAACCCGTCACTTTTGTACAGAACCCCCTGCCCCAGAAGAGGTGGCGACCTCATTCTGATTCAAGTATAACCCGTCACTTATGTACAGAATCCCCTACCCCAGAAGAGGTGGCGACCTCATTCTGATTCAAGTGTAACCCGTCACTTTTGTACAGAATCCCCTACCCCAGAAGAGGTAGCGACCTCATTCTGATTCAACTGTAAGCCGTCACTTTTGTACAGAACCTTCTGCCCCAGAAGAGGTGGCGACCTCATTTTGATTCAAATGTAACCCGTCACTTTTGTACAGAACCCCCTGCCCCAGAAGAGGTGGCGACCTCATTTTGATTCAAGTGTAACCCGTCACTTTTGTACAGAACCCCCTGCCCCAGAAGAGGTGGCGACCTCATTTTGGTTCAAATGTAACCCGTCACTTTTGTACAGAACCGCCTGCCCCAGAAGAGGTGGCGACCTCATTTTGATTCAAGTGTAACCCGTCACTTTTGTACAAAACCCCCTGCCCCAGAAGAGGTGGCGACCTCATTTTGATTCAAGTGTAACCCGGCACTTTTGTACAGAAACCCCTGCCCCAGAAGAGGTGGCGACCTCATTTTGATTCAAGTGTAACCCGTCACTTTTGTACTGAACCCCCTGCCCCAGAAGAGGTGGCGACCTCATTTTGATTCAAGTGTAACCCGTCACTTTTGTACAGAAACCCCTGCCCCAGAAGAGGTGGCGACCTCATTCTGATTCAAGTGTAACCCGTCACTTTTGTACTGAACCCCCTGCCCCAGAAGAGGTGGCGACCTCATTCTGATTCAAATGTAACCCGTCACTTTTGTACAGAACCCCCTGCCCCAGAAGAGGTGGCGACCTCATTCTGATTCAGGTGTAACCCGTCACTTTTGTACAGAACACCCTGCCCCAGAAGAGGTGGCGACCTCATTCTGATTCAAGTGTAACCCGTCACTTTTGTACAGAACCCCCTGCCCCAGAAGAGGTGGCGACCTCATTCTGATTCAAGTGTAACCCGTCACTTTTGTACAGAACCCCCTGCCCCAGAAGAGGTGGCGACCTCATTCTGATTCAGGTGTAACCCGTCACTTTTGTACAGAACACCCTGCCCCAGAAGAGGTGGCGACCTCATTCTGATTCAAGTGTAACCCGTCACTTTTGTACAGAACCCCCTGCCCCAGAAGAGGTGGCGACCTCATTCTGATTCAAGTGTAACCCGTCACTTTTGTACAGAAACCCCTGCCCCAGAAGAGGTGGCGACCTCATTATGATTCAAATGTAACCCGACACTTTTGTACAGAACCCCCAACCCCAGAAGAGGTGGCGACCTCATTTTGATTCAAGGGTAACCCGTCACTTTTGTACAGAACCCCCTACCCCAGAAGAGCTGGCGATCTCATTCTGATTCAAGTGTAACCCGTCACTTTTGCACAGAACCCCCTGCCCCAGAAGAGGTGGCGACCTCATTCTGATTCAAGTATAACCCGTCACTTTTGTACAGAACCCTCTGCCCCAGAAGAGGTGGCGACCTCATTTTGATTCAAGTGTAACCCGTCACCTTTGTACAGAACCCCCTGCCCCAGAAGAGGTGGCGACCTCAATCTGATTCAAGTGTAACCCTTCACTTTTGTACAGAACCCCCTGCCCCAGAAGAGGTGGCGACCTCATTCTGATTCAAATGTAAGCCGTCAGTTTTGTACAGAACCCCCTGCCCCAGAAGAGGTGGCGACCTCATTCTGATTCAAATGTAACCCGTCACTTTTGTACAGAAACCCCTGCCCCAGAAGACGTGGCGACCTCATTCTGATTCAGGTGTAACCCGTCACTTTTGTACAGAACACCCTAACCCAGAAGAGGTGGCGACCTCATTTTGATTCAAGTGTAACCCGTCACTTTTGTACAGAACCCCCTACCCCAGAAGAGGTGGCGACCTCATTCTGATTCAAGTGTAACCCGTCACTTTTGTACAGAAACCCCTGCCCCAGAAGAGGTGGCGACCTCATTCTGATTCAAGTGTAACCCGTCACTTTTGTACAGAACCCCCTGCCCCAGAAGAGGTGGCGACCTCATTCTGATTCAAGTGTAAGCCGTCACTTTTGTACAGAACCCTCTGCCCCAGAAGAGGTGGCGACCTCATTTTGATTCAAATGTAACCCGTCACTTTTGTACAGAACACCCTGCCCCAGAAGAGGTGGCGACCTCATTTTGATTCGTGTAACCCTTCACTTTTGTACAGAACCCCCTGCCCCAGAAGAGGTGGCGACCTCATTTTGATTCGTGTAACCCTTCACTTTTGTACAGAACCCCCTGCCCCAGAAGAGGTGGCGACCTCATTCTGATTCAAGTGTAACCCGTCACTTTTGTACAGAAACCCCTGCCCCAGAAGAGGTGGCGACCTCATTCTGATTCAGGTGTAACCCGTCACTTTTGTACAGAACACCCTAACCCAGAAGAGGTGGCGACCTCATTTTGATTCAAGTGTAACCCGTCACTTTTGTACAGAACCCCCTACCCCAGAAGAGGTGGCGACCTCATTCTGATTCAAGTGTAACCCGTCACTTTTGTACAGAACCCCCTGCCCCAGAAGAGGTGGCGACCTCATTTTGATTCGTGTAACCCTTCACTTTTGTACAGAACCCCCTGCCCCAGAAGAGGCGGCGACCTCATTCTGATTCAAGTGTAACCCGTCACTTTTGTACAGAAACCCCTGCCCCAGAAGAGGTGGCGACCTCATTCTGATTCAGGTGTAACCCATCACTTTTGTACAGAACACCCTAACCCAGAAGAGGTGGCGACCTCATTTTGATTCAAGTGTAACCCGTCACTTTTGTACAGAACCCCCTACCCCAGAAGAGGTGGCGACCTCATTCTGATTCAAGTGTAACCCGTCACTTTTGTACAGAAACCCCTGCCCCAGAAGAGGTGGCGACCTCATTCTGATACAAGTGTAACCCGTCACTTTTGTACAGAACCCCCTGCCCCAGAAGAGGTGGCGACCTCATTCTGATTCAAGTGTAAGCCGTCACTTTTGTACAGAACCCTCTGCCCCAGAAGAGGTGGCGACCTCATTTTGATTCAAATGTAACCCGTCACTTTTGTACAGAACCCCCTGCCCCAGAAGAGGTGGCGACCTCATTTTGATTCGTGTAACCCTTCACTTTTGTACAGAACCCCCTGCCCCAGAAGAGGTGGCGACCTCATTCTGATTCAAGTGTAACCCGTCACTTTTGTACAGAACCCCCTACCCCAGAAGAGGTGGCGACCTCATTCTGATTCAAGTATAACCCGTCACTTTTGTACAGAACCCTCTGCCCCAGAAGAGGTTGCGACCTCATTTTGATTCAAGTGTAACCCGTCACTTTTGTACAGAACCCCCTGCCCCAGAAGAGCTGGCGACCTCATTCTGATTCAAGTGTAACCCGTCACTTTTGTACAGAACCCCCTACCCCAGAAGAGGTGGCGACCTCATTCTGATTCAAGTGTAACCCGTCACTTTTGTACAGAAACCCCTGCCCCAGAACAGGTGGCGACCTCATTCTGATTCAAGTGTAACCCGTCACTTTTGTACAGAACCCCCTACCCCAGAAGAGGTGGCGACCTCATTCTGATTCAAGTGTAACGCGTCACTTTTGTACAGAAACCCCTGCCCCAGAAGAGGTGGCGACCTCATTTTGATTCATATGTAACCCGTCACTTTTGTACAGAACCCCCTGCCCCAGAAGAGGTGGCGACCTCATTTTGATTCAAGTGTAACCCGTCACTTTGGTACAGAACCCCCTGCCCCAGAAGAGGTGGCGACCTCATTTTGATTCAAGTGTAACCCGTCACTTTTGCACAGAACCTCCTGCCCCAGAAGAGGTGGCGACCTCATTTTGATTCAAGTGTAACCCGTCACTTTTGTACAGAACCCCCTGCCCCAGAAGAGGTGGCGACCTCATTCTGATTCAAGTGTAACCCGTCACTTTTGTACTGAACCCCCTGCCCCAGAAGAGGTGGCGACCTCATTTTGATTCAAGTGTAACCCGTCACTTTTGTACAGAACCCCCTGCCCCAGAAGAGGTGGCGACCTCATTCTGATTCAAGTTTAACCCGTCACTTTTGTACAGAACCCCCTGCCCCAGAAGAGGTGGCGACCTCATTCTGATTCAAATGTAAGACGTCACTTTTGTACAGAACCCCCTGCCCCAGAAGAGGTGGCGACCTCATTCTGATTCAAATGTAACCCGTCACTTTTGTACAGAACCCCCTGCCCCAGAAGAGGTGGCGACCTCATTCTGATTCAAATGTAACCCGTCACTTTTGTACAGAACACCCTGCCCCAGAAGAGGTGGTGACCTCATTCTGATTCAAGTGTAACCCGTCACTTTTGTACAGAACCCCCTGCCCCAGAAGAGGTGGCGACCTCATTCTGATTCAAGTATAACACGTCACTTTTGTACAGAACCCCCTACCCCAGAAGAGGTGGCGATCTCATTCTGATTCAAGTGTAACCCGTCACTTTTGTACAGAACCCTCTGCCCCAGAAGAGGTGGCGACCTCATTCTGATTCAAGTGTAACCCGTCACTTTTGTACAGAACCCCCTGCCCCAGAAGAGGTGGCGACCTCATTTTGATTCAAGTGTAACCCGTCACTTTTGTACAGAACCCCCTGCCCCAGAAGAGGTGGCGACCTCATTCTGATTCAAGTATAACCCGTCACTTTTGTACAGAACCCCCTACCCGAGAAGAGGTGGCGATCTCATTCTGATTCAAGTGTAACCCGTCACTTTTGAAAAGAACCCTCTGCCCCAGAAGAGGTGGCAACCTCATACTGATTCAAGTGTAACCCGTCACTTTTGTACAGAACCCCCTGCCCCAAAAGAGGTGGCGACCTCATTCTGATTCAAGTGTAACCCGTCACTTTTGTACAGAATCCCCTGCCCCAGAAGAGGTGGCGACCTCATTATGATTCAAATGTAACCCGTCACTTTTGTACAGAACCCCCAACCCCAGAAGAGGTGGCGACCTCATTTTGATTCAAGTGTAACCCGTCACTTTTGTACAGAACCCCCAACCCCAGAAGAGGTGGCGACCTCATTCTGATTCAAGTGTAACCCGTCAATTTTGTACAGAACCCCCTACCCCAGAAGAGGTGGCGACCTCATTCTGATTCAAGTGTAACCCGTCACTTTTGTACAGAACCCCCTACCCCAGAAGAGGTGGCGACCTCATTTTGATTCAAGTGTAACCCGTCACTTTTGCACAGAACCCCCTGCCCCAGAAGAGGTGGCGACCTCATTCTGACTCAAGTATAACCCGTCACTTTTGTACAGAACCCTCTGCCCTAGAAGAGGTGGCGACCTCATTTTGATTCAAGTGTAACCCGCCACTTTTGTACAGAACCCCCTGACCCAGAGGAGGTGGCGACCTCATTCTGATTCAAGTGTAACCCGTCACTTTAGTACAGAACCCCCTGCCCCAGAAGAGATGGCGACCTCATTCTGATTCAAGTGTAACCCGTCACTTTTGAACAGAACCCCCTGCCCCAGAAGAGGTGGCGACCTCATTTTGATTCAGGTGTAACCCGTCACTTTTGTACAGAACCCCCTGCCCCAGAAGAGGTGGCGACCTCATTCTGATTCAAGTATAACCCGTCACTTATGTACAGAATCCCCTACCCCAGAAGAGGTGGCGACCTCATTCTGATTCAAGTGTAACCCGTCACTTTTGTACAGAATCCCCTACCCCAGAAGAGGTAGCGACCTCATTCTGATTCAACTGTAAGCCGTCACTTTTGTACAGAACCTTCTGCCCCAGAAGAGGTGGCGACCTCATTTTGATTCAAATGTAACCCGTCACTTTTGTACAGAACCCCCTGCCCCAGAAGAGGTGGCGACCTCATTTTGATTCAAGTGTAACCCGTCACTTTTGTACAGAACCCCCTGCCCCAGAAGAGGTGGCGACCTCATTTTGGTTCAAATGTAACCCGTCACTTTTGTACAGAACCGCCTGCCCCAGAAGAGGTGGCGACCTCATTTTGATTCAAGTGTAACCCGTCACTTTTGTACAAAACCCCCTGCCCCAGAAGAGGTGGCGACCTCATTTTGATTCAAGTGTAACCCGGCACTTTTGTACAGAACCCCCTGCCCCAGAAGAGGTGGCGACCTCATTTTGATTCAAGTGTAACCCGTCAATTTTGTACTGAAACCCCTGCCCCAGAAGAGGTGGCGACCTCATTCTGATTCAAGTGTAACCCGTCACTTTTGTACTGAACCCCCTGCCCCAGAAGAGGTGGCGACCTCATTCTGATTCAAATGTAAGCCGTCACTTTTGTACAGAACCCCCTGCCCCAGAAGAGGTGGCGACCTCATTCTGATTCAAATGTAACCCGTCACTTTTGTACAGAACCCCCTGCCCCAGAAGAGGTGGCGACCTCATTCTGATTCAGGTGTAACCCGTCACTTTTGTACAGAACACCCTGCCCCAGAAGAGGTGGCGACCTCATTCTGATTCAAGTGTAACCCGTCACTTTTGTACAGAACCCCCTGCCCCAGAAGAGGTGGCGACCTCATTTTGATTCAAGTGTAACCCGTCACTTTTGTACAGAACCCCCTGCCCCAGAAGAGGTGGCGACCTCATTCTGATTCAAGTATAACCCGTCACTTTTGTACAGAACCCCCTACCCGAGAAGAGGTGGCGATCTCATTCTGATTCAAGTGTAACCCGTCACTTTTGTACAGAACCCTCTGCCCCAGAAGAGGTGGCAACCTCATACTGATTCAAGTGTAACCCGTCACTTTTGTACAGAACCCCCTGCCCCAAAAGAGGTGGCGACCTCATTCTGATTCAAGTGTAACCCGTCACTTTTGTACAGAAACCCCTGCCCCAGAAGAGGTGGCGACCTCATTATGATTCAAATGTAACCCGTCACTTTTGTACAGAACCCCCAACCCCAGAAGAGGTGGCGACCTCATTTTGATTCAAGTGTAACCCGTCACTTTTGTACAGAACCCCCAACCCGAGAAGAGGTGGCGACCTCATTCTGACTCAAGTATAACCCGTCACTTTTGTACAGAACCCTCTGCCCTAGAAGAGGTGGCGACCTCATTTTGATTCAAGTGTAACCCGCCACTTTTGTACAGAACCCCCTGACCCAGAGGAGGTGGCGACCTCATTCTGATTCAAGTGTAACCCGTCACTTTAGTACAGAATCCCCTACCCCAGAAGAGGTGGCGACCTCATTCTGATTCAAGTGTAACCCGTCACTTTTGTACAGAACCCTCTGCCCCAGAAGAGGTGGCGACCTCATTTTGATTCAAATGTAACCCGTCACTTTTGTACAGAACCCCCTGCCCCAGAAGAGGTGGCGACCTCATTTTGATTCAAGTGTAACCCGTCACTTTTGTACAGAACCCCCTGCCCCAGAAGAGGTGGCGACCTCATTCTGATTCAAGTGTAACCCGTCACTTTTGTACAGAACCCCCTGCCCCAGAAGAGATGGCGACCTCATTCTGATTCAAGTGTAACCCGTCACTTTTGAACAGAACCCCCTGCCCCAGAAGAGGTGGCGACCTCATTTTGATTCAGGTGTAACCCGTCACTTTTGTACAGAACCCCCTGCCCCAGAAGAGGTGGCGACCTCATTCTGATTCAAGTATAACCCGTCACTTATGTACAGAATCCCCTACCCCAGAAGAGGTGGCGACCTCATTCTGATTCAAGTGTAACCCGTCACTTTTGTACAGAATCCCCTACCCCAGAAGAGGTAGCGACCTCATTCTGATTCAACTGTAAGCCGTCACTTTTGTACAGAACCTTCTGCCCCAGAAGAGGTGGCGACCTCATTTTGATTCAAATGTAACCCGTCACTTTTGTACAGAACCCCCTGCCCCAGAAGAGGTGGCGACCTCATTTTGATTCAAGTGTAACCCGTCACTTTTGTACAGAACCCCCTGCCCCAGAAGAGGTGGCGCCCTCATTTTGGTTCAAATGTAACCCGTCACTTTTGTACAGAACCGCCTGCCCCAGAAGAGGTGGCGACCTCATTTTGATTCAAGTGTAACCCGTCACTTTTGTACAAAACCCCCTGCCCCAGAAGAGGTGGCGACCTCATTTTGATTCAAGTGTAACCCGGCACTTTTGTACAGAACCCCCTGCCCCAGAAGAGGTGGCGACCTCATTTTGATTCAAGTGTAACCCGTCACTTTTGTACTGAACCCCCTGCCCCAGAAGAGGTGGCGACCTCATTTTGATTCAAGTGTAACCCGTCAATTTTGTACAGAAACCCCTGCCCCAGAAGAGTTGGCGACCTCATTCTGATTCAAGTGTAACCCGTCACTTTTGTACTGTACCCCCTGCCCCAGAAGAGGTGGCGACCTCATTCTGATTCAAATGTAAGCCTTCACTTTTGTACAGAACCCCCTGCCCCAGAAGAGGTGGCGACCTCATTCTGATTCAAATGTAAGCCGTCACTTTTGTACAGAACCCCCTGCCCCAGAAGAGGTGGCGACCTCATTCTGATTCAAGTGTAACGCGTCACTTTTGTACAGAAACCCCTGCCCCAGAAGAGGTGGCGACCTCATTATGATTCAAATGTAAACCGTCACTTTTGTACAGAACCCCCAACCCCAGAAGAGGTGGCGACCTCATTTTGATTCAAGGGTAACCCGTCACTTTTGTACAGAACCCCCTACCCCAGAAGAGCTGGCGATCTCATTCTGTTTCAAGTGTAACCCGTCACTTTTGCACAGAACCCCCTGCCCCAGAAGAGGTGGCGACCTCATTTTGATTCAAGTGTAACCCGTCACTTTTGTACAGAACCCCCTGCCCCAGAAGAGGTGGCGACCTCATTTTGATTCAAGTGTAACCCGTCACTTTTGTACAGAACCCCCTGCCCCAGAAGAGGTGGCGACCTCATTTTGATTCAAGTGTAACCCGTCACTTTTGCACAGAACCCCCTGCCCCAGAAGAGGTGGCGACCTCATTTTGATTCAAGTGTAACCCGTCACTTTTGTACAGAACCCCCTACCCCAGAAGAGGTGGCGACCTCATTCTGATTCAAGTGTAACCCGTCACTTTTGTACAGAAACCCCTGCCCCAGAAGAGGTGGCGACCTCATTCAGATTCAAGTGTAACCCGTCACTTTTGTACAGAACCCCCTACCCCAGAAGAGGTGGCGACCTCATTCTGATTCAAGTGTAACCCGTCACTTTTGTACAGAAACCCCTGCCCCAGAAGAGGTGGCGACCTCATTCTGATTCAAGTGTAACCCGTCACTTTTGTACAGATCCCCCTACCCCAGAAGAGGTGGCGACCTCATTCTGATTCAAGGGTAACCCGTCACTTTTGTACAGAAACCCCTGCCCCAGAAGAGGTGGCGACCTCATTTTGATTCATATGTAACCCGTCACTTTTGTACAGAAACCCCTGCCCCAGAAGACGTGGCGACCTCATTCTGATTCAGGTGTAACCCGTCACTTTTGTACAGAACACTCTGCCCCAGAAGAGGTGGCGACCTCATTCTGATTCAAGTGTAACCCGTCACTTTTGTACAGAACCCCCTGCCCCAGAAGAGGTGGCGACCTCATTCTGATTCAAGTGTAAGCCGTCACTTTTGTACAGAACCCTCTGCCCCAGAAGAGGTGGCGACCTCATTTTGATTCAAATGTAACCCGTCACTTTTGTACAGAACCCCCTGCCCCAGAAGAGGTGGCGACCTCATTTTGATTCGTGTAACCCTTCACTTTTGTACAGAACCCCCTGCCCCAGAAGAGGTGGCGACCTCATTCTGATTCAAGTGTAACCCGTCACTTTTGTACAGAATCCCCTACCCCAGAAGAGGTGGCGACCTCATTCTGATTCAAGTGTAACCCGTCACTTTTGTACAGAACCCTCTGCCCCAGAAGAGGTGGCGACCTCATTTTGATTCAAGTGTAACCCGTCACTTTTGTACAGAACCCCCTGCCCCAGAAGAGGTGGCGACCTCATTTTGATTCAAGTGTAACCCGTCACATTTGTACAGAACCCTCTGCCCCAGAAGAGGTGGCGACCTCATTTTGATTCAAATGTAACCCGTCACTTTTGCACAGAAACCCCTGCCCCAGAAGAGGTGGCGACCTCATTCTGATTCAAGTGTAACCCGTCACTTTTGTACAGAACCCCCTGCCCCAGAAGAGGTGGCGACCTCATTCTGATTCAAGTGTAAGCCGTCACTTTTGTACAGAACCCTCTGCCCCAGAAGAGGTGGCGACCTCATTTTGATTCAAATGTAACCCGTCACTTTTGTACAGAACCCCCTGCCCCAGAAGAGGTGGCGACCTCATTTTGATTCAAGTGTAACCCTTCACTTTTGTACAGAACCCCCTGCCCCAGAAGAGGTGGCGACCTCATTCTGATTCAAGTGTAACCCGTCACTTTTGTACAGAATCCCCTACCCCAGTAGAGGTGGCGACCTCATTCTGATTCAAGTGTAACCCGTCACTTTTGTACAGAACCCTCTGCCCCAGAAGAGGTGGCGACCTCATTTTGATTCAAATGTAACCCGTCACTTTTGTACAGAACCCCCTGACCCAGAAGAGGTGGCGACCTCATTTTGATTCAAGTGTAACCCGTCACATTTGTACAGAACCCTCTGCCCCAGAAGAGGTGGCGACCTCATTTTGATTCAAATGTAACCCGTCACTTTTGTACAGAACCCCCTGCCCCAGAAGAGGTGGCGACCTCATTTTGATTCAAGTGTAACCCGTCACTTTTGTACAGAACCCCCTGCCCCAGAAGAGGTGGCGACCTCATTTTGATTCAAGTGTAACCCGTCACTTTTGTACAGAACCCCCTGCCCCAGAAGAGGTGGCGACCTCATTTTGATTCAAGTGTAACCCGTCACTTTTGTACAGAACCCCCTGCCCCAGAAGAGGTGGCGACCTCATTTTGATTCAAGTGTAACCCGTCACTTTTGCACAGACCCCCTGCCCCAGAAGAGGTGGCGACCTCATTTTGATTCAAGTGTAACCCGTCACTTTTGTACAGAACCCCCTACCCCAGAAGAGGTGGCGACCTCATTCTGATTCAAGTGTAACCCGTCACTTTTGTACAGAAACCCCTGCCCCAGAAGAGGTGGCGACCTCATTCAGATTCAAGTGTAACCCGTCACTTTTGTACAGAACCCCCTACCCCAGAAGAGGTGGCGACCTCATTCTGATTCAAGTGTAACCCGTCACTTTTGTACAGAAACCCCTGCCCCAGAAGAGGTGGCGACCTCATTCTGATTCAAGTGTAACCAGTCACTTTTGTACAGATCCCCCTACCCCAGAAGAGGTGGCGACCTCATTCTGATTCAAGGGTAACCCGTCACTTTTGTACAGAAACCCCTGCCCCAGAAGAGGTGGCGACCTCATTTTGATTCATATGTAACCCGTCACTTTTGTACAGAAACCCCTGCCCCAGTAGACGTGGCGACCTCATTCTGATTCAGGTGTAACCCGTCACTTTTGTACAGAACACCCTAACCCAGAAGAGGTGGCGACCTCATTTTGATTCAAGTGTAACCCGTCACTTTTGTACAGAACCCCCTGCCCCAGAAGAGGTGGCGACCTCATTCTGATTCAAGTGTAACCCGTCACTTTTGTACAGAAACCCCTGCCCCAGAAGAGGTGGCGACCTCATTCTGATTCAAGTGTAAGCCGTCACTTTTGTACAGAACCCTCTGCCCCAGAAGAGGTGGCGACCTCATTTTGATTCAAATGTAACCCGTCACTTTTGTACAGAACCCCCTGCCCCAGAAGAGGTGGCGACCTCATTTTGATTCGTGTAACCCTTCACTTTTGTACAGAACCCCCTGCCCCAGAAGAGGTGGCGACCTCATTCTGATTCAAGTGTAACCCGTCACTTTTGTACAGAATCCCCTACCCCAGAAGAGGTGGCGACCTCATTTTGATTCAAGTGTAACCCGTCACTTTTGTACAGAACCCCCTGCCCCAGAAGAGGTGGCGACCTCATTCTGATTCAAGTGTAACCCGTCACTTTTGTACAGAAACCCCTGCCCCAGAAGAGGTGGCGACCTCATTCTGATTCAAGTGTAACCCGTCACTTTTGTACAGAACCCCCTGCCCCAGAAGAGGTGGCGACCTCATTCTGATTCAAGTGTAAGCCGTCACTTTTGTACAGAACACTCTGCCCCAGAAGAGGTGGCGACCTCATTTTGATTCAAATGTAACCCGTCACTTTTGTACAGAACCCCCTGCCCCAGAAGAGGTGGCGACCTCATTTTGATTCAAGTGTAACCCTTCACTTTTGTACAGAACCCCCTGCCCCAGAAGAGGTGGCGACCTCATTCTGATTCAAGTGTAACCCGTCACTTTTGTACAGAATCCCCTACCCCAGAAGAGGTGGCGACCTCATTCTGATTCAAGTGTAACCCGTCACTTTTGTACAGAACCCTCTGCCCCAGAAGAGGTGGCGACCTCATTTTGATTCAAATGTAACCCGTCACTTTTGTACAGAACCCCCTGCCCCAGAAGAGGTGGCGACCTCATTTTGATTCAAGTGTAACCCGTCACATTTGTACAGAACTCTCTGCCCCAGAAGAGGTGGCGACCTCATTTTGATCCAAATGTAACCCGTCACTTTTGTACAGAACCCCCTGCCCCAGAAGAGGTGGCGACCTCATTTTGATTCAATGTAACCCGTCACTTTTGTACAGAACCCCCTGCCCCAGAAGAGGTGGCGACCTCATTTTGATTCAAGTGTAACCCGTCACTTTTGTACAGAACCCCCTGCCCCAGAAGAGGTGGCGACCTCATTCTGATTCAAGTGTAACCCGTCACTTTTGTACAGAACCCACTACCCCAGAAGAGGTGGCGACCTCATTCTGATTCAAGGGTAACCCGTCACTTTTGTACAGAAACCCCTGCCCCAGAAGAGGTGGCGACCTCATTTTGATTCATATGTAACCCGTCACTTTTGTACAGAAACCCCTGCCCCAGAAGACGTGGCGACCTCATTCTGATTCAGGTGTAACCCGTCACTTTTGTACAGAACACCCTAACCCAGAAGAGGTGGCGACCTCATTTTGATTCAAGTGTAACCCGTCACTTTTGTACAGAACCCCCTACCCCAGAAGAGGTGGCGACCTCATTCTGATTCAAGTGTAACCCGTCACTTTTGTACAGAACCCCCTGCCCCAGAAGAGGTGGCGACCTCATTCTGATTCAAGTGTAAGCCGTCACTTTTGTACAGAACCCTCTGCCCCATAAGAGGTGGCGACCTCATTTTGATTCAAATGTAACCCGTCACTTTTGTACAGAACCCCCTGCCCCAGAAGAGGTGGCGACCTCATTTTGATTCAAGTGTAACCCGTCACTTTTGTACAGAACCCCCTGCCCCAGAAGAGGTGGCGACCTCATTCTGATTCAAGTGTAACCCGTCACTTTTGTACAGAATCCCCTACCCCAGAAGAGGTGGCGACCTCATTCTGATTCAAGTGTAACCCGTCACTTTTGTACAGAACCCTCTGCCCCAGAAGAGGTGGCGACCTCATTTTGATTCAAATGTAACCCGTCACTTTTGTACAGAACCCCCTGCCCCAGAAGAGGTGGCGACCTCATTTTGATTCAAGTGTAACCCGTCACATTTGTACAGAACCCTCTGCCCCAGAAGAGGTGGCGACCTCATTTTGATTCAAATGTAACCCGTCACTTTTGTACAGAACCCCCTGCCCCAGAAGAGGTGGCGACCTCATTTTGATTCAAGTGTAACCCGTCACTTTTGTACAGAACCCCCTGCCCCAGAAGAGGTGGCGACCTCATTTTGATTCAAGTGTAACCCGTCACTTTTGTACAGAACCCGCTGCCCCAGAAGAGGTGGCGACCTCATTTTGATTCAAGTGTAACCCGTCACTTTTGTACAGAACCCCCTGCACCAGAAGAGGTGGCGTCCTCATTTTGATTCAAGTGTAACCCGTCACTTTTGCACAGAACCCCCTGCCCCAGAAGAGGTGGCGACCTCATTTTGATTCAAGTGTAACCCGTCACTTTTGTACAGAACCCCCTACCCCAGAAGAGGTGGCGACCTCATTCTGATTCAAGTGTAACCCGTCACTTTTGTACAGAAACCCCTGCCCCAGAAGAGGTGGCGACCTCATTCTGATTCAAGTGTAACCCGTCACTTTAGTACAGAACCCCCTACCCCAGAAGAGGTGGCGACCTCATTCTGATTCAAGTGTAACCCGTCACTTTTGTACAGAAACCCCTGCCCCAGAAGAGGTGGCGACCTCATTCTGATTCAAGTGTAACCCGTCACTTTTGTACAGAACCCCCTACCCCAGAAGAGGTGGCGACCTCATTGTGATTCAAGTGTAACCCGTCACTTTTGTACAGAAACCCCTGCCCCAGAAGAGGTGGCGACCTCATTTTGATTCATATGTAACCCGTCACTTTTGTACAGAACCCCCTGCCCCAGAAGAGGTGGCGACCTCATTTTGATTCAAGTGTAACCCGTCACTTTGGTACAGAACCCCCTGCCCCAGAAGAGCTGGCGACCTCATTTTGATTCAAGTGTAACCCGTCTCTTTTGCACTGAACCCCCGGCCCCAGAAGAGGTGGCGACCTCATTTTGATTCAAGTGTAACCCGTCACTTTTGTACAGAACCCCCTGCCCCAGAAGAGGTGGCGACCTCATTTTGATTCAAGTGTAACCCATCACTTTTGTACAGAACCCCCTGCCCCAGAAGAGGTGGCGACCTCATTCTGATTCAAGTGTAACCCGTCACTTTTGTATTGAACCCCCTGCCCCAGAAGAGGTGGCGACCTCATTTTGATTCAAGTGTAACCCGTCACTTTTGTACAGAACCCCCTGCCCCAGAAGAGGTGGCGACCTCATTCTGATTCAAGTGTAACCCGTCACTTTTGTACAGAACCCCCTGCCCCAGAAGAGGTGGCGACCTCATTCTGATTCAAATGTAACCCGTCACTTTTGTACAGAACCCCCTGCCCCACAAGAGGTGGCGACCTCATTCTGATTCAGGTGTAACCCGTCACTTTTGTACAGAACACCCTGCCCCAGAAGAGGTGGCGACCTCATTCTGATTCAATTGTAACCCGTCACTTTTGTACAGAACCCCCTACCCCAGAAGAGGTGGCGACCTCATTCTGATTCAAGTGTAACCCGTCACTTTTGTACAGAACCCCCTACCCCAGAAGAGGTGGCGACCTAATTCTGATTCAAGTGTAACCCGTCACTTTTGTACAGAACCCCCTGCCCCAGAAGAGGTGGCGACCCCATTTTGATTCAAGTGTAACCCGTCACTTTTGTACAGAACCCCCTGCCCCAGAAGAGGTGGCGACCTCATTCTGATTCAAGTATAACACGTCACTTTTGTACAGAACCCCCTACCCCAGAAGAGGTGACGATCTCATTCTGATTCAAGTGTAACCCGTCACTTTTGTACAGAACCCTCTGCCCCAGAAGAGGTGGCGACCTCATTCTGATTCAAGTGTAACCCGTCACTTTTGTACAGAACCCCCTGCCCCAGAAGAGGTGGCGACCTCATTTTGATTCAAGTGTAACCCGTCACTTTTGTACAGAACCCCCTGCCCCAGAAGAGGTGGCGACCTCATTCTGATTCAAGTATAACCCGTCACTTTTGTACAGAACCCCCTACCCCAGAAGAGGTGGCGATCTCATTCTGATTCAAGTGTAACCCGTCACTTTTGTACAGAACCCTCTGCCCCAGAAGAGGTGGCGACCTCATTTTGATTCATATGTAACCCGTCACTTTTGTACAGAAACCCCTGCCCCAGAAGACGTGGCGACCTCATTCTGATTCAGGTGTAACCAGTCACTTTTGTACAGAACACCCTAACCCAGAAGAGGTGGCGACCTCATTTTGATTCAAGTGTAACCCGTCACTTTTGTACAGAACCCCCTACCCCAGAAGAGGTGGCGACCTCATTCTGATTCAAGTGTAACCCGTCACTTTTGTACAGAAACCCCTGCCCCAGAAGAGGTGGCGACCTCATTCTGATTCAAGTGTAACCCGTCACTTTTGTACAGAACCCCCTGCCCCAGAAGAGGTGGCGACCTCATTCTGATTCAAGTGTAAGCCGTCACTTTTGTACAGAACCCTCTGCCCCATAAGAGGTGGCGACCTCATTTTGATTCAAATGTAACCCGTCACTTTTGTACAGAACCCCCTGCCCCAGAAGAGGTGGCGACCTCATTTTGATTCAAGTGTAACCCGTCACTTTTGTACAGAACCCCCTGCCCCAGAAGAGGTGGCGACCTCATTCTGATTCAAGTGTAACCCGTCACTTTTGTACAGAATCCCCTACCCCAGAAGAGGTGGCGACCTCATTCTGATTCAAGTGTAACCCGTCACTTTTGTACAGAACCCTCTGCCCCAGAAGAGGTGGCGACCTCATTTTGATTCAAATGTAACCCGTCACTTTTGTACAGAACCCCCTGCCCCAGAAGAGGTGGCGACCTCATTTTGATTCAAGTGTAACCCGTCACATTTGTACAGAACCCTCTGCCCCAGAAGAGGTGGCGACCTCATTTTGATTCAAATGTAACCCGTCACTTTTGTACAGAACCCCCTGCCCCAGAAGAGGTGGCGACCTCATTTTGATTCAAGTGTAACCCGTCACTTTTGTACAGAACCCCCTGCCCCAGAAGAGGTGGCGACCTCATTTTGATTCAAGTGTAACCCGTCACTTTTGTACAGAACCCGCTGCCCCAGAAGAGGTGGCGACCTCATTTTGATTCAAGTGTAACCCGTCACTTTTGTACAGAACCCCCTGCCCCAGAAGAGGTGGCGTCCTCATTTTGATTCAAGTGTAACCCGTCACTTTTGCACAGAACCCCCTGCCCCAGAAGAGGTGGCGACCTCATTTTGATTCAAGTGTAACCCGTCACTTTTGTACAGAACCCCCTACCCCAGAAGAGGTGGCGACCTCATTCTGATTCAAGTGTAACCCGTCACTTTTGTACAGAAACCCCTGCCCCAGAAGAGGTGGCGACCTCATTCTGATTCAAGTGTAACCCGTCACTTTAGTACAGAACCCCCTACCCCAGAAGAGGTGGCGACCTCATTCTGATTCAAGTGTAACCCGTCACTTTTGTACAGAAACCCCTGCCCCAGAAGAGGTGGCGACCTCATTCTGATTCAAGTGTAACCCGTCACTTTTGTACAGAACCCCCTACCCCAGAAGAGGTGGCGACCTCATTCTGATTCAAGTGTAACCCGTCACTTTTGTACAGAAACCCCTGCCCCAGAAGAGGTGGCGACCTCATTTTGATTCATATGTAACCCGTCACTTTTGTACAGAACCCCCTGCCCCAGAAGAGGTGGCGACCTCATTTTGATTCAAGTGTAACCCGTCACTTTGGTACAGAACCCCCTGCCCCAGAAGAGCTGGCGACCTCATTTTGATTCAAGTGTAACCCGTCTCTTTTGCACTGAACCCCCGGCCCCAGAAGAGGTGGCGACCTCATTTTGATTCAAGTGTAACCCGTCACTTTTGTACAGAACCCCCTGCCCCAGAAGAGGTGGCGACCTCATTTTGATTCAAGTGTAACCCATCACTTTTGTACAGAACCCCCTGCCCCAGAAGAGGTGGCGACCTCATTCTGATTCAAGTGTAACCCGTCACTTTTGTATTGAACCCCCTGCCCCAGAAGAGGTGGCGACCTCATTTTGATTCAAGTGTAACCCGTCACTTTTGTACAGAACCCCCTGCCCCAGAAGAGGTGGCGACCTCATTCTGATTCAAGTGTAACCCGTCACTTTTGTACAGAACCCCCTGCCCCAGAAGAGGTGGCGACCTCATTCTGATTCAAATGTAACCCGTCACTTTTGTACAGAACCCCCTGCCCCACAAGAGGTGGCGACCTCATTCTGATTCAGGTGTAACCCGTCACTTTTGTACAGAACACCCTGCCCCAGAAGAGGTGGCGACCTCATTCTGATTCAATTGTAACCCGTCACTTTTGTACAGAACCCCCTACCCCAGAAGAGGTGGCGACCTCATTCTGATTCAAGTGTAACCCGTCACTTTTGTACAGAACCCCCTACCCCAGAAGAGGTGGCGACCTAATTCTGATTCAAGTGTAACCCGTCACTTTTGTACAGAACCCCCTGCCCCAGAAGAGGTGGCGACCCCATTTTGATTCAAGTGTAACCCGTCACCTTTGTACAGAACCCCCTGCCCCAGAAGAGGTGGCGACCTCATTCTGATTCAAGTATAACACGTCACTTTTGTACAGAACCCCCTACCCCAGAAGAGGTGACGATCTCATTCTGATTCAAGTGTAACCCGTCACTTTTGTACAGAACCCTCTGCCCCAGAAGAGGTGGCGACCTCATTCTGATTCAAGTGTAACCCGTCACTTTTGTACAGAACCCCCTGCCCCAGAAGAGGTGGCGACCTCATTTTGATTCAAGTGTAACCCGTCACTTTTGTACAGAACCCCCTGCCCCAGAAGAGGTGGCGACCTCATTCTGATTCAAGTATAACCCGTCACTTTTGTACAGAACCCCCTACCCCAGAAGAGGTGGCGATCTCATTCTGATTCAAGTGTAACCCGTCACTTTTGTACAGAACCCTCTGCCCCAGAAGAGGTGGCAACCTCATTCTGATTCAAGTGTAACCCGTCACTTTTGTACAGAAACCCCTGCCCCAGAAGAGGTGGCGACCTCATTTTGATTCAAGTGTAACCCGTCACTTTTGTACAGAACCCCCAACCCCAGAAGAGGTGGCGACCTCATTCTGATTCAAGTGTAACCCGTCACTTTTGTACAGAACCCCCTACCCCAGAAGAGGTGGCGACCTCATTCTGATTCAAGTGTAACCCGTCACTTTTGTACAGAACCCCCTACCCCAGAAGAGGTGGCGACCTCATTCTGATTCAAGTGTAACCCGTCACTTTTGTACAGAACCCTCTGCCCCAGAAGAGGTGGCGACCTCATTTTGATTCAAATGTAACCCGTCACTTTTGTACAGAACCCCCTGCCCCAGAAGAGGTGGCGACCTCATTCTGATTCAGGTGTAACCCGTCACTTTTGTACAGAACACCCTGCCCCAGAAGAGGTGGCGACCTCAATCTGATTCAAGTGTAAACCGTCACTTTTGTACAGAACCCCCTACCCCAGAAGAGGTGGCGACCTCATTCTGATTCAAGTGTAACCCGTCACTTTTGTACAGAACCCCCTGCCCCAGAAGAGGTGGCGACCTCATTCTGATTCAAGTGTAACCCGTCACTTTTGTACAGAAACCCCTGCCCCAGAAGAGGTGGCGACCTCATTCTGATTCAAGTGTAACCCGTCACTTTAGTACAGAACCCCCTACCCCAGAAGAGGTGGCGACCTCATTCTGATTCAAGTGTAACCCGTCACTTTTGTACAGAAACCCCTGCCCCAGAAGAGGTGGCGACCTCATTCTGATTCAAGTGTAACCCGTCACTTTTGTACAGAACCCCCTACCCCAGAAGAGGTGGCGACCTCATTCTGATTCAAGTGTAACCCGTCACTTTTGTACAGAAACCCCTGCCCCAGAAGAGGTGGCGACCTCATTTTGATTCATATGTAACCCGTCACTTTTGTACAGAACCCCCTGCCCCAGAAGAGGTGGCGACCTCATTTTGATTCAAGTGTAACCCGTCACTTTGGTACAGAACCCCCTGCCCCAGAAGAGCTGGCGACCTCATTTTGATTCAAGTGTAACCCGTCTCTTTTGCACTGAACCCCCGGCCCCAGAAGAGGTGGCGACCTCATTTTGATTCAAGTGTAACCCGTCACTTTTGTACAGAACCACCTGCCCCAGAAGAGGTGGCGACCTCATTTTGATTCAAGTGTAACCCATCACTTTTGTACAGAACCCCCTGCCCCAGAAGAGGTGGCGACCTCATTCTGATTCAAGTGTAACCCGTCACTTTTGTATTGAACCCCCTGCCCCAGAAGAGGTGGCGACCTCATTTTGATTCAAGTGTAACCCGTCACTTTTGTACAGAACCCCCTGCCCCAGAAGAGGTGGCGACCTCATTCTGATTCAAGTGTAACCCGTCACTTTTGTACAGAACCCCCTGCCCCAGAAGAGGTGGCGACCTCATTCTGATTCAAATGTAACCCGTCACTTTTGTACAGAACCCCCTGCCCCACAAGAGGTGGCGACCTCATTCTGATTCAGGTGTAACCCGTCACTTTTGTACAGAACACCCTGCCCCAGAAGAGGTGGCGACCTCATTCTGATTCAATTGTAACCCGTCACTTTTGTACAGAACCCCCTACCCCAGAAGAGGTGGCGACCTCATTCTGATTCAAGTGTAACCCGTCACTTTTGTACAGAACCCCCTACCCCAGAAGAGGTGGCGACCTAATTCTGATTCAAGTGTAACCCGTCACTTTTGTACAGAACCCCCTGCCCCAGAAGAGGTGGCGACCCCATTTTGATTCAAGTGTAACCCGTCACCTTTGTACAGAACCCCCTGCCCCAGAAGAGGTGGCGACCTCATTCTGATTCAAGTATAACCCGTCACTTTTGTACAGAACCCCCTACCCCAGAAGAGGTGGCGATCTCATTCTGATTCAAGTGTAACCCGTCACTTTTGTACAGAACCCTCTGCCCCAGAAGAGGTGGCAACCTCATTCTGATTCAAGTGTAACCCGTCACTTTTGTACAGAAACCCCTGCCCCAGAAGAGGTGGCGACCTCATTTTGATTCAAGTGTAACCCGTCACTTTTGTACAGAACCCCCAACCCCAGAAGAGGTGGCGACCTCATTCTGATTCAAGTGTAACCCGTCACTTTTGTACAGAACCCCCTACCCCAGAAGAGGTGGCGACCTCATTCTGATTCAAGTGTAACCCGTCACTTTTGTACAGAACCCCCTACCCCAGAAGAGGTGGCGACCTCATTCTGATTCAAGTGTAACCCGTCACTTTTGTACAGAACCCTCTGCCCCAGAAGAGGTGGCGACCTCATTTTGATTCAAATGTAACCCGTCACTTTTGTACAGAACCCCCTGCCCCAGAAGAGGTGGCGACCTCATTCTGATTCAGGTGTAACCCGTCACTTTTGTACAGAACACCCTGCCCCAGAAGAGGTGGCGACCTCAATCTGATTCAAGTGTAAACCGTCACTTTTGTACAGAACCCCCTACCCCAGAAGAGGTGGCGACCTCATTCTGATTCAAGTGTAACCCGTCACTTTTGTACAGAACCCCCTACCCCAGAAGAGGTGGCGACCTCATTCTGATTCAAGTGTAACCTGTCACTTTTGTACAGAACCCCCTGCCCCAGAAGAGGTGGCGACCTCATTTTGATTCAAGTGTAACCCGTCACTTTTGCACAGAAACCCCTGCCCCAGAAGAGGTGGCGACCTCATTTTGATTCAAGTGTAACCCGTCACTTTTGTACAGAACCCCCTGCCCCAGAAGAGGTGGCGACCTCATTTTGATTCAAGTGTAACCCGTCACTTTTGTACGGAACCCCCTGCCCCAGAAGAGGTGGCGACCTCATTCTGATTCAAGTATAACCCGTCACTTTTGTACAGAACCCCCTACCCCAGAAGAGGTGGCGATCTCATTCTGATTCAAGTGTAACCCGTCACTTTTGTACAGAACCCTCTGCCCCAGAAGAGGTGGCAACCTCATTCTGATTCAAGTGTAACCCGTCACTTTTTTGCAGAAACCCCTGCCCCAAAAGAGGTGGCGACCTCATTCTGATTCAAGTGTAACCCGTCACTTTTGTACAGAAACCCCTGCCCCAGAAGAGGTGGCGACCTCATTATGATTCAAATGTAACCCGTCACTTTTGTACAGAACCCCCAACCCCAGAAGAGGTGGCGACTTCATTTTGATTCAAGTGTAACCCGTCACTTTTGTACAGAACCCCCAACCCCAGAAGAGGTGGCGACCTCATTCTGATTCAAGTGTAACCCGTCACTTTTGTACAGAACCCCCTACCCCAGAAGAGGTGGCGTCCTCATTCTGATTCAAGTGTAACCCGTCACTTTTGTACAGAACCCCCTACCCCAGAAGAGGTGGCGACCTCATTTTGATTCAAGTGTAACCCGTCACTTTTGTACAGAACCCCCTGCCCCAGAAGAGGTGGCGACCTCATTCTGATTCAAGTGTAACCCGTCACTTTTGTACAGAACCCCCTGCCCCAGAAGAGGTGGCGACCACATTCTGATTCAAGTGTAACCCGTCACTTTTGAACAGAACCCCCTGCCCCAGAAGAGGTGGCGACCTCATTTTGATTCAGGTGTAACCCGTCACTTTTGTACAGAACCCCCTGCCCCAGAAGAGGTGGCGACCTCATTCTGATTCAAGTATAACCCGTCACTTTTGTACAGAATCCCCTACCCCAGAAGAGGTGGCGACCTCATTCTGATTCAAGTGTAACCCGTCACTTTTGTACAGAATCCCCTACCCCAGAAGAGGTAGCGACCTCATTCTGATTCAAGTGTAAGCCGTCACTTTTGTACAGAACCCTCTGCCCCAGAAGAGGTGGCGACCTCATTTTGATTCAAATGTAACTCGTCACTTTTGTACAGAACCCCCTGCCCCAGAAGAGGTGGCGACCTCATTTTGATTCAAGTGTAACCCATCACTTTTGTACAGAACCCCCTGCCCCAGAAGAGGTGGCGACCTCATTTTGATTCAAGTGTAACCCGTCACTTTTGTACAGAACCCCCTGCCCCAGAAGAGGTGGCGACCTCATTTTGATTCAAGTGTAACCCGTCACTTTTGTACAGAACCCCCTGCCCCAGAAGAGGTGGCGACCTCATTCTGATTCAAGTATAACCCGTCACTTTTGTACAGAACCCCCTACCCCAGAAGAGGTGGCGATCTCATTCTGATTCAAGTGTAACCCGTCACTTTTGTACAGAACCCTCTGCCCCAGAAGAGGTGGCAACCTCATTCTGATTCAAGTGTAACCCGTCACTTTTGTGCAGAAACCCCTGCCCCAAAAGAGGTGGCGACCTCATTCTGATTCAAGTGTAACCCGTCACTTTTGTACAGAAACCCCTGCCCCAGAAGAGGTGGCGACCTCATTATGATTCAAATGTAACCCGTCACTTTTGTACAGAACCCCCAACCCCAGAAGAGGTGGCGACCTCATTTTGATTCAAGTGTAACCCGTCACTTTTGTACAGAACCCCCAACCCCAGAAGAGGTCGCGACCTCATTCTGATTCAAGTGTAACCCGTCACTTTTGTACAGAACCCCCTACCCCAGAAGAGGTGGCGACCTCATTTTGATTCAAGTGTAACCCGTCACTTTTGTACAGAACCCCCTACCCCAGAAGAGGTGGCGTCCTCATTCTGATTCAAGTGTAACCCGTCACTTTTGTACAGAACCCCCTACCCCAGAAGAGGTGGCGACCTCATTTTGATTCAAGTGTAACCCGTCACTTTTGTACAGAACCCCCTGCCCCAGAAGAGGTGGCGACCTCATTCTGATTCAAGTGTAACCCGTCACTTTTGTACAGAACCCCCTGCCCCAGAAGAGGTGGCGACCACATTCTGATTCAAGTGTAACCCGTCACATTTGAACAGAACCCCCTGCCCCAGAAGAGGTGGCGACCTCATTTTGATTCAGGTGTAACCCGTCACTTTTGTACAGAACCCCCTGCCCCAGAAGAGGTGGCGACCTCATTCTGATTCAAGTATAACCCGTCACTTTTGTACAGAATCCCCTACCCCAGAAGAGGTGGCGACCTCATTCTGATTCAAGTGTAACCCGTCACTTTTGTACAGAATCCCCTACCCCAGAAGAGGTAGCGACCTCATTCTGATTCAAGTGTAAGCCGTCACTTTTGTACAGAACCCTCTGCCCCAGAAGAGGTGGCGACCTCATTTTGATTCAAATGTAACCCGTCACTTTTGTACAGAACCCCCTGCCCCAGAAGAGGTGGCGACCTCATTTTGATTCAAGTGTAACCCATCACTTTTGTACAGAACCCCCTGCCCCAGAAGAGGTGGCGACCTCATTTTGGTTCAAATGTAACCCGTCACTTTTGTACAGCACCCCCTGCCCCAGAAGAGGTGGCGACCTCATTTTGATTCAAGTGTAACCCGTCACTTTTGTACAGAACTCCCTGCCCCAGAAGAGGTGGCGACCTCATTCTGATTCAAGTGTAACCCGTCACTTTTGTACAGAACCCCCTGCCCCAGAAGAGGTGGCGACCTCATTCTGATTCAAGTGTAACCCGTCACTTTTGTACAGAACCCCCTGCCCCAGAAGAGGTGGCGACCTCATTCTGATTCAAATGTAACCCGTCACTTTTGTACAGAATCCCCTACCCCAGAAGAGGTGGCGACCTCATTCTGATTCAAGTGTAACCCGTCACTTTTTTACAGAATCCCCTACCCCAGAAGAGGTAGCGACCTCATTCTGATTCAAGTGTAAGCCGTCACTTTTGTACAGAACCCTCTGCCCCAGAAGAGGTGGCGACCTCATTTTGATTCAAATGTAACCCGTCACTTTTGTACAGAACCCCCTGCCCCAGAAGAGGTGGCGACCTCATTTTGATTCAAGTGTAACCCAACACTTTTGTACAGAACCCACTGCCCCAGAAGAGGTGGCGACCTCATTTTGGTTCAAATGTAACCCGTCACTTTTGTACAGCACCCCCTGCCCCAGAAGAGGTGGCGACCTCATTTTGATTCAAGTGTAACCCGTCACTTTTGTACAGAACTCCCTGCCCCAGAAGAGGAGGCGACCTAATTCTGATTCAAGTGTAAACCGTCACTTTTGTACAGAACCCCCTGCCCCAGAAGAGGTGGCGACCTCATTCTGATTCAAGTGTAACCCGTCACTTTTGTACAGAACCCCCTGCCCCAGAAGAGGTGGCGACCTCATTCTGATTCAAATGTAACCCGTCACTTTTGTACAGAACCCCCTGCCCCAGAAGAGGTGGCGACCTCATTCTGATTCAGGTGTAACCCGTCACTTTTGTACAGAACACCCTGCCCCAGAAGAGGAGGCGACCTCATTCTGATTCAATTGTAACCCGTCACTTTTGTACAGAACCCCCTACCCCAGAAGAGGTGGCGACCTCATTCAGATTCAAGTGTAACCCGTCACTTTTGTACAGAACCCCCTACCCCAGAAGAGGTGGCGACCTCATTCTGATTCAAGTGTAACCCGTCACTTTTGTACAGAACCCCCTGCCCCAGAAGAGGTGGCGACCTCATTTTGATTCAAATGTAACCCGTCACTTTTGTACAGAACCCCCTGCCCCAGAAGAGGTGGCGACCTCATTTTGATTCAAGTGTAACCCATCACTTTTGTACAGAACCCCCTGCCCCAGAAGAGGTGGCGACCTCATTTTGGTTCAAATGTAACCCGTCACTTTTGTACAGCACCCCCTGCCCCAGAAGAGGTGGCGACCTCATTTTGATTCAAGTGTAACCCGTCACTTTTGTACAGAACTCCCTGCCCCAGAAGAGGTGGCGACCTCATTCTGATTCAAGTGTAACCCGTCACTTTTGTACAGAACCCCCTGCCCCAGAAGAGGTGGCGACCTCATTCTGATTCAAGTGTAACCCTTCACATTTGTACAGAACCCCCTGCCCCAGAAGAGGTGGCGACCTCATTTTGATTCAAGTGTAACCCGTCACATTTGTACAGAACCCCCTGCCCCAGAAGAGGTGGCGACCTCATTTTGATTCAAGTGTAACCCGTCACTTTTGTACAGAACCCCCTGCCCCAGAAGAGGTGGCGACCTCATTCTGATTCAAGTATAACCCGTCACTTTTGTACAGAATCCCCTACCCCAGAAGAGGTGGCGACCTCATTCTGATTCAAGTGTAACCCGTCACTTTTGTACAGAATCCCCTACCCCAGAAGAGGTAGCGACCTCATTCTGATTCAAGTGTAAGCCGTCACTTTTGTACAGAACCCTCTGCCCCAGAAGAGGTGGCGACCTCATTTTGATTCAAATGTAACCCGTCACTTTTGTACAGAACCCCCTGCCCCAGAAGAGGTGGCGACCTCATTTTGATTCAAGTGTAACCCATCACTTTTGTACAGAACCCCCTGCCCCAGAAGAGGTGGCGACCTCATTTTGGTTCAAATGTAACCCGTCACTTTTGTACAGCACCCCCTGCCCCAGAAGAGGTGGCGACCTCATTTTGATTCAAGTGTAACCCGTCACTTTTGTACAGAACTCCCTGCCCCAGAAGAGGTGGCGACCTCATTCTGATTCAAGTGTAACCCGTCACTTTTGTACAGAACCCCCTGCCCCAGAAGAGGTGGCGACCTCATTCTGATTCAAGTGTAACCCGTCACTTTTGTACAGAACCCCCTGCCCCAGAAGAGGTGGCGACCTCATTCTGATTCAAATGTAACCCGTCACTTTTGTACAGAATCCCCTACCCCAGAAGAGGTGGCGACCTCATTCTGATTCAAGTGTAACCCGTCACTTTTTTACAGAATCCCCTACCCCAGAAGAGGTAGCGACCTCATTCTGATTCAAGTGTAAGCCGTCACTTTTGTACAGAACCCTCTGCCCCAGAAGAGGTGGCGACCTCATTTTGATTCAAATGTAACCCGTCACTTTTGTACAGAACCCCCTGCCCCAGAAGAGGTGGCGACCTCATTTTGATTCAAGTGTAACCCAACACTTTTGTACAGAACCCCCTGCCCCAGAAGAGGTGGCGACCTCATTTTGGTTCAAATGTAACCCGTCACTTTTGTACAGCACCCCCTGCCCCAGAAGAGGTGGCGACCTCATTTTGATTCAAGTGTAACCCGTCACTTTTGTACAGAACTCCCTGCCCCAGAAGAGGAGGCGACCTAATTCTGATTCAAGTGTAAACCGTCACTTTTGTACAGAACCCCCTGCCCCAGAAGAGGTGGCGACCTCATTCTGATTCAAGTGTAACCCGTCACTTTTGTACAGAACCCCCTGCCCCAGAAGAGGTGGCGACCTCATTCTGATTCAAATGTAACCCGTCACTTTTGTACAGAATCCCCTGCCCCAGAAGAGGTGGCGACCTCATTCTGATTCAGGTGTAACCCGTCACTTTTGTACAGAACACCCTGCCCCAGAAGAGGAGGCGACCTCATTCTGATTCAATTGTAACCCGTCACTTTTGTACAGAACCCCCTACCCCAGAAGAGGTGGCGACCTCATTCAGATTCAAGTGTAACCCGTCACTTTTGTACAGAACCCCCTACCCCAGAAGAGGTGGCGACCTCATTCTGATTCAAGTGTAACCCGTCACTTTTGTACAGAACCCCCTGCCCCAGAAGAGGTGGCGACCTCATTTTGATTCAAATGTAACCCGTCACTTTTGTACAGAACCCCCTGCCCCAGAAGAGGTGGCGACCTCATTTTGATTCAAGTGTAACCCATCACTTTTGTACAGAACCCCCTGCCCCAGAAGAGGTGGCGACCTCATTTTGGTTCAAATGTAACCCGTCACTTTTGTACAGCACCCCCTGCCCCAGAAGAGGTGGCGACCTCATTTTGATTCAAGTGTAACCCGTCACTTTTGTACAGAACTCCCTGCCCCAGAAGAGGTGGCGACCTCATTCTGATTCAAGTGTAACCCGTCACTTTTGTACAGAACCCCCTGCCCCAGAAGAGGTGGCGACCTCATTCTGATTCAAGTGTAACCCGTCACATTTGTACAGAACCCCCTGCCCCAGAAGAGGTGGCGACCTCATTTTGATTCAAGTGTAACCCGTCACATTTGTACAGAACCCCCTGCCCCAGAAGAGGTGGCGACCTCATTTTGATTCAAGTGTAACCCGTCACTTTTGTACAGAACCCCCTGCCCCAGAAGAGGTGGCGACCTCATTTTGATTCAAGTGTAACCCGTCACATTTGTACAGAACCCCCTGCCCCAGAAGAGGTGGCGACCTCATTTTGATTCAAGTGTAACCCGTCACTTTTGTACAGAACCCCCTGCCCCAGAAGAGGTGGCGACCTCATTTTGATTCAAGTGTAACCCGTCACTTTTGTACAGAACCCCCTACCCCAGAAGAGGTGGCGACCTCATTCTGATTCAAGTGTAACCCGTCACTTTTGTACAGAAACCCCTGCCCCAGAAGAGGTGGCGACCTCATTCTGATTCAAGTGTAACCCGTCACTTTTGTACAGAACCCCCTACCCCAGAAGAGGTGGCGACCTCATTCTGATTCAAGTGTAACCCGTCACTTTTGTACAGAAACCCCTGCCCCAGAAGAGGTGGCGACCTCATTCTGATTCAAGTGTAACCCGTCACTTTTGTACAGAACCCCCTACCCCAGAAGAGGTGGCGACCTCATTCTGATTCAAGGGTAACCCGTCACTTTTGTACAGAAACCCCTGCCCCAGAAGAGGTGGCGACCTCATTTTGATTCATATGTAACCCGTCACTTTTGTACAGAAACCCCTGCCCCAGAAGACGTGGCGACCTCATTCTGATTCAGGTGTAACCCGTCACTTTTGTACAGAACACCCTAACCCAGAAGAGGTGGCGACCTCATTTTGATTCAAGTGTAACCCGTCACTTTTGTACAGAACCCCCTACCCCAGAAGAGGTGGCGACCTCATTCTGATTCAAGTGTAACCCGTCACTTTTGTACAGAAACCCCTGCCCCAGAAGAGGTGGCGACCTCATTCTGATTCAAGTGTAACCCGTCACTTTTGTACAGAACCCCCTGCCCCAGAAGAGGTGGCGGCCTCATTCTGATTCAAGTGTAAGCCGTCACTTTTGTACAGAACCCTCTGCCCCAGAAGAGGTGGCGACCTCATTTTGATTCAAATGTAACCCGTCACTTTTGTACAGAACCCCCTGCCCCAGAAGAGGTGGCGACCTCATTTTGATTCAAGTGTAACCCGTCACTTTTGTACAGAACCCCCTGCCCCAGAAGAGGTGGCGACCTCATTCTGATTCAAGTGTAACCCGTCACTTTTGTACAGAATCCCCTACCCCAGAAGAGGTGGCGACCTCATTCTGATTCAAGTGTAACCCGTCACTTTTGTACAGAACCCTCTGCCCCAGAAGAGGTGGCGACCTCATTTTGATTCAAATGTAACCCGTCACTTTTGTACAGAACCCCCTGCCCCAGAAGAGGTGGCGACCTCATTTTGATTCAAGTGTAACCCGTCACATTTGTACAGAACCCTCTGCCCCAGAAGAGGTGGCGACCTCATTTTGATTCAAATGTAACCCGTCACTTTTGTACAGAACCCCCTGCCCCAGAAGAGGTGGCGACCTCATTTTGATTCAAGTGTAACCCGTCACTTTTGTACAGAACCCCCTGCCCCAGAAGAGGTGGCGACCTCATTTTGATTCAAGTGTAACCCGTCACTTTTGTACAGAACCCGCTGCCCCAGAAGAGGTGGCGACCTCATTTTGATTCAAGTGTAACCCGTCACTTTTGTACAGAACCCCCTGCCCCAGAAGAGGTGGCGACCTCATTTTGATTCAAGTGTAACACGTCACTTTTGTACAGAACCCCCTACCCCAGAAGAGGTGGCGACCTCATTCTGATTCAAGTGTAACCCGTCACTTTTGTACAGAAACACCTGCCCCAGAAGAGGTGGCGACCTCATTCTGATTCAAGTGTAACCCGTCACTTTAGTACAGAACCCCCTACCCCAGAAGAGGTGGCGACCTCATTCTGATTCAAGTGTAACCCGTCACTTTTGTACAGAAACCCCTGCCCCAGAAGAGGTGGCGACCTCATTCTGATTCAAGTGTAACCCGTCACTTTTGTACAGAACCCCCTACCCCAGAAGAGGTGGCGACCTCATTCTGATTCAAGTGTAACCCGTCACTTTTGTACAGAAACCCCTGCCCCAGAAGAGGTGGCGACCTCATTTTGATTCATATGTAACCCGTCACTTTTGTACAGAACCCCCTGCCCCAGAAGAGGTGGCGACCTCATTTTGATTCAAGTGTAACCCGTCACTTTGGTACAGAACCCCCTGCCCCAGAAGAGGTGGCGACCTCATTTTGATTCAAGTGTAACCCGTCTCTTTTGCACTGAACCCCCGGCCCCAGAAGAGGTGGCGACCTCATTTTGATTCAAGTGTAACCCGTCACTTTTGTACAGAACCCCCTGCCCCAGAAGAGGTGGCGACCTCATTTTGATTCAAGTGTAACCCATCACTTTTGTACAGAACCCCCTGCCCCAGAAGAGGTGGCGACCTCATTCTGATTCAAGTGTAACCCGTCACTTTTGTACTGAACCCCCTGCCCCAGAAGAGGTGGCGACCTCATTTTGATTCAAGTGTAACCCGTCACTTTTGTACAGAACCCCCTGCCCCAGAAGAGGTGGCGACCTCATTCTGATTCAAGTGTAACCCGTCACTTTTGTACAGAACCCCCTGCCCCAGAAGAGGTGGCGACCTCATTCTGATTCAAATGTAACCCGTCACTTTTGTACAGAACCCCCTGCCCCAGAAGAGGTGGCGACCTCATTCTGATTCAGGTGTAACCCGTCACTTTTGTACAGAACACCCTGCCCCAGAAGAGGTGGCGACCTCATTCTGATTCAATTGTAACCCGTCACTTTTGTACAGAACCCCCTGCCCCAGAAGAGGTGGCGACCTCATTCTGATTCAAGTGTAACCCGTCACTTTTGTACAGAACCCCCTACCCCAGAAGAGGTGGCGACCTAATTCTGATTCAAGTGTAACCCGTCACTTTTGTACAGAACCCCCTGCCCCAGAAGAGGTGGCGACCTCATTTTGATTCAAGTGTAACCCGTCACTTTTGTACAGAACCCCCTGCCCCAGAAGAGGTGGCGACCTCATTCTGATTCAAGTATAACACGTCACTTTTGTACAGAACCCCCTACCCCAGAAGAGGTGACGATCTCATTCTGATTCAAGTGTAACCCGTCACTTTTGTACAGAACCCTCTGCCCCAGAAGAGGTGGCGACCTCATTCTGATTCAAGTGTAACCCGTCACTTTTGTACAGAACCCCCTGCCCCAGAAGAGGTGGCGACCTCATTTTGATTCAAGTGTAACCCGTCACTTTTGTACAGAACCCCCTGCCCCAGAAGAGGTGGCGACCTCATTCTGATTCAAGTATAACCCGTCACTTTTGTACAGAACCCCCTACCCCAGAAGAGGTGGCGATCTCATTCTGATTCAAGTGTAACCCGTCACTTTTGTACAGAACCCTCTGCCCCAGAAGAGGTGGCAACCTCATTCTGATTCAAGTGTAACCCGTCACTTTTGTACAGACCCCCCTGCCCCAACAGAGGTGGCGACCTCATTCTGATTCAAGTGTAACCCGTCACTTTTGTACAGAAACCCCTGCCCCAGAAGAGGTGGCGACCTCATTTTGATTCAAGTGTAACCCGTCACTTTTGTACAGAACCCCCAACCCCAGAAGAGGTGGCGACCTCATTCTGATTCAAGTGTAACCCGTCACTTTTGTACAGAACCCCCTACTCCAGAAGAGGTGGCGACCTCATTCTGATTCAAGTGTAACCCGTCACTTTTGTACAGAACCCCCTACCCCAGAAGAGGTGGCGACCTCATTCTGATTCAAGTGTAACCCGTCACTTTTGTACAGAACCCTCTGCCCCAGAAGAGGTGGCGACCTCATTTTGATTCAAATGTAACCCGTCACTTTTGTACAGAACCCCCTGCCCCAGAAGAGGTGGCGACCTCATTCTGATTCAGGTGTAACCCGTCACTTTTGTACAGAACACCCTGCCCCAGAAGAGGTGGCGACCTCAATCTGATTCAAGTGTAACCCGTCACTTTTGTACAGAACCCCCTACCCCAGAAGAGGCGGCGACCTCATTCTGATTCAAGTGTAACCCGTCACTTTTGTACAGAACCCCCTACCCCAGAAGAGGTGGCGACCTCATTCTGATTCAAGTGTAACCCGTCACTTTTGTACAGAACCCCCTGCCCCAGAAGAGGTGGCGACCTCATTTTGATTCAAGTGTAACCCGTCACTTTTGCACAGAAACCCCTGCCCCAGAAGAGGTGGCGACCTCATTTTGATTCAAGTGTAACCCGTCACTTTTGTACAGAACCCCCTGCCCCAGAAGAGGTGGCGACCTCATTTTGATTCAAGTGTAACCCGTCACTTTTGTACAGAACCCCCTGCCCCAGAAGAGGTGGCGACCTCATTCTGATTCAAGTATAACCCGTCACTTTTGTACAGAACCCCCTACCCCAGAAGAGGTGGCGATCTCATTCTGATTCAAGTGTAACCCGTCACTTTTGTACAGAACCCTCTGCCCCAGAAGAGGTGGCAACCTCATTCTGATTCAAGTGTAACCCGTCACTTTTGTGCAGAAACCCCTGCCCCAAAAGAGGTGGCGACCTCATTCTGATTCAAGTGTAACCCGTCACTTTTGTACAGAAACCCCTGCCCCAGAAGAGGTGGCGACCTCATTATGATTCAAATGTAACCCGTCACTTTTGTACAGAACCCCCAACCCCAGAAGAGGTGGCGACCTCATTTTGATTCAAGTGTAACCCGTCACTTTTGTACAGAACCCCCAACCCCAGAAGAGGTGGCGACCTCATTCTGATTCAAGTGTAACCCGTCACTTTTGTACAGAACCCCCTACCCCAGAAGAGGTGGCGTCCTCATTCTGATTCAAGTGTAACCCGTCACTTTTGTACAGAACCCCCGACCCCAGAAGAGGTGGCGACCTCATTCTGATTCAAGTGTAACCCGTCACTTTTGTACAGAACCCCCTGCCCCAGAAGAGGTGGCGACCTCATTCTGATTCAAGTGTAACCCGTCACTTTTGTACAGAACCCCCTGCCCCAGAAGAGGTGGCGACCACATTCTGATTCAAGTGTAACCCGTCACTTTTGAACAGAACCCCCTGCCCCAGAAGAGGTGGCGACCTCATTTTGATTCAGGTGTAACCCGTCACTTTTGTACAGAACCCCCTGCCCCAGAAGAGGTGGCGACCTCATTCTGATTCAAGTATAACCCGTCACTTTTGTACAGAATCCCCTACCCCAGAAGAGGTGGCGACCTCATTCTGATTCAAGTGTAACCCGTCACTTTTGTACAGAATCCCCTACCCCAGAAGAGGTAGCGACCTCATTCTGATTCAAGTGTAAGCCGTCACTTTTGTACAGAACCCTCTGCCCCAGAAGAGGTGGCGACCTCATTTTGATTCAAATGTAACCCGTCACTTTTGTACAGAACCCCCTGCCCCAGAAGAGGTGGCGACCTCATTTTGATTCAAGTGTAACCCATCACTTTTGTACAGAACCCCCTGCCCCAGAAGAGGTGGCGACCTCATTTTGATTCAAGTGTAACCCGTCACTTTTGTACAGAACCCCCTGCCCCAGAAGAGGTGGCGACCTCATTCTGATTCAAGTATAACCCGTCACTTTTGTACAGAACCCCCTACCCCAGAAGAGGTGGCGATCTCATTCTGATTCAAGTGTAACCCGTCACTTTTGTACAGAACCCTCTGCCCCAGAAGAGGTGGCAACCTCATTCTGATTCAAGTGTAACCCGTCACTTTTGTGCAGAAACCCCTGCCCCAAAAGAGGTGGCGACCTCATTCTGATTCAAGTGTAACCCGTCACTTTTGTACAGAAACCCCTGCCCCAGAAGAGGTGGCGACCTCATTATGATTCAAATGTAACCCGTCACTTTTGTACAGAACCCCCAACCCCAGAAGAGGTGGCGACCTCATTTTGATTCAAGTGTAATCCGTCACTTTTGTACAGAACCCCCAACCCCAGAAGAGGTGGCGACCTCATTCTGATTCAAGTGTAACCCGTCACTTTTGTACAGAACCCCCTACCCCAGAAGAGGTGGCGTCCTCATTCTGATTCAAGTGTAACCCGTCACTTTTGTACAGAACCCCCTACCCCAGAAGAGGTGGCGATCTCATTCTGATTCAAGTGTAACCCGTCACTTTTGTACAGAACCCTCTGCCCCAGAAGAGGTGGCAACCTCATTCTGATTCAAGTGTAACCCGTCACTTTTGTACAGACCCCCCTGCCCCAACAGAGGTGGCGACCTCATTCTGATTCAAGTGTAACCCGTCACTTTTGTACAGAAACCCCTGCCCCAGAAGAGGTGGCGACCTCATTTTGATTCAAGTGTAACCCGTCACTTTTGTACAGAACCCCCAACCCCAGAAGAGGTGGCGACCTCATTCTGATTCAAGTGTAACCCGTCACTTTTGTACAGAACCCCCTACCCCAGAAGAGGTGGCGACCTCATTCTGATTCAAGTGTAACCCGTCACTTTTGTACAGAACCCCCTACCCCAGAAGAGGTGGAGACCTCATTCTGATTCAAGTGTAACCCGTCACTTTTGTACAGAACCCTCTGCCCCAGAAGAGGTGGCGACCTCATTTTGATTCAAATGTAACCCGTCACTTTTGTACAGAACCCCCTGCCCCAGAAGAGGTGGCGACCTCATTCTGATTCAGGTGTAACCCGTCACTTTTGTACAGAACACCCTGCCCCAGAAGAGGTGGCGACCTCAATCTGATTCAAGTGTAACCCGTCACTTTTGTACAGAACCCCCTACCCCAGAAGAGGCGGCGACCTCATTCTGATTCAAGTGTAACCCGTCACTTTTGTACAGAACCCCCTACCCCAGAAGAGGTGGCGACCTCATTCTGATTCAAGTGTAACCCGTCACTTTTGTACAGAACCCCCTGCCCCAGAAGAGGTGGCGACCTCATTTTGATTCAAGTGTAACCCGTCACTTTTGCACAGAAACCCCTGCCCCAGAAGAGGTGGCGACCTCATTTTGATTCAAGTGTAACCCGTCACTTTTGTACAGAACCCCCTGCCCCAGAAGAGGTGGCGACCTCATTTTGATTCAAGTGTAACCCGTCACTTTTGTACAGAACCCCCTGCCCCAGAAGAGGTGGCGACCTCATTCTGATTCAAGTATAACCCGTCACTTTTGTACAGAACCCCCTACCCCAGAAGAGGTGGCGATCTCATTCTGATTCAAGTGTAACCCGTCACTTTTGTACAGAACCCTCTGCCCCAGAAGAGGTGGCAACCTCATTCTGATTCAAGTGTAACCCGTCACTTTTGTGCAGAAACCCCTGCCCCAAAAGAGGTGGCGACCTCATTCTGATTCAAGTGTAACCCGTCACTTTTGTACAGAAACCCCTGCCCCAGAAGAGGTGGCGACCTCATTATGATTCAAATGTAACCCGTCACTTTTGTACAGAACCCCCAACCCCAGAAGAGGTGGCGACCTCATTTTGATTCAAGTGTAACCCGTCACTTTTGTACAGAACCCCCAACCCCAGAAGAGGTGGCGACCTCATTCTGATTCAAGTGTAACCCGTCACTTTTGTACAGAACCCCCTACCCCAGAAGAGGTGGCGTCCTCATTCTGATTCAAGTGTAACCCGTCACTTTTGTACAGAACCCCCGACCCCAGAAGAGGTGGCGACCTCATTCTGATTCAAGTGTAACCCGTCACTTTTGTACAGAACCCCCTGCCCCAGAAGAGGTGGCGACCTCATTCTGATTCAAGTGTAACCCGTCACTTTTGTACAGAACCCCCTGCCCCAGAAGAGGTGGCGACCACATTCTGATTCAAGTGTAACCCGTCACTTTTGAACAGAACCCCCTGCCCCAGAAGAGGTGGCGACCTCATTTTGATTCAGGTGTAACCCGTCACTTTTGTACAGAACCCCCTGCCCCAGAAGAGGTGGCGACCTCATTCTGATTCAAGTATAACCCGTCACTTTTGTACAGAATCCCCTACCCCAGAAGAGGTGGCGACCTCATTCTGATTCAAGTGTAACCCGTCACTTTTGTACAGAATCCCCTACCCCAGAAGAGGTAGCGACCTCATTCTGATTCAAGTGTAAGCCGTCACTTTTGTACAGAACCCTCTGCCCCAGAAGAGGTGGCGACCTCATTTTGATTCAAATGTAACCCGTCACTTTTGTACAGAACCCCCTGCCCCAGAAGAGGTGGCGACCTCATTTTGATTCAAGTGTAACCCATCACTTTTGTACAGAACCCCCTGCCCCAGAAGAGGTGGCGACCTCATTTTGATTCAAGTGTAACCCGTCACTTTTGTACAGAACCCCCTGCCCCAGAAGAGGTGGCGACCTCATTCTGATTCAAGTATAACCCGTCACTTTTGTACAGAACCCCCTACCCCAGAAGAGGTGGCGATCTCATTCTGATTCAAGTGTAACCCGTCACTTTTGTACAGAACCCTCTGCCCCAGAAGAGGTGGCAACCTCATTCTGATTCAAGTGTAACCCGTCACTTTTGTGCAGAAACCCCTGCCCCAAAAGAGGTGGCGACCTCATTCTGATTCAAGTGTAACCCGTCACTTTTGTACAGAAACCCCTGCCCCAGAAGAGGTGGCGACCTCATTATGATTCAAATGTAACCCGTCACTTTTGTACAGAACCCCCAACCCCAGAAGAGGTGGCGACCTCATTTTGATTCAAGTGTAATCCGTCACTTTTGTACAGAACCCCCAACCCCAGAAGAGGTGGCGACCTCATTCTGATTCAAGTGTAACCCGTCACTTTTGTACAGAACCCCCTACCCCAGAAGAGGTGGCGTCCTCATTCTGATTCAAGTGTAACCCGTCACTTTTGTACAGAACCCCCTACCCCAGAAGAGGTGGCGACCTCATTCTGATTCAAGTGTAACCCGTCACTTTTGTACAGAACCCCCTGCCCCAGAAGAGGTGGCGACCTCATTCTGATTCAAGTGTAACCCGTCACTTTTGTACAGAACCCCCTGCCCCAGAAGAGGTGGCGACCACATTCTGATTCAAATGTAACCCGTCACTTTTGAACAGAACCCCCTGCCCCAGAAGAGGTGGCGACCTCATTTTGATTCAGGTGTAACCCGTCACTTTTGTACAGAACCCCCTGCCCCAGAAGAGGTGGCGACCTCATTCTGATTCAAGTATAACCCGTCACTTTTGTACAGAATCCCCTACCCCAGAAGAGGTGGCGACCTCATTCTGATTCAAGTGTAACCCGTCACTTTTGTACAGAATCCCCTACCCCAGAAGAGGTAGCGACCTCATTCTGATTCAAGTGTAACCCGTCACTTTTGTGCAGAAACCCCTGCCCCAAAAGAGGTGGCGACCTCATTCTGATTCAAGTGTAACCCGTCACTTTTGTACAGAAACCCCTGCCCCAGAAGAGGTGGCGACCTCATTATGATTCAAATGTAACCGGTCACTTTTGTACAGAACCCCCAACCCCAGAAGAGGTGGCGACCTCATTTTGATTCAAGTGTAACCCGTCACTTTTGTACAGAACCCCCAACCCCAGAAGAGGTGGCGACCTCATTCTGATTCAAGTGTAACCCGTCACTTTTGTACAGAACCCCCTACCCCAGAAGAGGTGGCGACCTCATTTTGATTCAAGTGTAACCCGTCACTTTTGTACAGAACCCCCTACCCCAGAAGAGGTGGCGTCCTCATTCTGATTCAAGTGTAACCCGTCACTTTTGTACAGAACCCCCTACCCCAGAAGAGGTGGCGACCTCATTTTGATTCAAGTGTAACCCGTCACTTTTGTACAGAACCCCCTGCCCCAGAAGAGGTGGCGACATCATTCTGATTCAAGTGTAACCCGTCACTTTTGAACAGATCCCCCTGCCCCAGAAGAGGTGGCGACCTCATTTTGATTCAGGTGTAACCCGTCACTTTTGTACAGAACCCCCTGCCCCAGAAGAGGTGGCGACCTCATTCTGATTCAAGTATAACCCGTCACTTTTGTACAGAATCCCCTACCCCAGAAGAGGTGGCGACCTCATTCTGATTCAAGTGTAACCCGTCACTTTTGTACAGAATCCCCTACCCCAGAAGAGGTAGCGACCTCATTCTGATTCAAGTGTAAGCCGTCACTTTTGTACAGAACCCTCTGCCCCAGAAGAGGTGGCGACATCATTTTGATTCAAATGTAACCCGTCACTTTTGTACAGAACCCCCTGCCCCAGAAGAGGTGGCGACCTCATTTTGATTCAAGTGTAACCCATCACTTTTGTACAGAACCCCCTGCCCCAGAAGAGGTGGCGACCTCATTTTGGTTCAAATGTAACCCGTCACTTTTGTACAGCACCCCCTGCCCCAGAAGAGGTGGCGACCTCATTTTGATTCAAGTGTAACCCGTCACTTTTGTACAGAACTCCCTGCCCCAGAAGAGGTGGCGACCTTATTCTGATTCAAGTGTAACCCGTCACTTTTGTACAGAACCCCCTGCCCCAGAAGAGGTGGCGACCTCATTCTGATTCAAATGTAACCCGTCACTTTTGTACAGAATCCCCTACCCCAGAAGAGGTGGCGACCTCATTCTGATTCAAGTGTAACCCGTCACTTTTTTACAGAATCCCCTACCCCAGAAGAGGGAGCGACCTCATTCTGATTCAAGTGTAAGCCGTCACTTTTGTACAGAACCCTCTGCCCCAGAAGAGGTGGCGACCTCATTTTGATTCAAATGTAACCCGTCACTTTTGTACAGAACCCCCTGCCCCAGAAGAGGTGGCGACCTCATTTTGATTCAAGTGTAACCCAACACTTTTGTACAGAACCCCCTGCCCCAGAAGAGGTGGCGACCTCATTTTGGTTCAAATGTAACCCGTCACTTTTGTACAGCACCCCCTTGCCCCAGAAGAGGTGGCGACCTCATTTTGATTCAAGTGTAACCCGTCACTTTTGTACAGAACTCCCTGCCCCAGAAGAGGAGGCGACCTCATTCTGATTCAAGTGTAACCCGTCACTTTTGTACAGAACCCCCTGCCCCAGAAGAGGTGGCGACCTCATTCTGATTCAAGTGTAACCCGTCACTTTTGTACAGAACCCCCTGCCCCAGAAGAGGTGGCGACCTCATTCTGATTCAAATGTAACCCATCACTTTTGTACAGAACCCCCTGCCCCAGAAGAGGTGGCGACCTCATTCTGATTCAAGTGTAACCCGTCACTTTTGTACAGAACCCCCTGCCCCAGAAGAGGTGGCGACCTCATTCTGATTCAAATATAACCCGTCACTTTTGTACAGAACCCCCTGCCCCAGAAGAGGTGGCGACCTCATTCTGATTCAGGTGTAACCCGTCACTTTTGTACAGAACCCCCTGCCCCAGAAGAGGTGGCGACCTCATTCTGATTCAAGTGTAACCCGTCACTTTTGTACAGAACCCCCTGCCCCAGAAGAGGTGGCGACCTCATTTTGATTCAAGTGTAACCCGTCACTTTTGTACAGAACCCCCTGCCCCAGAAGAGGTGGCGACCTCATTTTGATTCAAGTGTAACCCGTCACTTTTGCACAGAACCCCCTGCCCCAGAAGAGGTGGCGACCTCATTCTGATTCAAGTGTAACCCGTCACTTTTGTACAGAACCCCCTGCCCCAGAAGAGGTGGCGACCTCATTTTGATTCAAGTGTAAACCGTCACTTTTGTACAGAACCACCAACCCCAGAAGAGGTGGCGACCTCATTCTGATTCAAGTGTAACCCGTCACTTTTGTACAGATCCCCCAACCCCAGAAGAGGTGGCGACCTCATTCTGATTCAAGTGTAACCCGTCACTTTTGTACAGAACCCCCTACCCCAGAAGAGGTGGCGACCTCATTCTGATTCAAGTGTAACCCGTCACTTTTGTACAGAACCCCCTACCCCAGAAGAGGTGGCGACCTCATTTTGATTCAAGTGTAACCCGTCACTTTTGTACAGAACCCCCTGCCCCAGAAGAGGTGGCGACCTCATTTTGATTCAAGTGTAACCCGTCACTTTTGCACAGAACCCCCTGCCCCAGAAGAGGTGGCGACCTCATTTTGATTCAAGTGTAACCCGTCACTTTTGTACAGAACCCCCTGCCCCAGAAGAGGTGGCGACCTCATTCTGATTCAAGTGTAAACCGTCACTTTTGTACAGAATCCCCTACCCCAGAAGAGGTGGCGACCTCATTCTGATTCAAGTGTAACCCGTCACTTTTGTACAGAACCCTCTGCTCCAGAAGAGGTGGCGACCTCATTTTGATTCAAATGTAACCCGTCACTTTTGTACAGAACCCCCTGCCCCAGAAGAGGTGGCGACCTCATTCTGATTCAGGTGTAACCCGTCACTTTTGTACAGAACACGCTGCCCCAGAAGAGGTGGCGACCTCAATCTGATTCAAGTGTAACCCGTCACTTTTGCACAGAACCCCCTACCCCAGAAGAGGTGGCGACCTCATTCTGATTCAAGTGTAACCCGTTACTTTTGTACAGAACCCCCTACCCCAGAAGAGGTGGCGACCTCATTCTGATTCAAGTGTAACCCGTCACTTTTGTACAGAACCCCCTGCCCCAGAAGAGGTGGCGACCTCATTTTGATTCAAGTGTAACCCGTCACTTTTGCACAGAACCCCCTGCCCCAGAAGAGGTGGCGATCTCATTTTGATTCAAGTGTAACCCGTCACTTTTGTACAGAACCCCCTGCCCCAGAAGAGGTGGCGACCTCATTCTGATTCAAGTATAACCCGTCACTTTTGTACAGAACCCCCTACCCCAGAAGAGGTGGCGATCTCATTCTGATTCAAGTGTAACCCGTCACTTTTGTACAGAACCCTCTGCCCCAGAAGAGGTGGCGACCTCATTCTGATTCAAGTGTAACCCGTCACTTTTGTACAGAAACCCCTGCCCCAGAAGTGGTGGCGACCTCATTATGATTCAAATGTAACCCGTCACTTTTGTACAGAACCCCCAACCCCAGAAGAGGTGGCGACCTCATTTTGATTCAAGTGTAACCCGTCACTTTTGTACAGAACCCCCAACCCCAGAAGAGGTGGCGACCTCATTCTGATTCAAGTGTAACCCGTCACTTTTGTACAGAACCCCCTACCCCAGAAGAGGTGGCGACCTCATTCTGATTCAAGTGTAACCCGTCACTTTTGTACAGAACCCCCTACCCCAGAAGAGGTGGCGATCTCATTTTGATTCAAGTGTAACCCGTCACTTTTGTACAGAACCCCCTGCCCCAGAAGAGGTGGCGACCTCATTCTGATTCAAGTGTAACCCGTCACTTTTGTACAGAACCCCCTGCCCCAGAAGAGGTGGCGACCTCATTCTGATTCAAGTGTAACCCGTCACTTTTGAACAGAACCCCCTGCCCCAGAAGAGGTGGCGACCTCATTTTGATTCAGGTGTAACCCGTCACTTTTGTACAGAACCCCCTGCCCCAGAAGAGGTGGCGACCTCATTCTGATTCAAGTATAACCCGTCACTTTTGTACAGAATCCCCTACCCCAGAAGAGGTGGCGACCTCATTTTGGTTCAAATGTAACCCGTCACTTTTGTACAGAACCCCCTGCCCCAGAAGAGGTGGCGACCTCATTTTGATTCAAGTGTAACCCGTCACTTTTGTACAGAACTCCCTGCCCCAGAAGAGGTGGCGACCTCATTTTGATTCAAGTGTAACCCGTCACTTTTGTACAGAACCCCCTGCCCCAGAAGAGGTGGCGACCTCATTTTGATTCAATGTAACCCGTCACTTTTGTACTGACCCCCTAACCCAGAAGAGGTGGCGACCTCATTTTGATTCAAGTGTAACCCGTCACTTTTGTACAGAACCCCCTGCCCCAGAAGAGGTGGCGACCTCATTCTGATTCAAGTGTAACCCGTCACTTTTGTACAGAACCCCCTGCCCCAGAAGAGGTGGCGACCTCATTCTGATTCAAATGTAACCCGTCACTTTTGTACAGAACCCCCTGCCCCAGAAGAGGTGGCGAACTCATTCTGATTCAAGTGTAACCCGTCACTTTTGTACAGAACCCCCTGCCCCAGAAGAGGTGGCGACCTCATTCTGATTCAATTGTAACCCGTCACTTTTGTACAGAACCCCCTGCCCCAGAAGATGTGGCGACCTCATTTTGATTCAAGTGTAACCCATCACTTTTGTACAGAACCCCCTGCCCCAGAAGAGGTGGCGACCTCATTTTGGTTCAAATGTAACCCGTCACTTTTGTACAGAACCCCCTGCCCCAGAAGAGGTGGCGACCTCATTTTGATTCAAGTGTAACCCGTCACTTTTGTACAGAACTCCCTGCCCCAGAAGAGGTGGCGACCTCATTTTGATTCAAGTGTAACCCGTCACTTTTGTACAGAACCCCCTGCCCCAGAAGAGGTGGCGACCTCATTTTGATTCAAGTGTAACCCGTCACTTTTGTACTGAACCCCCTAACCCAGAAGAGGTGGCGACCTCATTTTGATTCAAGTGTAACCCGTCACTTTTGTACAGAACCCCCTGCCCCAGAAGAGGTGGCGACCTCATTCTGATTCAAGTGTAACCCGTCACTTTTGTACAGAACCCCCTGCCCCAGAAGAGGTGGCGACCTCATTTTGATTCAAATGTAACCCGTCACTTTTGAACAGAACCCCCTGCCCCAGAAGAGGTGGCGACCTCATTCTGATTCAAATGTAACCCGTCACTTTTGTACAGAACCACCTGCCCCAGAAGAGGTGGCGACCTCATTCTGATTCAGGTGTAACCCGTCACTTTTGTACAGAACACCCTGCCCCAGAAGAGGTGGCGACCTCAATCTGATTCAAGTGTAACCCGTCACTTTTGTACAGAACCCCCTACCCCAGAAGAGGTGGCGACCTCATTCTGATTCAAGTGTAACCCGTCACTTTTGTACAGAACCCCCTACCCCAGAAGAGGTGGCGACCTCATTCTGATTCAAGTGTAACCCGTCACTTTTGTACAGAACCCCCTGCCCCAGAAGAGGTGGCGACCTCATTTTGATTCAAGTGTAACCCGTCACTTTTGCACAGAACCCCCTGCCCCAGAAGAGGTGGCGACCTCATTTTGATTCAAGTGTAACCCGTCACTTTTGTACAGAACCCCCTGCCCCAGAAGAGGTGGCGACCTCATTCTGATTCAAGTGTAAGCCGTCACTTTTGTACAGAACCCTCTGCCCCAGAAGAGGTGGCGACCTCATTTTGATTCAAATGCAACCCGTCACTTTTGTACAGAAACCCCTGCCCCAGAAGAGGTGGCGACCTCATTTTGATTCAAGTGTAACCCATCACTTTTGTACAGAACCCCCTGTCCCAGAAGAGGTGGCGACCTCATTTTGGTTCAAATGTAACCCGTCACTTTTGTACAGAACCCCCTGCCCCAGAAGAGGTGGCGACCTCATTTTGATTCAAGTGTAACCCGTCACTTTTGTACAGAACTCCCTGCCCCAGCAGAGGTGGCGACCTCATTTTGATTCAAGTGTAACCCGTCACTTTTGTACAGAACCCCCTGCCCCAGAAGAGGTGGCGACCTCATTTTGATTCAAGTGTAACCCGTCACTTTTGTACTGAACCCCCTAACCCAGAAGAGGTGGCGACCTCATTATGATTCAAGTGTAACCCGTCACTTTTGTACAGAACCCCCTGCCCCAGAAGAGGTGGCGACCTCATTCTGATTCAAGTGTAACCCGTCACTTTTGTACAGAACCCCCTGCCCCAGAAGAGGTGGCGACCTCATTCTGATTCAAATGTAACCCGTCACTTTTGTACAGAACCCCCTGCCCCAGAAGAGGTGGCGACCTCATTCTGATTCAAATGTAACCCGTCACTTTTGTACAGAACCCCCTGACCCAGAAGAGGTGGCGACCTCATTCTGATTCAGGTGTAACCCGTCACTTTTGTACAGAACACCCTGCCCCAGAAGAGGTGGCGACCTCAATCTGATTCAAGTGTAACCCGTCACTTTTGTACAGAACCCCCTACCCCAGAAGAGGTGGCGACCTCATTCTGATTCAAGTGTAACCCGTCACATTTGTACAGAACCCCCTACCCCAGAAGAGGTGGCGACCTCATTCTGATTCAAGTGTAACCCGTCACTTTTGTACAGAACCCCCTACCCCAGAAGAGGTGGCGACCTCATTTTGATTCAAGTGTAACCCGTCACTTTTGTACAGAACCCCCTGCCCCAGAAGAGGTGGCGACCTCATTCTGATTCAAGTGTGACCCGTCACTTTTGTACAGAACCCCCTGCCCGAGAAGAGGTGGCGACCTCATTCTGATTCAAGTGTAACCCGTCACTTTTGAACAGAACCCCCTGCCCCAGAAGAGGTGGCGACCTCATTTTGATTCAGGTGTAACCCGTCACTTTTGTACAGAACCCCCTGCCCCAGAAGAGGTGGCGACCTCATTCTGATTCAAGTATAACCCGTCACTTTTGTACAGAATCCCCTACCCCAGAAGAGGTAGCGACCTCATTCTGATTCAAGTGTAAGCCGTCACTTTTGTACAGAACCCTCTGCCCCAGAAGAGGTGGCGACCTCATTCTGATTCAGGTGTAACTCGTCACTTTTGTACAGAACTCCCTGCCCCAGAAGAGGTGGCGACCTCATTTTGATTCAAGTGTAACCCATCACTTTTGTACAGAACCCCCTGCCCCAGAAGAGGTGGCGACCTCATTTTGGTTCAAATGTAACCCGTCACTTTTGTACAGAACCCCCTGCCCCAGAAGAGGTGGCGACCTCATTTTGATTCAAGTATAACCCGTCACTTTTGTACAGAATCCCCTACCCCAGAAGAGGTAGCGACCTCATTCTGATTCAAGTGTAAGCCGTCACTTTTGTACAGAACCCTCTGCCCCAGAAGAGGTGGCGACCTCATTCTGATTCAGGTGTAACTCGTCACTTTTGTACAGAACCCCCTGCCCCAGAAGAGGTGGCGACCTCATTTTGATTCAAGTGTAACCCATCACTTTTGTACAGAACCCCCTGCCCCAGAAGAGGTGGCGACCTCATTTTGGTTCAAATGTAACCCGTCACTTTTGTACAGAACCCCCTGCCCCAGAAGAGGTGGCGACCTCATTTTGATTCAAGTGTAACCCGTCACTTTTGTACAGAACTCCCTGCCCCAGAAGAGGTGGCGACCTCATTTTGATTCAAGTGTAACCCGTCACTTTTGTACAGAACCCCCTGCCCCAGAAGAGGTGGCGACCTCATTTTGATTCAAGTGTAACCCGTCACTTTTGTACTGAACCCCTTAAACCCAGAAGAGGTGGCGACCTCATTTTGATTCAAGTGTAACCGTCACTTTTGTACAGAACCCCCTGCCCCAGAAGAGGTGGCGACCTCATTCTGATTCAAGTGTAACCCGTCACTTTTGTACAGAACCCCCTGCCCCAGAAGAGGTGGCGACCTCATTCTGATTCAAATGTAAGCCGTCACTTTTGTACAGAACCCCCTGCCCCAGAAGAGGTGGCGACCTCATTCTGATTCAAATGTAACCCGTCACTTTTGTACAGAACCCCCTGCCCCAGAAGAGTTGGCGACCTCATTCTGATTCAGGTGTAACCCGTCACTTTTGTACAGAACACCCTGCCCCAGAAGAGGTGGCGACCTCAATCTGATTCAAGTGTAACCCGTCACTTTTGTACAGAACCCCCTACCCCAGAAGAGGTGGCGACCTCATTCTGATTCAAGTGTAACCCGTCACTTTTGTACAGAACCCCCTACCCCAGAAGAGGTGGCGACCTCATTCTGATTCAAGTGTAACCCGTGACTTTTGTACAGAACCCCCTGCCCCAGAAGAGGTGGCGACCTCATTTTGATTCAAGTGTAACCCGTCACTTTTGTACAGAACTCCCTGCCCCAGAAGAGGTGGCGACCTCATTTTGATTCAAGTGTAACCCGTCACTTTTGTACAGAACCCCCTGCCCCAGAAGAGGTGGCGACCTCATTTTGATTCAAGTGTAACCCGTCACTTTTGTACTGAACCCCTTAAACCCAGAAGAGGTGGCGACCTCATTTTGATTCAAGTGTAACCCGTCACTTTTGTACAGAACCCCCTGCCCCAGAAGAGGTGGCGACCTCATTCTGATTCAAATGTAACCCGTCACTTTTGTACAGAACCCCCTGCCCCAGAAGAGGTGGCGACCTCATTCTGATTCAAATGTAACCCGTCACTTTTGTACAGAACCCCCTGCCCCAGAAGAGTTGGCGACCTCATTCTGATTCAGGTGTAACCCGTCACTTTTGTACAGAACACCCTGCCCCAGAAGAGGTGGCGACCTCAATCTGATTCAAGTGTAACCCGTCACTTTTGTACAGAACCCCCTACCCCAGAAGAGGTGGCGACCTCATTCTGATTCAAGTGTAACCCGTCACTTTTGTACAGAACCCCCTACCCCAGAAGAGGTGGCGACCTCATTCTGATTCAAGTGTAACCCGTCACTTTTGTACAGAACACCCTGCCCCAGAAGAGGTGGCGACCTCATTTTGATTCAAGTGTAACCCGTGACTTTTGCACAGAACCCCCTGCCCCAGAAGAGGTGGCGACCTCATTTTGATTCAAGTGTAACCCGTCACTTTTGTACAGAACCCCCTGCCCCAGAAGAGGTGGCGACCTCATTCTGATTCAAGTGTAACCCGTCACTTTTGAACAGAACCCCCTGCCCCAGAAGAGGTGGCGACCTCATTTTGATTCAGGTGTAACCCGTCAATTTGTACAGAACCCCCTGCCCCAGAAGAGGTGGCGACCTCATTCTGATTCAAGTATAACGCGTCACATTTGTACAGAATCCCCTACCCCAGAAGAGGTAGCGACCTCATTCTGATTCAAGTGTAAGCCGTCACTTTTGTACAGAACCCTCTGCCCCAGAAGAGGTGGCGACCTCCTTTTGATTCAAATGTAACCCGTCACTTTTGTACAGAACCCCCTGCGCCAGAAGAGGTGGCGACCTCATTTTGATTCACGTGTAACCCATCACTTTTGTACAGAACCCCCTGCCCCAGAAGAGGTGGCGACCTCATTTTGGTTCAAATGTAACCCGTCACTTTTGTACAGAACCTCCTGCCCCAGAAGAGGTGGCGACCTCATTTTGATTCAAGTGTAACCCGTCACTTTTGTACAGAACTCCCTGCCCCAGAAGAGGTGGCGACCTCATTTTGATTCAAGTGTAACCCGTCACTTTTGTACAGAACCCCCTGCCCCAGAAGAGGTGGCGACCTCATTTTGATTCAAGTGTAACCCGTCACTTTTGTACTGAACCCCCTAACCCAGAAGAGGTGGCGACCTCATTTTGATTCAAGTGTAACCCGTCACTTTTGTACAGAACCCCCTGCCCCAGAAGAGGTGGCGACCTCATTCTGATTCAAGTGTAACCAGTCACTTTTGTACAGAACCCCCTGCCCCAGAAGAGGTGGCGACCTCATTCTGATTCAAATGTAAGCCGTCACTTTTGTACAGAACCCCCTGCCCCAGAAGAGGTGGCGACCTCATTTTGATTCAAGTGTAACCCGTCACTTTTGTACTGAACCCCCTAACCCAGAAGAGGTGGCGACCTCATTTTGATTCAAGTGTAACCCGTCACTTTTGTACAGAACCCCCTGCCCCAGAAGAGGTGGCGACCTCATTCTGATTCAAGTGTAACCCGTCACTTTTTTACAGAACTCCCTGCCCCAGAAGAGGTGGCGACCTCATTTTGATTCAAGTGTAACCCATCACTTTTGTACAGATCCCCCTGCCCCAGAAGAGGTGGCGACCTCATTTTGGTTCAAATGTAACCCGTCACTTTTGTACAGAACCCCCTGCCCCAGAAGAGGTGGCGACCTCATTTTGATTCAAGTGTAACCCATCACTTTTGTACAGAACTCCCTGCCCCAAAAGAGGTGGCGACCTCATTTTGATTCAAGTGTAACCCGTCACTTTTGTACAGAACCCCCTGCCCCAGAAGAGGTGGCGACCTCATTTTAATTCAAGTGTAACCCGTCACTTTTGTACAGATCCCCCTGCCCCAGAAGAGGTGGCGACCTCATTCTGATTCAAGTGTAACCCTTCACTTTTGAACAGAACCCCCTGCCCCAGAAGAGGTGGCGACCTCATTTTGATTCAGGTGTAACCCTTCACTTTTGTACAGAACCCCCTGCCCCAGAAGAGGTGGCGACCTCATTCTGATTCAAATGTAAGCCGTCACTTTTGTGCAGAACCCCCTGCCCCAGAAGAGGTGGCGACCTCATTCTGATTCCAATGTAACCCGTCACTTTTGTACAGAACCCCCTGCCCCAGAAGAGGTGGCGACCTCATTCTGATTCAGGTGTAATCCGTCTCTTTTGTACAGAACACCCTGCCCCAGAAGAGGTGGCGACCTCAATCTGATTCAAGTGTAACCCGTCACTTTTGTACAGAAACCCCTACCCCAGAAGAGGTGGCGACCTCATTCTGATTCAAGTGTAACCCGTCACTTTTGTACAGAACCCCCTACCCCAGAAGAGGTGGCGACCTCATTCTGATTCAAGTGTAACCCGTCACTTTTGTACAGAACCCCCTACCCCAGAAGAGGTGGCGACCTCATTCTGATTCAAGTGTAACCCGTCACTTTTGGACAGAAGCCCCTGCCCCAGAAGAGGTGGCGACCTCATTTTGATTCAAGTGTAACCCGTCACTTTTGTACAGAACCCCCTGCCCCAGAAGAGGTGGCGACCTCATTTTGATTCAAGTGTAACCCGTCACTTTTGTACAGAACCCTCTGCCCCAGAAGAGGTGGCGACCTCATTTTGATTCAAATGTAACCCGTCACTTTTGTACAGAACCCCCTGCCCCAGAAGAGGTGGCGACCTCATTTTGATTCAAGTGTAACCCATCACTTTTGTACAGAACCCCCTGCCCCAGAAGAGGTGGCGACCTCATTTTGGTTCAAATGTAACCCGTCACTTTTGTACAGAACCCCCTGCCCCAGAAGAGGTGGCGACCTCATTTTGATTCAAGTGTAACCCGTCACTTTTGTACTGAACCCCCTAACCCAGAAGAGGTGGCGACCTCATTTTGATTCAAGTGTAACCCGTCACTTTTGTACAGAACCCCCTGCCCCAGAAGAGGTGGCGACCTCATTCTGATTCAAGTGTAACCCGTCACTTTTGTACAGAGCCCCCTGCCCCAGAAGAGGTGGCGACCTCATTCTGATTCAAATGTAAGCCGTCACTTTTGTACAGAACCCCCTGCCCCAGAAGAGGTGGCGACCTCATTCTGATTCAAATGTAAGCCGTCACTTTTGTACAGAACCCCCTGACCCAGAAGAGGTGGCGACCTCATTCTGATTCAGGTGTAACCCGTCACTTTTGTACAGAACACCCTGCCCCAGAAGAGGTGGCGACCTCAATCTGATTCAAGTGTAACCCGTCACTTTTGTACAGAACCCCCTACCCCAGAAGAGGTGGCGACCTCATTCTGATTCAAGTGTAACCCGTCACTTTTGTACAGAGCCCCCTGCCCCAGAAGAGGTGGCGACCTCATTCTGATTCAAATGTAAGCCGTCACTTTTGTACAGAACCCCCTGCCCCAGAAGAGGTGGCGACCTCATTCTGATTCAAATGTAAGCCGTCACTTTTGTACAGAACCCCCTGACCCAGAAGAGGTGGCGACCTCATTCTGATTCAGGTGTAACCCGTCACTTTTGTACAGAACACCCTGCCCCAGAAGAGGTGGCGACCTCAATCTGATTCAAGTGTAACCCGTCACTTTTGTACAGAACCCCCTACCCCAGAAGAGGTGGCGACCTCATTCTGATTCAAGTGTAACCCGTCACTTTTGTACAGAACCCCCTGCCCCAGAAGAGGTGGCGACCTCATTCTGATTCAAGTGTGACCCGTCACTTTTGTACAGAACCCCCTGCGCCAGAAGAGGTGGCGACCTCATTCTGATTCAAGTGTAACCCTTCACTTTTGAACAGAACCCCCTGCCCCAGAATAGGTGGCGACCTCATTTTGATTCAGGTGTAACCCGTCACTTTTGTAGAGAACCCCCTGCCCCAGAAGAGGTGGCGACCTCATTCTGATTCAAGTGTAAGCCGTCACTTTTGTACAGAACCCTCTGCCCCAGAAGAGGTGGCGACCTCATTCTGATTCAGGTGTAACCCGTCATTTTTGTACAGAACCCCCTGCCCCAGAAGAGGTGGCGACCTCATTTTGATTCAAGTGTAACCCATCACTTTTGTACAGATCCCCCTGCCCCAGAAGAGGTGGCGACCTCATTTTGGTTCAAATGTAACCCGTCACTTTTGTACAGAACCCCCTGCCCCAGAAGAGGTGGCGACCTCATTTTGATTCAAGTGTAACCCATCACTTTTGTACAGAACTCCCTGCCCCAGAAGAGGTGGCGACCTCATTTTGATTCAAGTGTAACCCGTCACTTTTGTACAGAACCCTCTGCCCCAGAAGAGGTGGCGACCTCATTTTGATTCAAATGTAACCCGTCACTTTTGTACAGAACCCCCTGCCCCAGAAGAGGTGGCGACCTCATTCTGATTCAGGTGTAACCCGTCACTTTTGTACAGAACACCCTGCCCCAGAAGAGGTGGCGACCTCATTCTGATTCAAGTGTAACCCGTCACTTTTGTACAGAACCCCCTACCCCAGAAGAGGTGGCGACCTCATTCTGATTCAAGTGTAACCCGTCACTTTTGTACAGAACACCCTGCCCCAGAAGAGGTGGCGACCTCATTTTGATTCAAGTGTAACCCGTGACTTTTGCACAGAACCCCCTGCCCCAGAAGAGGTGGCGACCTCATTTTGATTCAAGTGTAACCCGTCACTTTTGTACAGAACCCCCTGCCCCAGAAGAGGTGGCGACCTCATTCTGATTCAAGTGTAACCCGTCACTTTTGAACAGAACCCCCTGCCCCAGAAGAGGTGGCGACCTCATTTTGATTCAGGTGTAACCCGTCAATTTGTACAGAACCCCCTGCCCCAGAAGAGGTGGCGACCTCATTCTGATTCAAGTATAACGCGTCACATTTGTACAGAATCCCCTACCCCAGAAGAGGTAGCGACCTCATTCTGATTCAAGTGTAAGCCGTCACTTTTGTACAGAACCCTCTGCCCCAGAAGAGGTGGCGACCTCCTTTTGATTCAAATGTAACCCGTCACTTTTGTACAGAACCCCCTGCGCCAGAAGAGGTGGCGACCTCATTTTGATTCACGTGTAACCCATCACTTTTGTACAGAACCCCCTGCCCCAGAAGAGGTGGCGACCTCATTTTGGTTCAAATGTAACCCGTCACTTTTGTACAGAACCTCCTGCCCCAGAAGAGGTGGCGACCTCATTTTGATTCAAGTGTAACCCGTCACTTTTGTACAGAACTCCCTGCCCCAGAAGAGGTGGCGACCTCATTTTGATTCAAGTGTAACCCGTCACTTTTGTACAGAACCCCCTGCCCCAGAAGAGGTGGCGACCTCATTTTGATTCAAGTGTAACCCGTCACTTTTGTACTGAACCCCCTAACCCAGAAGAGGTGGCGACCTCATTTTGATTCAAGTGTAACCCGTCACTTTTGTACAGAACCCCCTGCCCCAGAAGAGGTGGCGACCTCATTCTGATTCAAGTGTAACCAGTCACTTTTGTACAGAACCCCCTGCCCCAGAAGAGGTGGCGACCTCATTCTGATTCAAATGTAAGCCGTCACTTTTGTACAGAACCCCCTGCCCCAGAAGAGGTGGCGACCTCATTTTGATTCAAGTGTAACCCGTCACTTTTGTACTGAACCCCCTAACCCAGAAGAGGTGGCGACCTCATTTTGATTCAAGTGTAACCCGTCACTTTTGTACAGAACCCCCTGCCCCAGAAGAGGTGGCGACCTCATTCTGATTCAAGTGTAACCCGTCACTTTTTTACAGAACTCCCTGCCCCAGAAGAGGTGGCGACCTCATTTTGATTCAAGTGTAACCCATCACTTTTGTACAGATCCCCCTGCCCCAGAAGAGGTGGCGACCTCATTTTGGTTCAAATGTAACCCGTCACTTTTGTACAGAACCCCCTGCCCCAGAAGAGGTGGCGACCTCATTTTGATTCAAGTGTAACCCATCACTTTTGTACAGAACTCCCTGCCCCAAAAGAGGTGGCGACCTCATTTTGATTCAAGTGTAACCCGTCACTTTTGTACAGAACCCCCTGCCCCAGAAGAGGTGGCGACCTCATTTTAATTCAAGTGTAACCCGTCACTTTTGTACAGATCCCCCTGCCCCAGAAGAGGTGGCGACCTCATTCTGATTCAAGTGTAACCCTTCACTTTTGAACAGAACCCCCTGCCCCAGAAGAGGTGGCGACCTCATTTTGATTCAGGTGTAACCCTTCACTTTTGTACAGAACCCCCTGCCCCAGAAGAGGTGGCGACCTCATTCTGATTCAAATGTAAGCCGTCACTTTTGTGCAGAACCCCCTGCCCCAGAAGAGGTGGCGACCTCATTCTGATTCCAATGTAACCCGTCACTTTTGTACAGAACCCCCTGCCCCAGAAGAGGTGGCGACCTCATTCTGATTCAGGTGTAATCCGTCTCTTTTGTACAGAACACCCTGCCCCAGAAGAGGTGGCGACCTCAATCTGATTCAAGTGTAACCCGTCACTTTTGTACAGAAACCCCTACCCCAGAAGAGGTGGCGACCTCATTCTGATTCAAGTGTAACCCGTCACTTTTGTACAGAACCCCCTACCCCAGAAGAGGTGGCGACCTCATTCTGATTCAAGTGTAACCCGTCACTTTTGTACAGAACCCCCTACCCCAGAAGAGGTGGCGACCTCATTCTGATTCAAGTGTAACCCGTCACTTTTGGACAGAAGCCCCTGCCCCAGAAGAGGTGGCGACCTCATTTTGATTCAAGTGTAACCCGTCACTTTTGTACAGAACCCCCTGCCCCAGAAGAGGTGGCGACCTCATTTTGATTCAAGTGTAACCCGTCACTTTTGTACAGAACCCTCTGCCCCAGAAGAGGTGGCGACCTCATTTTGATTCAAATGTAACCCGTCACTTTTGTACAGAACCCCCTGCCCCAGAAGAGGTGGCGACCTCATTTTGATTCAAGTGTAACCCATCACTTTTGTACAGAACCCCCTGCCCCAGAAGAGGTGGCGACCTCATTTTGGTTCAAATGTAACCCGTCACTTTTGTACAGAACCCCCTGCCCCAGAAGAGGTGGCGACCTCATTTTGATTCAAGTGTAACCCGTCACTTTTGTACTGAACCCCCTAACCCAGAAGAGGTGGCGACCTCATTTTGATTCAAGTGTAACCCGTCACTTTTGTACAGAACCCCCTGCCCCAGAAGAGGTGGCGACCTCATTCTGATTCAAGTGTAACCCGTCACTTTTGTACAGAGCCCCCTGCCCCAGAAGAGGTGGCGACCTCATTCTGATTCAAATGTAAGCCGTCACTTTTGTACAGAACCCCCTGCCCCAGAAGAGGTGGCGACCTCATTCTGATTCAAATGTAAGCCGTCACTTTTGTACAGAACCCCCTGACCCAGAAGAGGTGGCGACCTCATTCTGATTCAGGTGTAACCCGTCACTTTTGTACAGAACACCCTGCCCCAGAAGAGGTGGCGACCTCAATCTGATTCAAGTGTAACCCGTCACTTTTGTACAGAACCCCCTACCCCAGAAGAGGTGGCGACCTCATTCTGATTCAAGTGTAACCCGTCACTTTTGTACAGAGCCCCCTGCCCCAGAAGAGGTGGCGACCTCATTCTGATTCAAATGTAAGCCGTCACTTTTGTACAGAACCCCCTGCCCCAGAAGAGGTGGCGACCTCATTCTGATTCAAATGTAAGCCGTCACTTTTGTACAGAACCCCCTGACCCAGAAGAGGTGGCGACCTCATTCTGATTCAGGTGTAACCCGTCACTTTTGTACAGAACACCCTGCCCCAGAAGAGGTGGCGACCTCAATCTGATTCAAGTGTAACCCGTCACTTTTGTACAGAACCCCCTACCCCAGAAGAGGTGGCGACCTCATTCTGATTCAAGTGTAACCCGTCACTTTTGTACAGAACCCCCTGCCCCAGAAGAGGTGGCGACCTCATTCTGATTCAAGTGTGACCCGTCACTTTTGTACAGAACCCCCTGCGCCAGAAGAGGTGGCGACCTCATTCTGATTCAAGTGTAACCCTTCACTTTTGAACAGAACCCCCTGCCCCAGAATAGGTGGCGACCTCATTTTGATTCAGGTGTAACCCGTCACTTTTGTAGAGAACCCCCTGCCCCAGAAGAGGTGGCGACCTCATTCTGATTCAAGTGTAAGCCGTCACTTTTGTACAGAACCCTCTGCCCCAGAAGAGGTGGCGACCTCATTCTGATTCAGGTGTAACCCGTCATTTTTGTACAGAACCCCCTGCCCCAGAAGAGGTGGCGACCTCATTTTGATTCAAGTGTAACCCATCACTTTTGTACAGATCCCCCTGCCCCAGAAGAGGTGGCGACCTCATTTTGGTTCAAATGTAACCCGTCACTTTTGTACAGAACCCCCTGCCCCAGAAGAGGTGGCGACCTCATTTTGATTCAAGTGTAACCCATCACTTTTGTACAGAACTCCCTGCCCCAGAAGAGGTGGCGACCTCATTTTGATTCAAGTGTAACCCGTCACTTTTGTACAGAACCCTCTGCCCCAGAAGAGGTGGCGACCTCATTTTGATTCAAATGTAACCCGTCACTTTTGTACAGAACCCCCTGCCCCAGAAGAGGTGGCGACCTCATTCTGATTCAGGTGTAACCCGTCACTTTTGTACAGAACACCCTGCCCCAGAAGAGGTGGCGACCTCAATCTGATTCAAGTGTAACCCGTCACTTTTGTACAGAAACCCCTACCCCAGAAGAGGTGGCGACCTCATTCTGATTCAAGTGTAACCCGTCACTTTTGTACAGAACCCCCTACCCCAGAAGAGGTGGCGACCTCATTCTGATTCAAGTGTAACCCGTCACTTTTGTACAGAACCCCCTACCCCAGAAGAGGTGGCGACCTCATTCTGATTCAAGTGTAACCCGTCACTTTTGCACAGAAGCCCCTGCCCCAGAAGAGGTGGCGACCTCATTTTGATTCAAGTGTAACCCGTCACTTTTGTACAGAACCCCCTGCCCCAGAAGAGGTGGCGACCTCATTTTGATTCAAGTGTAACCCGTCACTTTTGTACAGAACCCTCTGCCCCAGAAGAGGTGGCGACGTCATTTTGATTCAAATGTAACCCGTCACTTTTGTACAGAACCCCCTGCCCCAGAAGAGGTGGCGACCTCATTTTGATTCAAGTGTAACCCATCACTTTTGTACAGAACCCCCTGCCCCAGAAGAGGTGGCGACCTCATTTTGGTTCAAATGTAACCCGTCACTTTTGTACAGAACCCCCTGCCCCAGAAGAGGTGGCGACCTCATTTTGATTCAAGTGTAACCCGTCACTTTTGTACTGAACCCCCTAACCCAGAAGAGCTGGCGACCTCATTCTGATTCAAGTGTAACCCGTCACTTTTGTACAGAGCCCCCTGCCCCAGAAGAGGTGGCGACCTCATTCTGATTCAAATGTAAGCCGTCACTTTTGTACAGAACCCCCTGCCCCAGAAGAGGTGGCGACCTCATTCTGATTCAAATGTAAGCCGTCACTTTTGTACAGAACCCCCTGACCCAGAAGAGGTGGCGACCTCATTCTGATTCAGGTGTAACCCGTCACTTTTGTACAGAACACCCTGCCCCAGAAGAGGTGGCGACCTCATTTTGATTCAAATGTAACCCGTCACTTTTGTACAGAACCCCCTGCCCCAGAAGAGGTGGCGACCTCATTCTGATTCAGGTGTAACCCGTCACTTTTGTACAGAACACCCTGCCCCAGAAGAGGTGGCGACCTCAATCTGATTCAAGTGTAACCCGTCACTTTTGTACAGAAACCCCTACCCCAGAAGAGGTGGCGACCTCATTCTGATTCAAGTGTAACCCGTCACTTTTGTACAGAACCCCCTACCCCAGAAGAGGTGGCGACCTCATTCTGATTCAAGTGTAACCCGTCACTTTTGTACAGAACCCCCTACCCCAGAAGAGGTGGCGACCTCATTCTGATTCAAGTGTAACCCGTCACTTTTGCACAGAAGCCCCTGCCCCAGAAGAGGTGGCGACCTCATTTTGATTCAAGTGTAACCCGTCACTTTTGTACAGAACCCCCTGCCCCAGAAGAGGTGGCGACCTCATTTTGATTCAAGTGTAACCCGTCACTTTTGTACAGAACCCTCTGCCCCAGAAGAGGTGGCGACGTCATTTTGATTCAAATGTAACCCGTCACTTTTGTACAGAACCCCCTGCCCCAGAAGAGGTGGCGACCTCATTTTGATTCAAGTGTAACCCATCACTTTTGTACAGAACCCCCTGCCCCAGAAGAGGTGGCGACCTCATTTTGGTTCAAATGTAACCCGTCACTTTTGTACAGAACCCCCTGCCCCAGAAGAGGTGGCGACCTCATTTTGATTCAAGTGTAACCCGTCACTTTTGTACTGAACCCCCTAACCCAGAAGAGCTGGCGACCTCATTCTGATTCAAGTGTAACCCGTCACTTTTGTACAGAGCCCCCTGCCCCAGAAGAGGTGGCGACCTCATTCTGATTCAAATGTAAGCCGTCACTTTTGTACAGAACCCCCTGCCCCAGAAGAGGTGGCGACCTCATTCTGATTCAAATGTAAGCCGTCACTTTTGTACAGAACCCCCTGACCCAGAAGAGGTGGCGACCTCATTCTGATTCAGGTGTAACCCGTCACTTTTGTACAGAACACCCTGC